>NW_020174134.1:50387-192803 GCF_003031525.2 Neophocaena asiaeorientalis asiaeorientalis | reverse complement strand
ATATATATATATATATATATATATATATATATATACACATTTTAAAAACATTCTTTTCCATTATGATTTATCTCAGGACATTGAATATAGTTCCCTGTGCTATACAGTAGGACCTTGTTGTTTGTTATTAATATCTTAAAGGCAGCTCAGTTTGGCACAAATTAAGCCATCAGATTGCTACTTACTGTTTATCTTCCAACAAATATTCTGTTCCTTAAAACAGCATTTCCATCTAGTCTGAAATAATTGTTTGGTCCATTTTATTAATTGAAACTCTATGGATGTAACTCTTTTCACTTGTCCAATGTTCTCATGCTCCGTACATATCCTGGGGAGTATTAGATTTGATTTTTGATCTTCAGATGTGGTTCTTTTTGGTATTTAGGTTGGTAATATACAATAAAATATGACAAAAGGCACAGCATTTCTAGTGAGAGTACTTGGGTATGAATCTTGTCACCCATTTAGCTGGCCTTAGGTTAATTACTTAATTGCTCCTGAAGATTCTTAATCCAGAATTTAGGACTATCATGTTGCCTATGTTAGAGGATCTTCTGAGTATTATGCGAGTTATGTGCCGAGCACTTTATACGTTATTAAGTTGCTTAGCTCTCTCTAAATAGGGCCTCTCTGTCCCTCAAACTGGGGGCAACTGCCCCTCAAGCTAGGGTAGCAAAGATGTGGTAATGGAGCTGGCACCAGCTGAGGACCCAACACCAATTCTGTGGTTCATAAGATGTGTCTCAAACCTTGCTGGGCTTCCTTCTTAATGTCCCCTCAGCTATATAGCATTACATACTTTACTGAAGACGTTGGATTAAAAGAGATACCACAGAAGATGTACTTGTTTCCATACTCCTCTCCAGCCTTCAGTGGTTTTAGTTATACTCGACAGTCACCTGGAAAGAGCCCTGTCTGTTCAGTAAAGTACTGAAAGTTGATTTCATTTATATTTGCCCTAGTTGTGCTCCTTTTTCCAGATTAAAGATTTATGTAAGTGTGAGTGGTTTTTCTGTGTATAAAAGTGTTAGTACATATAAAGCCACCAGAGTGAGGCTTGCCATTTATGAGGGTATCTCCTTATACTGGTCACCTCTTTTTATTTATTTATTTTTTAACATCTTTATTGGAGTATAATTGCTTTACAATGGTGTGTTAGTTTCTGCTTTATAACAAAGTGAATCAGTTATACATATACATATATCCCCATATCTCCTCCCTCTTGCGTCTCCCTCCCTCCCACCCTCCCTATCCCACCCCTCTAGGTGGTCACAAAGCACAGAGCTGATCTCCCTGTGCTGTGCGGCTGCTTCCCACTAGCTATCTATTTTACATTTGGTAGTGTATATATGTCAATGCCACTCTCTCACTTTGTCCCAGCTTACCCTTCCCCTCCCCATATCCTCAAGTCCATTCTCTAGCATGTCTGTGTCTTTATTCCTGTCTTGCCCCTAGGTTCTTCATGACCATTTTTTGACTTACTTCACTCTGTATGACAGACTCTAGGTCCATCCACCTCACTACAAATAACTCAATTTCGTTTCTTTTTATGGCTGAGTAATATTCCATTGTATACATGTGCCACATCTTCTTTATCTATTCATCCGATGATGGACATTTAGGTTGTTTCCATCTCCTGGCTATTGTAAATAGAGCTGCCATGAACGTTGTGGTACATGACTCTTTTTGAATTATGGTTTTCTCAGGGTATATGCCCAGTAGTGGGATTGTTGGGTCGTATGGTCACCTCTGTACAAGTTTGTCTGTAAGATTCATGCTCTAAAATACTGAAGACAAGTGCCATATCAGTACCTTCAACTTGTGATTCCCCGTTTAGCAACCTCAGATTTGTTATCTGGATCTAACCATTCCCTTGTCACTCTATACCTTAGCCATTGCCTGAAGTTGGCATGTGCATTAAAAATTACGCACCAATGGAAAATTTAAGGTTTCTAGGTATAAATGAGTGTGGGGGTAAAATGTTTGGGGAATTTTTATTCATTCATGAATCGCCTTATTACTTAAATCCTTAAGTTTGGTTACCTGTGAAGCATATGAAATTAGTTGTTTACTTAATCATTGGCAAGAACTGTTTCAGAAAAGTAGCTGGAATTTTCAAGGAACTTTTTCTTTTCTTGATTCAGAGAGGATGTTGATTATCAATCTGCAACTCCTCTGCAGGATAATCCTTTGATATTATATAAAGGGCTTTTAGAAACCCAGAAATGTCACCAATAATTTATTTTTCCATTCTGCTACAAAAATAACCATGCTATGTGGCAAGAGGAGCTGGTCCTAAACCTAGAGGGTTTATTGTCTCAGACCATTCATGATAATGTTACACTGGAAAGAGCAGATAGTATTTCATCAGTGTTGGGCTGTAACAGATGTGAAGAGAAAGGAGATGGAGAAGTAACATTTGATGTTTTCAGCCACAGTTATGATTATTAAGTTTGAACGGACAGAAAAGTAAGTCGGGAGATTTGAGAAATACATTGAATCCTGCCACGTTTTTAAGTCAAGTAACTTCATCTGTAAAATAGAATCACTACTTGGCTCCTGTAGTTCTTTGGTTGCCCTTTGAATATTCCTTTATCCTAATTTTCTCTTTCTTCTAAGGTACTTGGTGATGGTTGTAAGAGTTTCATCCATCTATAGGAGCAAAAAGGGGATTGGGCTGGAGAAAGTACAGTCCGTATGTTTTAAGTCTCTCCCCTCCGTGAAGAACAAACTTGTACTCTTTCGTATTGTTTACTATATTAGAAAATACAGAGTGAGGAGTCAGTGCAGAAAGGAAAGGTGAGAAATAATGCTTCCTTATTCCTGGTTGGTGAGGATAAAGTAAAATCACTCAACTGCATTTGGATTTGAAGTAGAACTTATATAGGAAATGTGTAAATTTTCTGTGTCTTTCTTATAGTAAAATCATACTTATTTAAAATGAGAGTGTCAGGGATAACAGATCTGGAATTGAGTTTAGATTTTCTGAAACTTGAGAGTATGACGTCTAAACTAAGATATATACCTGAATTATGGGGTGGGTTGAATTTGATAAAGAATGTGTTAATAACTTTTTCTAGACATCAAATCTAAAAGAGAAAAAAATTTTTTTTTGCTTGCTTTTCCATTCATTTGTTGGTTAGCTAACATATATTGAGAGCCCCCTGTGTACCCGGGTATCTTGAGGGTCTTGGAGTTGGTGGGAGACACAGATCTGTAATCTGCATTACAGGATAGAGATGCTGGTGGAGAGGTGAGCACCAGTCTGGCTGGCAGAAGCCTGGACTGTTTGCCTGCCCGTCCCTCTGTCCATGCAGCTGTTTCATGTTGCCCAGACTTTTCTTCTCCTTGTTCACTGCTCAGTTTTAGCTGAGACTTCTTCCCTTACCAGAATAGCCTGGGAGCCCTCTTTTAAGTATGTTGGCCACAGTTAGGAAGTGAGTCTGAGCCTAACTTTCACAAACACATTAGGTCCCAGTTTTCTGTGTGCAGCAGCTCACTCAAGCAGTCCCGATTTGCACGCTACCTGCATGCACGCGGGCTCACGTGTGTCCACATGCAGTCTGTTCTGCCCACATCTGGGATCATCACTGGCCATTGGGGCAGCCTGTTAAAATTTTTCTTTTGCCTCCTACCATTGAAGCTCTTTTGATTCTTGTTGTTTGCAGCCCAGAAGAAGTAGAAGGAGAGAGTTTTAGGAACTGAGGAGTTTTGTTAAAATTCCTGTGGAGCGTTTCAGTTCAATAAGGAGAAGAACTACCTTCTCTGTCAACACGAGAAAGGATCATCAAAACATAAGTGTTTTTAAGATGTCCATTTTAGTTCTCGGACTCAAAATTGCACCCCACCTCCCTCCCCCGCCAATTCCTCCCATAGCTCTCTGACCTTGTGTGTGTTAGCTTAACTTTACTGAGCTTCATTCCTTTTCTGTCTCAAATGGGGGTAACTGTATTTGCCTCCCAGGGTTGTTGGGAAGATTTAGTGAGGTGGTAATAGTAGTAATTGCTAGGTAAGGTTTATCTATTATGTATCAGTTACTGTTACAGGACCTTAACATGCTGCTGCCTTATTTCAGGTAGAAGATATTAAAGCAGAGCAGCAGGTATTCAGTAAATATTGTTTGTATCTTGAATCCTTTCACATCTCTTAATAACCTATTTCTAACGGTTCATTATTTACATATTTATTTCGCAGCATACCTAACTCCTGTATGATTCTTTACATAATGAAAACTTGGGAGTATAGACCAGAATGAAATCTGGTTCTGCAGTTGAACCAGTTGTACATTTTAATCATGCTGTGCGTTGGTTTTCTCATGTACAACGGGATGCTAATATCTAGTTCTCCAGTAGTTGAGGAAGTCACATGAGGTAACAGGTGACAAGCAGCTGGCAGGCCACAGGCACTGGCTGTGACTTGCTTTCTCCTCTCCCTCCCTGCTGCTCCCATTAGCTCTCCCTCTTGCTGTTGCCCCCAGGCTATCTCATTTTGTTTTAGCAGTTCTCTTGGTCATACTTCTAAAAACACTGGTGTGAGGAAGGCATACATTCTCTCTGTTTAACCTTTTGTGCCTCATTTTCTAGCCTCTCATCCATGTGTATAAGCCACAGGATAGCAGAGGGCACTAGGCACATAGAAGTTCCTCAGTAAATACTTATTGAGTAGAATAAAAGGACGTGATAAAGATTCAAACTAGCTGCTGTTTGCCATCAAGCTTTCTTCCTTACTTAGCTAGAGGAAGGTGGCTGGGTTTTAGTCCAGGAGGATAAATGCATTACTTTTTGAAGAGAGGTTTTTTTGGTTTTTGCGGTGCAGGGGGGGCTGTTTGCTTTGTTTTTTGTTTTTGTTTTAAGCGGACAAGAATGGTAGAACTTAAGATAGGAGGCTCTGAGAGGTGGCGTGTTAATTTGCTAAGGCCACCATAACAAAGTGTCATAGACTGGGCGGCTTAAACAACAGAAATTATTTCCTCACAGTTCCTCAGGCTATCAGTTTGGTTTCTTTTAAGGCCTCTTTCATTGGCTTGTTGATGGCCTTCTTCCTTTGCTGTCCTCACATGGTCTTCCCTCTGCCTGTCTGTGTCCTAATTTCCTTTTCTTATATGGATATCAGTCATGTCTGATTAGGACCCACCCATATGACCTCATTTTACCATAATTACTTCATTAAGGGCCCTATCTCCAAATACAGTCACATGCTGAGGTACTGCGGGTTAGGACATAAATATATGAATTGGTGCGGGGCAGGGAGGAGGACACATAATTCAGTCCATAACAGGTGGCAGCCTTGAGGACCTGGCACAGTGATGTTTTCCGAGGATCTGTGCTCTCTGGAGAAGGTGAGTGTTCCGTTGAGTCACAGGGGAAAAAAATCTAGATGAAGAATACTTGGTTTTCATTTCTGAAAAAACAGTACTTTGTTCAGATTTCTGAACAGAATTCACTAGGACTCAAGCTAATTTTTCTCTTTGTTTTTACGCTAGATAAATCTTAATGTTTAGCACCTATTTTTTTCCCACTTTTGAATATCCAGTGCTTAGCTCATAGTATGTATCAGAAAATAGTTGTTGAATTGAGTACAGGTGATTTGTCTGCCTCTGGACATTGTCCCAATTTCACTCACCCCAAAAGGAAATGAATTGTCTTTTCCATGGTCGTTTATGAAGACTAAAGGCACATTTTTATTGTCTCAGGATTTTTAGACTGAACTCTTTCTGATGTCTGAATTCTTCTGCTACAGTAATATATTTCTTTATGAACCGTATTTTTAAAAGAATGTTATTGCCACCGTTTCCTGAGTTGCTTATTATCTTGTGCGTTATTATCGCTCCTCAGACTTTGGAGGAACATAGGCATAATTTCCTTAGATCAAAACTGCATTTGATAATTAAATATGCTACAGTTTGTGTTATGGAAGAACAATAAACAAAATACTCGGTACAAATTTTTTGATTTTTGTTTCTGATTATTTCAGAATATTTCATTTCATAAAAATATTTTTAGTCATAAGGTAGGCTTTGATTGGCAAGGAGCAGGTTTCCAAAAGTATCCCCTCACACTTGTACATGTAAATAGACTTCTTTCACAAATAGCACAGAATAATTTAAGATAATTACATATGGGACTATCAAACAGTCTTCATATATGCAGGCAGTTTGCGGTTTCAGGAAGCTACTTAGTTCTCTAACTGGAAATCTATTTTTTGGTGAATAGTAATTTATACTTCAGATTTATTAATTTTTGTAATTAGTGGACATATTATTCTTATAAAATATAGTAGTAAAAAGATAATGTTTCAGCTCTGTATCTCTTTTGTTTGTTTTTTTTTTCCCCTTGACTGGAATTCTTACTTTTGTTAGTGCTTTTTGCCCAACTTTTTTTTTTAAGCACTTTAACCAGTCAGAAACTATATGATGAAATGAAAGTAATTTCTCTTCATTGTAACTACCCCTGTTTACAAGCCCAGGGTTGTTCTTCATATTTAGTGAGATCCCTGTTCTTCTTGTACTACCTCAGTCAAGTCTGTATAGGCTGCTTGATCATTGGAAGTTTTACGTTGACTGAAATAATGTAGGTTGTAGGCTTCTAGAAAACAAGTACTTTTGCTTCTGTGCCCTTCCATTGTCTAGCACGGGATTGAAAGAAGATTGTATGAAAGAGGGACATCTGGAATATGCCTTACTTTTTTCTTAATAGCTAGTGGCAGGGCCGAGGGAAAGAAGACACTATAGAATAATGCATGTTTATATGAGATGGTAAGAAAAACCCGTATTTATACTAAAATTATAAAAAATGTGCTACCATATTCATGCTCTGTGTGTTAGACAAAATAGAAGATGCTTGAAATAAACAAATGGGACCTAATCAAACTTATAAGCTTTTGCACAGCAAAGGAAACTATAAACAAAACAAAAAGACAACCTCTGGAAGGGGAGAAAATATTTGTAACTGATGCAACCTACAAGAGCTCAATTTCCAAAATATACACACAGCTCATACAACTCAATAACAATAACAACAACAAAAAACAAACAAAATCCCAATCAAAATATGGGCAGAAGACCTAAATAGACATTTCTACAAAGAAGACATACAGATGGCCAATAGGCACATGAAAAGATGTTCAACATCACTAATTGTTAGAGAAATGCAAATCAAAACTACAAAGAGGTATCACCTCACACTGGTCGGAATGGCCATCATTAAAAAGTCTGTAAATAACAAAGGCTGGAGAGGGTGTGGAGAAGAGGGAACCCTCCTACACGGTTGCTGGGAATGTAAAGTGGTGCAGCCACTATGGAAAACAGTATGTAGGTTCCTTAAGAAACTAAAAATAGAGTTGCCGTATGATCCAGCAATCTCACTGCTGGACATATATCTGGAGAAAGCTGTAATTCGAAAAGATACACGGACCCCAGTGTTCATAGTAGCACTATATACAGTAGCCAAAACATGGAATCAACCTAAATGTCCATCGACAAATGAATGGATAAAGACGATGTGGTATATATACACAGTGGAATACTAGTCAGCCAAAAAAAAAAAAAAAGAATGAAATAATGCCATTTGCAGCAACATGCATGGACCTAGAGATTATCATACTAAGTGAAGTAAGCCAGACAAAAACAAATATCGCATGATATCACTTATATGTGAAATCTGAAGTAGGATACAAATAAACTTACTTACAGAACAGAAACAGACTCAGGCATAGAAAACAAACTTGTGGTTACCAAAGGGGAAAGCGAGGGTGGTGGAGGAGGGATAAATTAGGGTTTGGGGATTAGCAGATACAAACTATTGGGTTGACCAAAAAGTTTGTCTGGTTTTCTTGTAAGCTGGCTCGAGTAGCACTTAGTTGTCTTTAACTTCATTCAAAACAATGTTAGATTGTATTGTGACAGCTGTCATATCAGCGTGCATTAAAAAAAAAAAAATCAAAATTGGTGAATTTTTGCATAGCCATTTTAATATTGAAGATGGAAGAAAAAGCAACATTGTCAGCATATTATGCTTTATTGTTTCAAGAAAGGTAAAGATGCAACTTAAACACAAAAAATTTCTGCAGTGTATGGAGCAGGTACTGCGACTGATCGAACGTGTCAAAAGTGGTTTGCGAAGTTTCGTGCTGGAGATTTCTGGCTGGACGGTGTTCCACTGTTGGGTAGACCAGTTGAAGTTGATAGCGTCCAAATCAAGAGATTAATTGAAAACAATCAACGTATACCACATAGGAAATAGCTGACATACTCAAAATATCCAAATCAAGCATTGAAAATCATTTGCATCAGCTTGGCTATGTGAATCGCTTTGATGTTTGGGTTCCACATAAATTAAGTGCAAAAAACCTTCTTGACCATATCACCTCACGGGATTCTCTACTGAAACATATCGAAAATGTTCTGTTTTTAAAACATTGTGACAGGCGTGAAAAGTGGATACTGTACAATGATGTGGAACGGAAGAGATCGTGGGGCAAGTGAAATGAGCCACCACCAACCAAACCAAAGGCCGGTCTTCATCCAAAGAAGGGGATGTTGTATATATGGTGGGATTGGAAGGGAGTCCTCTATTACGAGGTCCTTCCAGAGAACCAAAGGATTAATTCCAACAAGAACTGCTCCCAAGTAGACCAACTGAAAGCAGCACCTGATGAAAAGCATCTGGAATTAGTCAAGGGAAAATGCAGAATCTTCCATCAGGATAATGCAAAACCGCATGTTTCCTTGATGACCAGGCAAAAACTGTTACAGCTTGGCTGGCAAGTTCTGATTCATCCTCTGTATTCACCAGACATTGCACCTTCAGATTTCCACTTATTTCGGTCTTTACAAAATTCTCTTAATGGAAAAAATTTCAGTTCCCTGGAAGACTGTACAAGGCACCTGGAAAAGTTCTTTGGTCAAAAAAAATAGAAAGTTTTGGGAAGATGGAATTATGAAGTTGCCTGAAAAATGGCAGAAGGTAGTGGAACAAAACAGTGAATACGTTGTTCAATAAAGTTCTTGGTGAAAATGAAAAATGTCTTTTATTTTTACTTAAAAACTAAAGGAACTTTTTGGCCAACCCAATGCTATATATAAAATAGATAAACAGCAAGGTCCTACTGTATAGAACTGGGAACTATATTCAGTATCCTGAAATAAACTATAATGGAAAAGAATACATATATATGCATATGTATAACTGAATCACTGCTGTACAACAGAAACTAACACAATATTGCAAATCAACTATAATTCAATAAAGAAAAAAAACAGAAGATGCTTTGATGGTAATTATTAGTGTATACATTAGAATTTCTAGTGTCATGGTTTAAGCACCATTTCACATATACCTGTAACTTAGCAGCCTAAATGAGGCTAATGTGATTAACTTGCCAAGGCCAGGAAGGGGTTACATTTAATAAAGAATATGTAAAAAGCTACATCCTGAGCTTTAGTAGGGAGTATGACTCAGAATCTTAATTTTAAGGAGTTACTATTGCTTTATTAATAAACTATTAACATAGTAGTTAATTCTGAAGCTATTATATTAATAGGTTCATTAATAAACAAAGATTTTTTTTTTCTTAACATAAGGATTAATGGCTCTTGGGCTTCCCTGGTGGCGCAGTGGTTGAGAGTCCACCTGCCAATGCAGGGGATGCGGGTTCGTGCCCCAGTCCAGGAAGATCCCACATGCTGCGGAGCTGCTGGACCCGTGAGCCATGGCCGCTGAGCCTGCGCGTCCGGAGCCTGTGCTCCACAATGGGAGAGGCCACGACAGTGAGAGGCCCGCGTACAGCAAAAAAAAAAAAAAGATTAATGGCTATTAATTAAAATTAAACCTATCTTGTTCACTGAAGTACAGACTAATGTTGATAAACTTGCCATTTTGTCTCAAGCAGTATTTTAGGAAACAAAGCTTACTATTATTTTTTTTATTAGAATGCTTTAGACATGATTAAGTCATTTTATTTTGACCTATAATCAGCCTCCTGAGATGTAATGAGAAGTCTATTTCAATACACAAGTTTAATTTTCAGGGTTTTTTTTGTGTTTTTTTGTTTTTTTTAAGACAAAATTTCCTATCAGTGTATGTACCTGATTGTCTTAAGCTAGATTAGGCCATCTGGTCTCTTTGGAAGCCTTGTTCTGGCTTCTAGGTTTATTCTTGTGGCGTCATTGTCCCCTTTTTTGCAGGGCCCTAATGCAGGGGCCATGCTCTCACCTGTCCCAGCCCTACCAGTTCTTTGAGGTCCCTGAAGCCTGCTCTGATTCTGCCATTTCATGCTCTTGTTCTCTGTACCCCAGGCTTTACCTTTGGATTATGGTTTCTGTTGTATTTTTTCTTATCTTGTGTCTCAACAAAATTGTTTGCTCCTAGAGCAGGTAGCATGCAGTTGGCCACAGAGGCAATAAATATTGGCTTTGTACTGCCTTATGTTACCTTCCTTGGTTGAATTTTTAAAAAATCATTTGAAGAAAGTATAGATAGAATGTTGATGGGCTCACTCTGCGCACAGGAGGTCCCCGGTCACAATGTCTCCTTCACAACGCTCGGTACATCGTCAGGACATCTTGGGAGCAAAGGTGTCCTCGGTTTGGGATTGCTCAAGTGTTTGAAGGGTTGGGATCCCTCATTTCATCCGCAACCTGGGTTCCAGATTAAATGACCTTTAGGTACTATTATGGGTTCTGAAGTTAATGTTACCTTGGTTTCCTGAAGCCCCAGTGTCATGGAACTGTGCTTGCTAAAGCAGGAATGGGGTTGGGTGTTATGGGGTAGACGTGGAAGCTCAGCCCTCTAAGGCATATTTACGTGGCCCAGAAAGTCTCTTTCTGGAAAACCACCAGCTAAAATTCATTTAACTAGTTGAATTAGAGAATAAGAATTCAACATGCACTAATTTTTTTTTTTTTTCCTATGGAGGAGAGAAGATTAAAGTTAAGGAGGAAGTAATTAAATATCGTATACATTCACAGGATATTTACTAATAATGCATACTGCATTCTTTCTGCTGTTTTCTTTAGGTGATTGAAGACAATACTGGAGTCCGCCGGGTGGTGGTCACACCCCAGTCTCCTGAGTGCTACCCCCCAAGCTACCCCTCGGCCATGTCTCCAACCCATCACCTACCCCCCTACCTGACTCACCACCCGCATTTTATTCATAACTCACACACAGCTTACTACCCACCTGTTACTGGACCTGGAGATATGCCGCCTCAGTTTTTTCCTCAGCATCATCTTCCCCCTACAATATATGGTGAACAAGGTGAGTAGATTGCTGGCATCGGGAGCTGTTGGAACTGGTTACAACATTTAAGTAGCTTGACAGAGCCAGTGAGCAGCTTTGTTTCCTCTGTAATAAACATGGTAGAAGAGGTTCTATCTGTTGTATAAAGCTCATGGTAAATTCCTAACTTTCTTTGTCTTGAATTGTGTCTTGCAACTCTTTCTTTCTTTATATGTTTTCAAATTCTGCCCTCATCCCACGCCACAGAGAGCAGGTAGTGGGAGAGCCACTTCTTATTTCAGAAAAGAGGCAGTAACCTATCATATGTTCCCATGTCCTGATAACATATTTTTATGTGAGCATGGCCCAGGACAGAACTGCAGCACATTATTTCTTAGGCATCCATATGGTCTAGCAGTAGAAGGGAATTTACAAAGGGTTTTGTGCCCCTTTTCCAGTGATAGAAGACTGTGAGGTCTTCGTAAACTTTTGGTTTCTTGGATGCTCTGTTGCAATCTTGGCGAACTCCAAATCCCCGACTGTTGGTGTGGTCTTCCTGAACGCTGTTTTTAGTTTAAGAATAGCCATTAGTGCAGCCACAGTTTCACTGGTTGTTAGGCAAATATTTACCTTGAAATGAAAAAGAGTCTCAGAGATACCGACATTATTTCTTTTTAGTTTTGGCCTTGGTGTTGGTTTAGTCTAAAGCCCTTCTCTATCAAAATGGATACTAAGAAACCAGATAAGTGAGGATAAAATTAGACTTCAACCTCTAGGACTTTGCAAAGGGATTTTCTTCTGTGTCTGACTGTGAATTGAAGTGTTTTATTGTTTCAAACACTTATTACATTGGTTTACAGATAAATTGTATGAGAAATGCCTGTTAGTTTTGGAGGAAGTTATCACCTTACCTTCTCTCATCCACTTTATGTGTGTATATATATATATATGTTTCCCCCTGTATGTTTATATCACATTGGAATATTTTCTTATTAACAAAAGAAAAATTTGAGATGGGTATTTTAAGTGAAATACCCTGTGTCCTGTTGTAACTTAGGGATAGAATTTGATTTTTTGTAGTTGTAGTAGTTAGAAAGAAATTTAATATAATTCAAAAGAATCAGGTGCTATTATAATGGGGTATGGAGAGATGATAGCAAAAGAAGAATCAATACTTTAATTGCATGGAGGCATCAATAGCTTCCTATTGCTAAAGGCTTTTTGCCTAGTAGCATAACACTCCAAAACATCAGACTGGGCATGTTCCATGAAAACATTTTGATAAAAACTGAAAAAATTCAGTTAATTAAGTATAGTTTTTAAAAAAGTATTCAGTACTCTGACACAGTACCCATTAAGTATTTGAGTATTTGTCAGAGTTTTCTGGTTGGGTCTGAGCTTAATGACAGTGTGAAAAGCCTTGGCTACTGACTCATAGCTTGATGAAGAGTGTCTGACCTGCCTTATTTCAGCAGTCTTTTAGTAGGATGCCACATAGTTACTGTTTTGTGAATGGTGTCCTCTGCAATTTTATACAACAGTATGATTTAAGTCATCGTTAGAATTAAGCAAAGAGAGAAATTATATTGTCTTCATTGAATAGGGTATTTTGGTTTAATTTCATTAAAATAACACAGAGCAATAATGTAAAATAAAAGTGCCTTCATTGATTCCAAATTAAAGAAAGCGGAAAACAAAAATCCTTTGCTTTATAAATAAAAAGCCTTTTATATATTGTCTTACCTTAGTTCTCAGTGTGCATACACCTAAAAGCAATTTAAACATTTAATTTCCCAAACCATGTGAGTTTAAAAGTTCTTGATGTTTTAAAATATTATTCTGTCAGTACCCATGGTGAATATTTTAAGTCTCAAGTGTAATGCGTTGTGATATTTAAAGCCTTTTTACCATTCTTTTTGTATATGTTTAGACATAATTTATTTGGGCATGCACTTTTTGAATAGGATTGTGTTTCTCTAGTGCAGATTGGTTATCTTGTAAAGATTTGCTTTTTAAAGGTCTTCCTCAAGCTATGTGAACAGAAAGAAAATGAAAAGTGGAGCTTTACCATTGAACAATTGAAACATTAGTCATTAAGTTATATAGGGTGACCATACATTCCTGGTGTGCCTAGGACAGTGCTGGTTTAGGTCTCGTGTCAAGAGAAATAATTAGAAATGCTCCCTAATCATGCTCAGAAATACTCAGATTTGAATGGTCACTCTGTGTGCGTGGGGCCTTTTTTTCTTATAAACGTGGAAGGACGCAGTGTCTGTGTTATACATTACCATTTTTATTAATGTCTAAATAGAATTTTTAATTGCTTAAAAAATTTAAATTTAAAATAAATGTTTTCCCTTAAGATCGTGAGATTATTTTGCAGGCTCCCATTTTCTTTTGAGCCATGTAAAAATATGGATAGTGAAGCCAGGTGACATTCTACTAGTCAGTTTGTCTTACCTCCTGATTACCCCAAAATACTAGTTTATGACCGTAGATTATTATGCTTGGCACCAGGTTCCAGAGATGGCTTATATTTATCACTACAAGATCTCCTTGAACATTTCCCCTGATTCTGTGAGCTTTGATTATTTTTAATGGAAATTTCTCATCTTTTCATTTTAGTAGGTTTTGTTCAAATGTTGGCTCTTCTAGGTGGCACAAATAACTCCTTATATTCTAGTTGCTATATACTTTCTGATAGAAATGCTATTCTGTCCGTAAGGATAAGCATACTTTCAAGTATCTTGATTCTAAGAACACATTACTTAAGGGGGTATTTTATTTGTTAATTCTAACTTTTTTTGTATGTTGCAACTACTAAAAATAACAGGCAAAATCAAGCTTAGTTATCTATTCAACTAAAATATGAACTCCTGGTGGACAGTAACCCTTCTTCAGTATTTCCCATAATTTCTGGAACATTTCTGAACATACAGTATAGTTTTTTAATGATTAATTATTCCTTTATTGGTTAGAAATGAATGGGAATATTTTAAACATGTGTAATCTGCCTATCGCTTTTATACTGTATTTAGTAATATGTTAAACTTCTTCCTTCAGGCATCAGGTCATTTGACCCTGTAATAATTTGTTATTGGAAACGTAGACTGAGC
Source organism: Neophocaena asiaeorientalis asiaeorientalis (assembly GCF_003031525.2). Classification (NCBI taxonomy): domain Eukaryota; kingdom Metazoa; phylum Chordata; class Mammalia; order Artiodactyla; family Phocoenidae; genus Neophocaena; species Neophocaena asiaeorientalis. The sequence continues at coordinate 178,468 of NW_020174134.1, read as the reverse complement.
TTGCATTTGTCATAATCATCATTTTAGAAATTATACCACTCTATGGAATGTCGAGTTATATCACCCGAGAAGACCAGTACAGCAAGCCTCCGCACAAAAAGCTGAAAGACCGCCAGATTGACCGCCAGAATCGCCTCAACAGCCCTCCTTCTTCGATCTACAAGAGCAACTGCACAACCGTGTACAACGGCTACGGGAAGGGCCACAGTGGTGGTGGCGGCGGAGGCGGGGGAGGAGGCAGCGGTGGGCCGGGCGTTAAGAAAACAGAGCGGCGAGCAAGAAGCAGTCCGAAGTCAAGTGACGCAGACTTGCAAGGTAATGTTCAAAGACGTTTGCCGTGAAAGAGTGAGACGCCGAGTTTTCTGTCAGGGCGTTGCATGGCAGCTGGTCTTTCTGCTAGGAGCGATAGGGTAGACCTTCTCTTATCTTTTGCTTAGCAAGGACAGGATGTTTTGTCATCTCTTTTCTATTACTACTTCATGACAGAAGTGTTCCTTCTTCGATCACACGTGCTGTGTCACGTTCTACTTAATCTCAGTAACAAGTACCTGACAGTGTTTTCACGTTAGCTTATTTCCGTTGTTTCATTCTAAGTAGACAAATGTGGAAGAGATCCTAAGTAAAACAGGTAAACTTTCTAAGGAGTGTAGGGCTAGTTTAAATCTCAAAATAATTATACCTTATAAAACCAGATGTAATTACTTCCATACTGTAGTGAAATTTATCATCGTGTAAGGGAATATATTTCTGTCTCCCTCATCAGTTATTGTTTTCAATGCCACCTTTGGCATCCTGAATGAAGTATTCATAGACCAAGGATGAGAGGGAAGAATTAGGGGCACCACATATAAATAGAGAGACATCAGTTCAAAAGGGCATTTGTTTCTTTGTAGATTAGTCTTGTGGCTGTAGATCAATAAATATGGGAAGAAGGTGCGCGTGCTTTAAATGAAGCTTTTAGGTAAGACTTAGACACAACCTGTTCTTATGCCACAGGAGTTAAAAACAGAAGCTTTTTATATAGGCATATGTAGAAGGCTGACTTAAGGGAAGCAAAAGGAGAACATTTTGATAAGCTAGGTGAGATAACAGATAGAAATAAAGACATGTGAAAGACAAGGTAAGAACGGATTATAACACTATTAAATACACTCCTTCCTTATCGGACCTCATCCAGGTAGAAACCGGCATTGTGTATGTGAGAATGTGTTTGTGAATGAAAAAGACAGAATTAGTGTATGGTTGATTGTGTAGGGAAGACTGGCCTCTGTCAGGGCAGAGGAAAATTAGGTAAAACCAGACACTGGCATCAACATTTCCTCCCGTGTTGTTCATATGAGTGAACTGTAGCACGAAAAAGAGCAATAGTAAGATACAGTGAAAAGTGAGCAGTAATTTCTCTGTGAGATATATTATAGGTGCTTTTAATTTTGTTTATTCTTTTCTGTATTTTCCAACTTTTATTTAATTACCATGCATTATTATTATAATTATTAAAACATAAACAAGTATATAAGAGTGACCCAAGATTTAAGAGGCTTTCGAACAGCTCCTAGTGGAAAGTGCTGTGTCTGCTGTATAAAATGATTTTTAGTCAAATAATACTATAATTTCTAAGTTTGAAATTCAGTTATTAGCAAGTTATAATTTTCAATCATGGGCATTTAAGAGAGAATTCACACACAAAAAAATTAGAAATAGGTTTTCCTAAGGAGAATTTTAGTCTACAGAAAAGAGAAAAAGAATGTATAAGCTGTTTTCAGAGAGCTTATGAAGTTTGAACTACCTTGATTACTTGATTAATTCTTTAATACTTTTTGTTCTGACTTGCATCAAAAAAGATTTAAGGCAGATGAAATAGATAAATATAATAGAGGCAGATAAAACAAATTTGAGTAAGGTCTAAGAGGCAGAGAGACAATAAGAGAAGGGAAATAAGATGAAGCAGAGTTAAAGTTAGCATACAAAATTAGTGAAGTTATGAATTACCTGGCAAAAGTAAACCTTCCTTATATATGCAATTATTTCCTTTTACATATACCTAAATGTGTAAGCTGCCCTATATTTTAATATTCTCTCATAGCTGTAAGAGAGGAAATGGATTTGCATTGAAATCAATGCTGAAATGTTTGCTAATGTACATATGTTTACAAGCCTTTTGGCATTTTACATTATGACAGAGTATAATTATTTTGAGCACCTCAAGCTCTTTGTTGTCGTGTAGAAAACATGTTATTGTGTTGGTAACAGTGAGATCTTTTCCACTATGGGCTTCTGGGAGTGTGTGTTTCACAATGAAAAGAGTTAGAAAATATTTTTATCTCACCTTCAGTTCAAACTTGGTGTATTGTTCCTTTTCTCATCACAGTATTTGCCTACTCAAGATCACTCCAAGTGCTACTCTCCACATGGTTTAGCCATGAAATATATAGAGTCAGATGGAGTATTATTTTATGTACTCTAGTGCATTCCAGTAAGGATCTGAAGGGGTTTACATATTGGATAAAAAAATAACTATTTGCTGACATGAATTGAAAACTTACGTCCTGACAAAAAAATACACACAGGTGTTTGGAGCAGCTTTATTCATAATTGCCAAAACTTGGAAGCAACCAAGATGTCCTTCAGTAAGTAAATGGATAAATAAACTGGTTCATGCACACATGGAGTATTACTCAGCACTAAAAAGAAATGAGCTATCTAGCTGTAAAAGACATGGAGCCACCTTAAATACATGTTACTACGTGAAACAAGCCAGTCTGAAAAGGCTACATACTGTATGATTCCAACTATCCAATAGGAAAAGGCAAAACTATGGAGGCAGTGAAAAGATTCATAGATGTCAGGGGTTCAGGGAGTGAGGAGTGAACAGGCAGAGCACAGACGATTTTTCAGGCAGTGAAACTACTCTGTCTGATACTGTAATGGTGGGTACATATCACATACATTGGTCAAAACCCATGCAGTGTACAACACCAAGAGTTACATACACCCTAACGTAAACTATGGACTTGGTAATGGTGGCGTGTCAGTGTAGGTTCATCAACTGTAACAAATGTACTGCTCTGGCGTGGACATGATAGGTGGGGCAGGCTCCGTGCATGTGGTGGGTGGGGTGTATAAGGGCCTTCTTTGCATCTGATCAGTTTTGCTCTGCAATTAAAACTGCTCTGAAAAGTAATCTATAAAAAAACAAATATCTGAGGAAACTGAGGACAAATAAGACGAAGACACGAGTAAGGTTGTACAGAAAGAATCCCGAAGGGTTGTTTGATGTAGGCCATCTGTTTGGCTTTGAGCCTCCAGGTTGTCCGAAGCAAAGAGGAAAACCTGAATCAGGTGGAATAGGTGAACAAAAGCACCTCTTGTTCCTGGAGTCCATAATGTTGTTCATAGTGGTTCAGCCCTGTCTGGCTCAGAATGTGATTGTTGGCTGAAAGGATCCCAGAAGGCTTCTTCTGCCTTCTCATACGTAAATGGCAACATTCTCCCAGGGTATCTTTTTGCTTGAATGTACTGCAACTGACTCCTGTACCCAGGAAGTAAGTTTCTCAAATAATTCTTAAGTTTTCAGTGCCATCTGATTAATACGAAGCTACAATTAATTCTAGTATGTTGATCTGTTTACATTCATGTGTAGTTAGCACAAGATTAGGGTTTATACTTAACCATGACGTACAGGTTGTGGTATTTTTCTACATTCTACTTAAGATGCCCACGTTTGCCAGAGGAGGCCAGCTTTTAGTCTCAGAATTCCCTAGTTTTTGAGGGAATCTACTTGAATTACTTACCGCCTTTTTACCACTTAGAAAATACAAATGTAAAAGGAAAAGGGCAAACTTCAAATTTGTACCTGGTCCTGTGATAAGCAAACAAATTATGTTAATCTAAACAAATAAATATATTAAAAAGATGGAGATTGCTTAATTACTCTCTGGAATCTTGGTTCTCTTGTTTGTACTTCAGAAACACTGGTGGAACTTCCAAAAAATGCAGACCCCTAACCCTCATTGCAGACCTGCTAAACCAGAATCTCTTCACCTGATCTGGCTTCATGTTTTTTTATTAAACTTCCACTGAGAATGATGGCCAGCAAGATAGAGAACTACTGTTCTGATATCAAGGATGGTTATGGAAGGTGTGGTTTGCTAATTTGTATATGATGTGAGGTAGGAACTTTAGCTCACCACTTTCTCCCCACCTCCTAGGACTGTGTGTGGCACATAGTATGTACTTAGTAAATATTTGTGGAATGAACCCTGTGTTCTTAACTGCCCTGTTTTCTAAAACAAGCCATCTGCTCTGCAGCCAACCCCTCCTTTCATTTACTGCTGGTACCTTTAGGAAAACAGCTTAGGCAGGACAAAGTCTACAGTACCATCAGGGAAATGTACGATTCCAGTTTTCTTGTACACCTTGGAGTTGATGGTGTGATGTGGGCAGAGAACAGTTGGGGCTTTGGTATCAGACACACTTGGCTTAGAATCGGGTTTTGTCACTTGCTGACTATTTGCTTTTAGTATTCCCTGAATCTCTGTATCCTCATCAGTAAAATGGGTATTTTAATTCCCAATATTAAATATTAAAAGTAGTCTATCTCGGTTCTTAACACCTCAGTATAATGGTCACCCTTGTTACTTGAATATTCTTATCGTCTCCCCCCTGTAATCTTAGGGTCAGCTCTCATCAAGATATATGCCCTTCTCAAAACAAGTATCTCTATGTGCCCCTGCGCCCCCTTCTCCCCCTCCCGCCATCCGATGCCGTCTCTCTTGCCTTCATGCCCTCGCCCTGCAACTCCTTCCCCTGTAAGCCAGAAGTGGCTTCCTTCTGCTTAAACCCCTCTTCATTTTGAAAGCTCAATCCTGTACTCCTGGACCTCTACCTCTGAAAGTTGCATCCAGGCTCTCTGAGAGAGATTGCTACTGGGGTAAAAATGTGCTGCCTTCCCAGAGGTGCCAGATTTCACACATCTTCTCATCACCCCATCAGGGACACTTAAAGTTCCGAGTGAGCGAGAACTCTGGATACCTTCTTGGGGCATCCTTTCTTTGGCATCTCCTCATACATTTTTTAGAAACCTGAGTTAGGATTCCCTATGCTTAGTCTGAGAAGGACCACCCTATGTTTTAGGAAATGGGATTATCCATCTTCCTCTCCATCCCATCCTCTGATTACGGCCGCAGCTACATCAGATCTGAACGTTCCCCTCCCTAAGGAACCTCCATGGTGGTCCCCATTGTCCAGAGAATAAAGTCTAAGCTGCTTGATGCTCACCTTCCCAAGTACTTTAGATTTCCCCACCAGCTGCCCAGAGTTTTGCCCTATTTCAAGAATATGCCTCATCTTCTCTTCTTGGCTTTTCCTTCCAGTCCCTGTGCCTAGCACACTCCAACTCAGTCCTCAAGAGCCAGCTCAAATATCATCTCTTTCTGTGGAGCCTGTCTGTCTCCCCAAGGCATAGTAATGGCAGATTGATTAGGGGAAAATATTGCAAGAAAATTTCCCTTCTCTTTCTTTTCCTTAACCTTCATTTGATTTTAGTTCAGTGGCAGAGCACCATGTCCATAGTTGTTCAAGGACAGGGTGACAGAATTTGTCCTTGTGTGCAGAATGTTGTACAAGAAGAGCTGGGCCTTGAGCCTCTTCTGTGGCCCAAACCAAGTTAAGGTTGTCATGTTCCTTTTATCACAGAGGCTACAGAAGTTTCTGTTGCTCTTCATTGAGTGAGAGGGAAGTTTCATCCTTCCATTTTATCCTTGGTAAAAACCGAAACATATGATATCAAGGAAGTTATTCAGAGGATACAGTTTTGTAACTGAAATCTCCTAGTTTTCAGCCAGCACTGTAGTCCCTGTGTCATATTGATATATCCTCAGAAAGGAGAGTTAGGTTATCTGCTGGTACTGTTTTAGAAATGATTATGTGAAACCAGAGTGAAAAACGAAAACTTTGGTGAGGATCCACTGTCTGATAATATGAAAAGACTTAAGTAAGCAACCCCATTAATAATGGGGGGGGGTTGTTTGGGTAGGGGAAGGGGAGAAAGAAAGAACATCAAGAGTGTTTATAAGTCACAATCTCCAAACACCGTGTGTGTGTGTGTGTGTGTGTGTGTGTGTGTGTGTGTGTGTGTGTGTGTGTGAAAGTATTTTGTGCGTGCAGTTGATACTGCTGACCTTTACCTCATCCCTGGGTTTATCTTTTTCAGTCATTACTTGAACATTTTAAAACCTTAATGGATTTGTAAGATAACAGTTGTTTGTGTTTTAGATTACGTGATACATAACAAGTCATTTCACTAGGCTTCAGTTTCCCTTTCAGTAAAATGAACAGGTGAGTTAAAGTCAGTGATTTTTCAGGGCTTCCCTGGTGGCGCAGTGGTTGAGAGTCCGCCTGCCGATGGCAGGGGACACGGGTTCGTGCCCCGGTCCGGGAAGATCCCACATGCCGCAGAGTGGCTGGGCCCATGAGCCATGGCCGCTGAGCCTGCGCGTCCAGAGCCCGTGCTCTGCAACGGGAGAGGCCACAGCAGTGAGAGGCCTGCGTACCGTAAAACAAACAAACAAACAAAAATCTCATGTGGATCCGCAATGAAATACAGAATCCTTCCTCCCCCCCACCATCTCTCTCTCTCTCTTTCTCTCTCTCTCACACACACACACACATACATACGCAGGCGTTGTAACAGCAGATAGAGTTGGTGCTGCTGTGCTTGGGGCGGGAGATATGGGCACTTGTCATCCGCAGAGCTTTCCTCACCCACACTTGGACTCTGGCTGTTCAGTCCCAGGCCACAGCTTCATCGCCATCTAGGAGCTTGTAAGACACGTGCCCTCCTGGCCTGCCCAGACCTGCTGGATTACACTTGGTGGAGGTGGGGCCCAGCAACCTGTGTTTTGTTGAGCTCTCCAGGTGGTAATCAGGCACAGTAACATTTGAAAACCACTGGCCCCGTGAATGCCAAGCAATTTTGAAGGAAGATTTTTAAATGAGGGGTATGGGAGGCGTTCAGTTAAAACACTCATTTTAAGTTGAAGCTTATTCCTTTTGTAGTACCTGTATAATGATAAGCATATACGGGAGGTGGAGAGAGTCCCTTTTATGTTGCTAACGTTTAAGTAGTAGTTTACGTGAAGACCTCTAGAACTTACAGTGCCATGTGGGAAAACATTGGGACAAAATGGTAAGACTTCCAAATATAGAAGAAGATGAAGATACAGCATGCTTTTGGCATTTGACCTTTGGAATTGTTGACAATCCAGAGATTCAGTTACACTGTTGATAACATTCCATCACATAGAATGATAGTTTCTGATTGTAACATTGAAAGCCGGTGACAAAAGCATTATTCTTGTGCTTTTCTCCTTCTGACCCCCAGTAGTAGTATTCCTTATTACCAGGTTTTTGTGTTCTGATTTCTTCTCAGATGGCCCTCCCTGACATTTTTCTCTTTCTACATTTTGCTATTACTGGTCAGAAACCAGAATCTGACCCCTGTATGTATGTACTGAAATTAGCATGAAAGTTTATTCATTCTGCAGATAAGAATTGCTGTAGTGAGGGTGAGGACGGCCTTTTCCTCCCGAGGTCTGAGATTGTGGGCAGTTGCCGGTTCTTGGAGGCTGTCTCTTGCTGGGTGGCTTGGCTCTGGGAGGGGCGGCTGCATCCATCTGTGCAGGGCTGACAGTCGTTTCCTTTGTTTGGAAGGGCAAGCCTAATGTTAATAAGGTCTGGAATGTGACGAGTCAAGGCAGATTTTCTTTTGGAGTCTCTTTTGGTCCTGGCTCCCTATAAGAGAGAACACTGGTGCTGTTCTGTTTAAAATAAGGTGTTTAGTGGGGCTTTCACACTTCATAAGTGGCTCATTTCTTCTTTCACCTGCAGCCTTTTTCTCTCATGAGCACATACCTCCTAGGCATACTCTGACTGGGTGTTTTGGAAGAGAGTTTACTTGTGCAGGGGGCAGGGATCCTTTCTCCCGGTGTGGGTGCTTTCCACACTGCATTTGAAAATGGTACAGTTTCTAGTTGGATTTTCATTACTGCTTCATCTCAAGTCTTTGGTGATGATAAATCCCGTGTGTTTTCACCTGTCTGCAGCTGCATATGAATCCTGTGCATGGCAAAGATATCAAGAAAACATGAAAAAAAAATGAGCTCAAGTCAGTGGAATTTACCCATTCTTCTGCCAAGTACAGTCTGAAAAGTGAAATTAGTCCAGTCAAACCCAAGTGACTTTTATTTTTTTGAAGAGACAATGTGGACCCTTGGATCAAAATGCAGGATACACTCATTTTGGCAGGAAGCTGGGCAATTAACACCCTTACTTCCATTTCAGATGTAGAGTGCCAGATCTATCCCCTAGTCTCCAAGGCCGCTCAGGGATGCTGGGAGAGGTCTGAGCAGGTTTCCAGGCCCTGCGACAACTGCCTGCGTGTGGGATGGAAGGGAGGGAGGCTTGGGGACAGAAGGCTGTTTTCAGGAGGCAGGTGCTGCTCACTGACATGTGCTTTCTGACCTGGGCACTATCCTCTGAGGGCCAGAGCTGGAGAAATCCAGCAATGAATAACTTTTTTCAGTAAGACCCCAGTGTACTGATTTTTTTTTTCCTTCCAGAGGCATTGACTTTCCTGATACAAAGGCAAAATCTGTGGCTCAACAAAGAGGAAAATGTGGTGGCCCAAATTTTTGCTGTTGAGTAGAGTGTATAGTTGTCTTTATCAAGTTCCATCACTTATCTTTTTGCCTTTTGCCCTTTCCCCCTGTATTTCTGTTGCAATCTGGAATGTTTTAAAGATGTTAACTACATGGTTCTTTCAACAGACAGGATGAGATATTTTCGTCATGTCAGTTTAAGAAGTCTTAACGCATTAAATCATACTTGAAGCTTCCCATTTTTCACTTACATATAAAAAGACAGACAACATGCAAACATTTTTTTGAGTTTTCTCTTGCAGTGAATGTTCACCAGAAGATCGAGGGCAGAATTTTGATTAGTTTCTACCATATGTAGTACTTAACTCTGTGAACCCATATTATTTTCTCTGCCTTTTTTTGCTTTCTTGGGAACTGATCATAGAGGCATTTAGATGACATCAGAACCCATGTGGGTAAAATACATGTCATCCCAAAGAACCCTTTAAACAGCAGGTATAAGTGATGACATGGTTTGTTTCTGGTACATATATAACCTTCAATTTTATTGAATTGAAACTTCTACATGTTATTCTCTCATTTAGCTAAGTTGAATTCTGAATTTAACTGGGTCAAAGGGCATCGTCACAAATGTGCCATACTTAGAAGCAAAATAACATACTAGTCAGGACCTTGCAGATCTGGGTTTAGTCCCACCTCTGCCCCTTGTGAACCTTGGGCCTTTGGGCAAGATAGTTAATCTCTCCAAGCTTCAGTTTCTTCATGTCTGTGTAAAATGGGGACCATTAATAGCACCTATTTCAGAAGACTGTCATGAGTTCTTAATACAATTTTAGAGGCACTAAGTGCTTTAGAAATGTTCAAGAATATGGATAAAGAAAGACCATGGCATTTTTCTGCTTAAGAGAACCGCCTCATGTGGGTCATGTTAACAGAACCCCCAGCCTGGGAGCGCACCCCCTGGAGTGCTGCAGGACAGGGCCTCCTGTGTTCTGAGTCGATGTTGAGTAACTTTCAGTGCCAAGGATTTGAGATATGAGGGGAGTCAGAGAGGCATCCAATCCCAAGAAAAGACCGTGACCGTTTACCACCAACAGCCTGGTAAATCCTGGGCAAGAATAAAATTCAGTTTCCTCCTTATCTCTCCTCTGCCTCTTCTCTGGGCTGGATTCTCTTGTGAGGCCCAGGAGTAGAGCCTAATGGGCCAGCTTGATTCTGTGTCTGAACCTTCTCAACACATGGCTTTAAATTACTTTGCTAGGTGTTAGAAGTGCTGCAAAAGAAGGAGTAACTGGAGATGACTTGGGCAAGCCACGACTTCTCTGTATTTTGCTAACACTCATATTACTTGCTGTAGGGCCGTTAGTTAACCCAGACGGATAAGCTTGCTAGGAAAGCCACTAAATTTCAAGCTCTTTCACAGTTCTTCCTTATACCTCAGAAGTCATACACGTCCACATTCTGTTGGTCACATGTTGTACCTACTGATACGGTGTGGAAGACGTCTACCCCGAGGTGGGATGATGGTGGGGTGAGGTAGGGGAGGGGTCATCTCAGAGGCTGACCACCACCACATGGTGTGTGGAGCCGGGGACCATGCCTATTAATACTCCATCTGAAATAGTCTCGGCATTTGTGATGGAATTTTGGCAACTTTCCAGCTGTTATGTCAACATTGATTTTGTCACTACATCTCCTGTGGAGTGGTCCTTTAGGATTCCTGTATGTAAGTGCTGTATGAAGAGGCAGGATATTGAATCTCTGGGTTTACAGGACCAGTTTCTTGTAACGTGACGATTATAGACAGTATTGCAGATATGCTAATTACAGGCCATCGTTTCTGCTCTGACCAGCCTTGGCTTTTATTTTCAACTTAATTTGCCCGACCATACACACCACAGTGCAGCCGATTATATCACGCTGTTCCAATCTTTGGTACTGTAATGAGACCTTGAAATTCTATTAAGGATTGAGTAGAGAACACAAGGGTAAAATGGGTAAGGTCCATGAGAGACAGCAGTGATACCAGCTCATTGCTTGCGATTTAGGATTTACAAAGTAAAGAGTGTAAATGTCGCTGTAGTTGACCGTAAAATCTCCTCTTCTTGTCTTCTGGTGCTGAGTTTGCATTCTTATATGTGCTTCGTGCCCCACCCCCCCCATTGTAGCTGCTACTTCCCAGCTGCATCAGAAGAATGGAGCTTTCCACGCAGGCAGGCGTTGAGCTCAGAAAAGGGGCAGGAAAGAGCAGGTGATAGTGGTGGGGATGATTTGCTCCAGGCACAAAAGGGAATTGTGATAACCTGAAAACTGGAAAATGAGGAGGCGGGAGTGAGAGGAGAAGGCCTCAGAGGAATGGCACATTGAAACAAAAGGAAGTGGCCAAAAGGAAAATAAGTAGAACGAAAGGAGGAAACGTGGTGGACAGGGAAGATTCTGTGGATTGTGGAATAAAGATAATTTGGCAAAAACAAGAGGAAGAAAAGCAGAGAGGTTTCGTGGTTCCATTTTCATAGATTGCATTCCACCCACTCAGTCAGCATTTTCCAGCGGAGTAGGGCACAGCCCTTTTGCCCTGTGTGGTCCATGAACCCTTTTATTGGTGGCTCCACTTTGGGCAGCTCCACTTTGACCAAATCTCCATGTAAATAAAACTCTTACTCTTTCCCCTTTGGGCTTTCCAGAAGCTTATGTCTTCCTCCTGTGCTGAGTTAGGACATTCACTGCCAGTGTAGATTTGATAAGCGAATTAGAAATGAAGCCTTACACAGAACTTCACAGCGTTAGCAGTACACTAGATTGAAGTATTGGGTTTTTGGATAGTGCTCTGCAGTTGTTAAAGGGATGTTTTAGAGTTTGGGTATGCTTAAAAACTGGAAATTTAGAAAAACAATTTCCTTTTTAAACTTTAACTTGGAAGTTAAGAACAAGAAAGGGGTTTACCTCTACCCTTGAGTTAGTGTGCTTTTGTTAAAAGCAGCCTGCTTTAATCAAATGTCATTATTTTTAGGTCCTCTAACAAACTGAGGTTACTTTTTGTTTGTTTGTTTTTAGTTTAGATTTATTTAACTTATAGAAGTAATATTTACTTATTTTGACAGTGAAAAAACTACAGACATGTAGAGCAGTCATCTCTCTCCCTTTAGCCATCTCAGTCTACTCCCTCAGAAATAGTTTGTATCTTTTCACATCCTTTGAAGTAGTTTTCATCCTGTTCTTTTCTTTTTTTTTAATTCATTTTTAACATCTTTACTGGAGTATAATTTCTTTACAATGGTGTGTTTGTTTCTGCTTTATAACAAAGTGAATCAGCTATACATATACATATATCCCCATATCCCCTCCCTCTTGCGTCTCCCTCCCACCCTCCCTATCCCACCCCTCTAGGTGGTCACAAAGCACCGAGCTGGTCTCCCTGTGCTGTGCGGCTGCTTCCCACTAGCTATCTATTTTACATTTGGTAGTGTGTATATGTGCATGTCACTCTCTCACTTCGTCCCAGCTTACCCTTCCCCCTCCCTGTGTCCTCAAGTCTATTCACTGAGGTTACTTTAAAATGCAGTCAGCTCTTTCCAAAGTCAAAAAAGGAAGTTCACTCTTAACTTTACATTTATATATAATAAAAAAGAATATTGATGGCATTTCTAGTAAGTGCTCAGATCTTGCTTCCTAGGCTTATTAGATCTACCCCAAGAGAGCAACATGAGGAAGTGAGAGGGAAGAACTAGGTCTACAAACAATTTTTTAAAGATTTTCATAAATGCATTTGTTACTGCTGTGCTTAATTCACATGGTGAACTTACATTGACCTCTTTTTCCCTATTATTTGAAAAGACAAATTATTATATGGAACAGTAAGCTCCTTAAAATCAAGAGGGATGGAGAAACTGCCATATTTTAGGTTCACTGAGTTCCTCAAAACTATTTAAGTATATTGCCAAGCACATTAAAAAAAATAATATTTAGTCTTTCAGGGAGATTTTTTTTTTTTTTTTGGTGGAATGTTGCCCCAAGGAACTCCATAAGATATCAGCATCTTTTGAAAACTCGGGTTAAAAATCATGTGTTACTTAAATTAAAATGGTTGTTGGTGCTTTAATTCTTCAGCTATCATGTTATTTTATTTTTTGACACACACTGACACTATTAATACTTACGATTCACACTGTTATCCACAAGAGGGTAGCTCAAATTTGATGGCAGACAGTATTCTATTTGAAACTGTGTTTCCTTTTTATTGAAGATTTCTGTGTCTGTAAAGTATTATTCTCCACACACTTCAGTCTCTGGATTTAGTGAACTCAACGCATCTCGAATATCATGTATAAGGGCAAAAATGTCTCTATTAATGTTTGATAAGTGTCTACTGTATTAGCATTTTATAGAAGAAAGGTTATCTTTTTGGTAGTAAGGATACATGCGTTGTAGAATCAGTAAGACTTTCTGCTGCTTTGCCTGATTCTGCAGTTGGATAAATGCCTGTTTTCTGCACCATTTATTTTAAGTAATTTCAGGGCCAGTTGGTGACCATTCTGCAGTCATGCTGCTTTTAGTTGGAATGGGAGATACGAGTAATCTTTTATATATTAGCCTTTATTACTTAAGCTTTCAGAACTTTGGTTGTCTGAACTTGGTAATCTGTGGAATGTTTTGTACCCAGAAATTAGGATTCTCATTCATTCTTCTCTTTTTCTTCTCTTTTATACTTTTTTTTATCCCTTGCATTTTAAAATTCTGCGAATTCTCTCCCCTGCCTCCCCGACTTTGAATGCCTGGCTTTCACGATCTGCCATATTTGTCATCACTAATACTATGAATGGACCTTTAAAATTTAGAATTATTTCTTTATTCATTCATCTGTTCACTCATTTACTACTGGGGTATTTTTGTTTTGCTTTTGGAGTGGGAAGAAGCAGGAAATGATAGATGAGAAGAATGCTTTTAGTACTAGATTTTTATCATAGCTCTCAACCCATTTACTTTTGAAGAAGAAAGGTTCAAGACGTGCTCTTATTTTAAGACTATGTTACAAGCTCATTGAGCACATCTGAGGAAAAGGATAGCACTTGAGATAAGTTCATGGCCCTTCTTTAAAAGAGCATGATCCACTTGGTAGGTTTTCTGTGTCCTCTTGTTTCCATCTCCTTCCTGCATTTTTGGAATCATTTTTATGCACGAGATGGGAAAAACGGGAAATCGGAAGATTGACATTAATTTGTTTGACCAGGAAACGGCATCTGAGCAGGGGTAAATGCCAATACAATCAATCTTTTTTTTGTCCCTATGCTAAATTGGGGGTAATACCTAATCTGTTGTTGTCAGACCCCCCCCCAATTCAGCAAATTTCAGTTCCATATTCCATATTAGTAGGAGAATGGATTAAAAGTAAAAGTTTGTGATAAACTCTGACACAGTCCTGGCATGTATGTAGTATGAACTCAGTTCATTTAATTTGGCTTTATTTTCTTTGCTGTCTCTATTCGTATTGAAGTTACTGTTGCCCATGAAGAGGTTAGCTCAACGGAGCACACCTCTGACGGGCTATAACTAACAAATTACCACGAAGTCAGTGATTTAAAACAACGGAAATTTATTCTGTCATGGCTCTGGAGGAAATCTGAAGAATACGATTTCAGAGGCCAGAAGTCTGAAATTAGGTGTCACTGGGTTGAATTCAAGGTGTTGGCAGGGTAATGCTCCCTCCAGAGGCTCTAGGGAAGAATCTGTTTTTTTTTTTTTTTTATCTCTTCCAGCCAGGGGATGCCATCATTCCCTTTGCTTGTGGCTGCATCACTCCCACCTTGAAGACCAGTGTCTTCAAATATCTCTCTGCTCCATCTTCACATTGCTTTGTCCTCTGTGCATGTCAAATCTTGCTTTGCTTCCTTCTTATAAGAATACATGTGATTTCATTTAAGGCCCACTCAGATAATTCAGGATAGTCTTCCCATCTCAGAATCCTTAACTTAGTCGCATGTCTGAAGACTTTGCCATGAAAGGTAACATTCACAGGGTACAGAGATTAGGATATGGATATCCTTTGGGGGCCATTTTCAGCCTAACCCATGCTGCTTCCAGTGTCCCCATTGTAGTAACCTGGTCAGGACCAGCTCATTACCCTTCATGGTGTTTAGGTCTGATTGCAGGATTCGTTCACCTTCCTCAGCATCCACCACAACTTTTTCAGTGTGTTACAGTTTAGTATAAATGTCTAAGAGCAGCTCTGAGTATCTGTCTCTGATAATGCAGGCCAAGAATCACTTACCAGAGCTGTGTCTTCTCTTCATGGTAGCAGTTTGCATCAGGGATGTCTCTGCACAGTTAATTAAGCTAGTTGAGGCAAGTCAGAAAGTTGAATGCTGTAATTGTTCATATTAACTCTGGAAATTGGAATGAGTTGTCACGTGGATATGTGCATGTATATGCATGTAAGTGGTGGATATGTATTTTCAGGACATATTAATGGAAGTTAAATATAAGGATCTGTATAATTCCTTTTAGAGTTAATGGCATTTTCCAAAAAGAAGTGAAAGGAACCTATCTTAATTTGGAACGTATATTTTCTTCAAAAAGGAAACTGAGGTAACTTTCAGCTAGCATGAGGTAAGACTAAGAAGGCTGTCAGAATAATTAATTCTTTATGAATCTAATGATTCTATAATAATTAACAATCATTATAAAACTCCCCCAAGGGGCTTCCCTGGTGGCGCAGTGGTTGAGAGTCTGCCTGCCGATGCAGGGGACATGGGTTCGTGCCCCGGTCCGGGAAGATCCCACATGCCGCGGAGCGGCTGGGCCCGTGAGCCATGGCCGCTGAGCCTGCGCGTCAGGAGCCTGTGCTCCGCAATGGGAGAGGCCACAGCATTGAGAGGCCCACGTACCGCAAAAAAAAACAAAACAAAACAAACAAAAAACTCCCCCAAGAAAATTCCATAAAAGCTGATGCTTGTTGGATATTGACTGGATTGCTAATGCTATAGATTGATTACATGTGTCCTTTCCTTGATGGCTATATCTAGGTGAGGCCTAATAATTAGTTTAATTTTGAAGAAGAGTTATAAGGACCCCGTGGTATCATATGAGCAATAAATTCTAAACCCTCTTATCTGCCTTGCTATGTTTTTAATAATTATTGCCTGTGTAATGAAACTTGTGTCTCACAGATTTCCTTTTATACCCTCGTGTGGGTGTTATGCCTAAAATAGACACAGAAGATTTTAAGTACATACAATACAAGATAGTACTTGAAATCAGTTAAGATTCTTTCCTCTAACAGAATTCTGTGATTCTGTGAAACTTGGTAGGAAATATATATCAAAGTTAAGTTTATATCACTGTATAAACATTAGCAAATTATTGCTTGGATGAACAAATTAGTCAGAACTGTATCTGTTTATATCTCATTGATGAGAGTAATAAAGTTGAGGTACAGAGCCCAGGTTATGTGAGTGAAGATGAAAGAAAAAGTAGGGAAAAAAAAGTTTTAGCCAAACATGAGAACTCAGCTGGATTATATAGTATCAGCCAAGATGGTAAATGAAAAAAGACAGCAGGGAGCAGTGGGACTTCCCTGGTGGTGCAGTGGTTAAGAATCCGCCTGCCAACGCCTGGGACACGGATTCAAGCCCTGGTCCGGGAAGATCTCACATGCTGCGGAGCAACTAAGCCTGTGCGCCACAACTACTGAGCCTGCGAGCCACAAGTACTGAGCCTGCATGCCACAACTACTGAAGCCCGCGTGCCTAGAACCCCTGCTCTGCAACAAGAGAAGCCACCGCAATGAGAAAGCCCGCACGCCGCAACGAAGAGTAGCCCCCACTCACCGCAACTAAAGCAAGCCTGCATGCAGCAACAAAGGCCCGGCACAGCCAAAAATAAATAAATAAATTTATTAAAAAAAAAAAAAAAACAGGTACAGATGCCATGATATGGAGGATAAAGTACTAGTCATGCGGATCACAGTCTTCCTTATGTTCAAGCCACTAGATGTGCTAGTTTAGCCATATAATCAACTCTTGTGATACTGCTAGGACCTTACTGAGGGGAGAAAGAAACTGAAGGGATCACATCATGTTACCTTTCTTGAACAGCTTCCCCGGTCTTATTTTCAATGAATTTAAAACATTAACTCTGTCTCATTTAAGCCATTTAACTGTACCCATAGTCATGAGCCTTTAGTTTTAGCTATTTATGTGTTTTTTCCATAAGAGTATCAATCACTTACAGCATATACTATGCCCTTGCCAGTTCCTTTTGGAACCAATTTAAATGAGAAAAATAAAGGGCTTTGGGAAGAACTGTTTAAGTATGTCTGGTAAATTGTTTTACTGTTTGAGAACAGCTCTAGAGACTGCAATACGTTTTCCATTTAGTAGAATTTGGCTTTTTTTTTGTGAGTCACAACATTCATGGAAATACATTCAAATCTTAAATGTAGAGACTGTGACTTACTGCTTTTGGTATTACTTGCTGTCTAGAATGATATTACGGTCTACATTACAATATATCTCTGATCAGCAGTGTTTGAAACAAGGATAGCTTCAGACTGCAGGGAAGAGTGCATATCATGATCCACAACCTCATGTCCTGGATTCTTCAGATTGTAGAGCAAGTATGGTACAAAGCTATGCTTTTCCATTAGACATTTCATCAAATACGTGTTCTTGGTCACTTGAGTTGCAACTCTTCTTGGATATTAATGTCATGTACTAAAACCTAGATCTAGAAAATTACTGTGATAAATTTCTGTATATCCAAACCATATCTCATTAAATGTGACTCTCCTCCTAATTTCCAGTATTATTGTAGCGCTTGTTTTCATTTTAAGACAATTTTTTTTAGAGCGGTTCTAGGTTCATGGCAAAATTGAGAAGGTACAGAGAGTTCCCTTATCAGTGCTCACTTTTTAATGTGTGTGTGCATGTATACTTCCATAGAGATTTTGTCCCCTGAGCTAGTCTCTCTCCTTTAACCTTTGTTCCCTCACAATTCATTCTCCACACAGCAGCCAGGCGATGTTGGTAAATAAAACTCTCCACGTTTTCCTTTCGAACTTAGCATACAGTACAGACTCTTTACCCCGGTGACCAAGTCTGTGTCAGCTGACTGCTGCCTCAGCTCCTCCGAGCCCTGTTCCAGCTCCCTGTGCTCTGGACGCAGGCTTCCTTACCAGTCCTCTAAGATGCCAGGCCCTTCCTGCCTTCACTCTTTCTGTTACCTCTGCCTCCAGAGTTCTCTTGCTCTTTGTAAGGTAGGGTCCTCCTCATCTTTCCTGGAGTAGCGGAGATGCTTCAGTCAGAGAGGCCTTCTCAGACTACTCCATCCATATCACCCTTTAAAACATGTTCTTCGTGGCACTAACTGACCTCACCCTGTTTGTTCATGGATATGTATGCTGTCTATATTGTCCCACCAGAGTTTACCCCTTGAATGTATTGGAAACAGATTAGGCTCGTCAGAGGTTCAAGTGCAGAGCTCATTCAAAGGGACTTCCAAACATTTTTATAGACAATATGAATTGCTGAATTTATTTTTTATTTTAAAAATTTCATTTTATAAGGCTCGGGTTAAAATACAGAATTCCATTGCAGTTGGAAAGTTACCAGATAGTTATCACGCATGTTTGTATGCCAGAATTACACAGTACGGAGCACAAAAGGTTTTTTTGAGGAACTGAACTGCCAGGTAAGAATTTTTTGCGGAGCTCATTTCATCCTCACAGATGAAGGACTTCCCTATAAATGAAGTCTTATATTTCCTTCCCACCGAATAAATGTTATAAACTTTTACCACTGTTTCCCCATTTGTGTTCAGTAGGAATTAGCCTTTTTTGGTGGTTGCAGAGTCACTTTTGGCAGTCCAGTATTATTTCTGTTACCATTAGCTTGTTTACCCTTAGGCAGAATCTGGACTTTGTGTTTTCCCCTATCCAATTTACATTGAATAAATGTAAATTTCATGTAATTCATGGAATTAAAACTTCACTTGGATACTCTTGACTGCATGGCAATAAAGGCATTTTGGAATATTAGACCAGGTTTTAAGGTGGAATCTGACTCAATCTTCAGTTTTAAACTATTGATTTCTCCCATAGCTTGGGGATGTTTTTCAGACAATAGCCCCTAGTAGTCTGATTCTCTTAGTGCTTTTATATTAGAGCATTTTAAAAACTGGTATAATAACTTTTGTATTACTCATTACTTTTGGCACTCAGAATGGTTTTGTATGCTCTTATTCTGTTGAAAGATGAGATGAAAATATTCTTTTCTGATTGTTGGGAAACGTCATGAAACCTGACTTTTTGACCACTTTGTACTCATACTAGGGACTGTTTGCCTATTTGCTCCCACTTGGCTCTTCCAGCCAGGGCTAACTCGACTGGTCACCATGCTCTTAGGAGGGAAGTTAAGTAAACTTCAGGTCTGTGCCAGAAATAAAAATGGGGTTCCATCACCTTCTAAATGTTAATAGAATGAGAGACAGAACAACAGATTCTTCTTTGAGAATTATTAGTGGAGATTCTATCCCACTAATGAAAGCATTCTCTACCAGATGATATTCATACATTGACATTTTGGAACAAGGATGGATTCTGTCATCTTGGCTTAGAGAGCCCCTTAAAGATTGCATTCTAAGAAAGGAAGCCTCTGTGATTTGTAGCCTAGAAGATAAGCTTGTTCTGGTAGAACACATCTGAGTAGGAAACAAATCCTAGTGCTTGTGATATTGTCAGTGGGGTGCCGATCACTATTGGGCTTAAGCATAGACCCCTAATTCCAGCTTTTCTCAAAAACTTTCAGCAGTCTGAACTAATGATAGAGGAGATGTTGTAAACCTGTGTTTGCCTGGCAATCAGGTTGTTGCCAAGCTTGAGTTAGAAAGGAATCATTTCTTCTCTTACTTTCTCGATGGTAACTGTGTGAGGGTGGGAGTCGGAAAGATATCTGACTATAAAAGTAATAAAACATGACTGTGAGACCTGCTTGCAACTTTAGTAACATTTGGGTATTTTCTTTAATAACACACCTTTACTATTCCTGAATTAAGCTATGGTGACCACCTGTATGGAGCCTAGCTAGAAACTGCCCTGTGTACCTTATAGAGAAAACGAACTAATGGCTACCAGTGAGGAGAGGGAAGAGGGGAGGAGCAAGATAGGGCTATGGGATTAAGAGATACAAACTTCTATGTATAAAATAGATAAGCAACAAGGATATTACGTATAGCACAGGGAGTTATAGCCATTATCTTATAATAACTTTTAATGGAGTATAATCTGTAAAAATACTGAATCACTATGCTATACACCTGAAATTAATATAATATTGTAAATCAACTTTAGTAAAAACAAAAAAGATACCTTAAGGAAAAAGTAGCTGGGCTTTGTTACAGTGGGGAACAGTTCACAGTGCTGTGACCCTGTCTCTAGTCGGTGACCAAAAGGCAGAAGTCACGGATTGCCGTGGGGAAAAGGACTGACTTCTCCAGAAGACATAACCTCATTCTAGGGACAGCTGGATATATCTTTATTTTAGATGTTGCCTTTGACAAGTTTTAGGGAATTTTTAATTTCACATTTCAGGTGAATATTCTTAATTTGAGCTTTTGGGCTTTGCTAGAGAGCATAGGACCCTCAAAACTCAATGTGATGATCTTGGAACCTCCCTAATTTCTTTCTTTCCATTCTCAGTCTCTCTTCCCACTTCCTTTCACTCTTCTGAAAATTAACACCTGCCAGCGAAATCAACTTTACGCTGCTTTCACTGGAGGCTGGTGTCTAAAAATCAATCCTGGCAACTAATGTAAAGTGAAATTTGGAAGATGCCTGGGTTCTCATGGAGTCGTGCAAGCTGAAGTTATTAAAGAGGATTAGAGACCACAGCTGGTGAGCAGATGGAATGCTTATAATTTCACAATCTTAGGTAGCTTTAAAGCCAAATCTGCACAAAACCTATTTGCTTTTTCTCTAGTTCATTTCGCTTTATACTTTTAATTGTTGTAAATGATGAGCCTTAATAGGTCACTCACTTAGATGAAAGCATTTATAATTCTGGTCATGCAATTTCTTACTCAATTGCATTTCAGTAACCACTCTTTAATAATGTACTATGAGAAGCTCAGTAGATAGGGAGGAGAGAATAAGACTTGTAAATCTCATTCAAAATGTAGACATGAAGACTACTTCACAGTAACACTAATAATATAGTATAATTACATTATGATGAAGACTAGTTCACAGTAATTACAGCTAAACAGTTCATCCGCTTGCGGCTTACAGAAACTTGCCAATCAGTTTCCGCAGCTCTTTTTCTGTGTCCCTTTCGTTAGAAATTCTTTTGTTAGGCAGTCAGACAAGTCACCTGGACCAGCCGCCTTCAACTGCTGTACCGCCTAATCACAGCCCACTGCCCCGCTTTCCCCATGTCCTCCTCCCTCTTTGTTCTGGCTCGTTGTTATATGGGCGTCTTGTATGTGCGTAGAGCAACTGTAAGCTCCCCAGGAACGCACTTTCCTGCACTTCCTGGTAGATTGGTGTCTCCTACACAAAGGGAAGTGTTTGTGACGCTTCTGCTCGGTAACTGTTAAGAAGGTCAAACTAGGACCTTTATTCTACTAATTTAAAGATATTAATTTATACCTTAATGGCTGTTACTTTATCTAAGGACAGAATTAGTACCCACTATACTCTTAGCAGTTCTTTATCCTTACTGAAAGACTTGAGAAAAATGGCTGCTTCACTCAAGCCACTGCAGAATGTCTGAAAATACAGAAAAACAGCTGGAGCCATAAATAAGTGAGTAGTCTGGATACACTCTGTACTAGCTGGTTGGGAAGAAAACAACACACAGATATTTCAGGTGGTGCTGCACAGCAAACAGCTGTAGTTTATGGTCCGTCATAGTCTCTGTTCTTTTGGAGCCAGTATGTGCTGCTTCTGTAAAGCCACAGTCAGCTGCAAAAATATTGTAACATGTGTTTTGGAAGCAATTACTGCATAGTAGTATTCTAGCCTCAAAACATCCTGAATGATATATTTCTATACGTGGGGAGAAAGGGAAGAGCATATTGTGTTACTGATGCATTGGCACGAAATAGTAGAATTGTCATAGGAAGTGGTCTTTTTGTGGATCAGCTTTTCAAATGATTTTCAGTTGCTTCTTTTTTGGACTTCTAAATTGGCCTTCTGTAATTGGATATGACCTCTTATAAAGCAAGTAGTATAAACACATTTTAACTTCCACTGTAAATTATTTTGTACTGAACCAAGTAGTTTAGCAATCCCTTCAAGATGATAGATTTGTACATCTATCATAAGTAAAATTGTTCTCCCTACCCTTCCCTTGTTCCCTTAGGTGGAGGGGATGGCTGGGTGAAAGGAGGTTTTGGAGGCCCCCTAAGAAGAAAAAGAATTAGGCCAAGAATTAGAAGACCCGGGGTTAATACTGGGTTCTTCTAGATTTGCCTTGTGTGATATTGACCAAATTCTGAAAATTCCTAGTTTGTAGGATCCATATCTAGTAAATGGGTATAATAATACTGAATATTTTCATATATGATACACTTATTAGATTACGAGGGCTGCCATGACAAAGTACCACAAACTGGGTGGCTTAAGTAACAGATACTTAACTTTCTTATAGTTTCTGGAGGCTAGAAATCTGAGATCAAAGTGTCTGCAAGGTTGATTGTTTCTGAGGACCATGAGGGAAGGATTTGTTCCAGGTTTCTCTCCTTGGCTTGTGGATGGCTGATTCTTCCCTTTGTCTTCACATCATCTTCCCTCTATATGTGTCTCTATCTAAGTTTCCTCCTCTTATAAAGACATTAGTCACATAGGGTCCACCATAATGACCTTATTTTAACTTAATTACCTCGTAAAGACACTATCTCCAAATACAGTCAAATCTGAGGTACTGGAGGTTAAGACTTCAATATATGGATTTTGATGGGAATACAATTCAGCCCATAACAATACATTACAGAGGGCTATCTAACTATAAGTGATATACTGTAGTTTATAATTCTTCAAATTGCTCTGTGTATTCAAAATATTTTAGTACAGTTTTATTCTGGTGGGCATATTGATAGGAAAAAAAAAGCACTTTCCTTCTTTAAAACCTAAAACTTAATACCCAACCGTGTTTTCATTCCATATGGTGAATTTGCAAGTGAAAAGATACATCTTTTACTCTGGAGGAATTAGATGGAACTGTTGTATACACCATATACACCATTCTGGTTACTATCTCTTAGGGCATCTTTTTGTTTGACTCTTAGTTGTAGAGTGTTGTTTGGGAAGTTATTAGGAAAGCTTCGCAGGAATGGGTGAGTTGAATTGCTGTTGCCAGCAGGGTCAAAGCATTCTAAATTAGTCTTTTGCTAGAGAGTAAATAGACTCTTGCTTGGAAGTTTTGAGCCAATGGCAGTGTTTTACTCAAAGTGTCTAACTGCTAGACTGCTTACTATAGGTAGTAAGCCATAAAGACGGAGTCCACGGTAAACTCCAAGTGTGACTTTGTGGGCCTGGGATAGAGGGCAATGCAAAGAAGGAGATCGCTCAATGGAGAATGCCAAGTTTTTTGTTCACTGGGATTGCAATTGGAGGACTGTTAATTATGGGAAGAAAGGCAACCAGACAGTCACATACTCCAAGGCAGAAAGGAGAAAGGGTAGTCAGGCCAGTTGGAAGCATGCATTAAGATTGCAAAAAGGGAGACTTGCAAATACTTTTGCAGGTCAGACTTTTCTATTTGACTGAGTAATTAATCGGTAAATAGGCATAATAGAGTCATCTCAAATGGTTCTTTAGAGATGCATGATTTGTACACACAAAAAAACTATTGTGGAACAGGGAAGCTGGAAAACAACTAACTTGGCTAAACAAAACCAAGGCATTTTAGCCTCTAAAAACAACTTTGTGCATTCTGATTTAATTTTCTGAAATGAGATTAGTATGTAGCAGATTAAAAGGTTACCACTAGTAGGTAAAATGCTCCATTCTTCTTCAGGATACTCTCCAGAGTGAGATCCAGGGATTCTCAATTGCTTAATTAGTTAACGTGCTCAGTTGCATTTTTATCATCACAGCAAGCGTGATGGCTTTATTGAGGGATTTTTTTTTTTGCCAGGCAGACTGTTAGCTTTGGCTGTTGAAATATTTCTAATCTGCATCAAATTTAGGATTCTTACTGAATTAATTTAGTATGTGCATACTGAATTCCTGTGCAAAAATGGAGATGTATATAGACCTTTGACACAGGTTTATCATAATGTGTTATTTGATGTAATATCGTGATCTATCAAGATGTCATCCCTTTTAACTTTCTCCACCATGACGTCTGTCATGTGCTTGTTTCTGAATATTCAGAGAATAAAAGCACAGTAGGTGCATTTGTGCATAGGTGGTCTCTGACCATTTATTCAGTCATACATTCAAGACATACTCCTGTGCAGGTACTAGGTACTGGGGGATCAATGACACATAGCAGTGATGTGATTCCTGTACTCATGAAGCTTACCCTTGCCATTTTTGGAGAAGCAGAGCCTATACCGTTGACCCTTGAACAACATGGGTTTGAACTTCTCAGGTCCGGATTTTTTTCAGTAGTAAATACTACAAATACTATAGTACTACATGATCTGTGGTTGCTTGAATCTGCGTTGATGGAGGAACTGCATTTATGGAGGGACGACTGACTATAAGTTATACATGCATTTTCAACTAAAGGAAGGGTCGGCCCTGCTAATCCCCACGTTATTCAAGGTTCAGCTGTACTGTGAACAAGAACATGCAGTGGGATATATACTTAAATATGGAGAGGAGGATGGGATGTTAGGGGAGATCCTACAAAGAGGACCATTGCAGGTGGTGGGTGATAAGAGCAACGCTGCCTGGAAGAATTGATCGCTCAGCAGAGGCATGAAGGGTGAGAAGAGTGAGCTGGACCAGGAGGGAAGGGATAGACTGTACTGTCCTTTCAGCCTTGGGTAACTAAAAGGTTTCTCACAAATTAACCTTTTACATTTTGATGTCTTGTAATAGAAATTTTATCGCTATAAGCTCTAGGAAATTATTTTAAAATCAATTAGCTGGATAAAAAATTGTCAATGTAATTGCTGAGAGCCATATTTGAAATCTTTTTATCTCTGTCACTCATTCCTCTTTTGCTGCCTCTCTTTTTCTTTTCTCTTTTTTTCATCTCTTCTGGGTTTTTTTCTTCCGTGCCAACTTTTATATTTTCATCTTGAGCATTTTTATTTCTTGTCCAGTTTGATACATGACCCAAATGGCTACTTTTGCTCATGGGTTTTCCCCGGGAGCCTGATGAGCTCACTGTAGTCCAGGAGTTACATACCTCAGCTGTTAGGATATGGAGCCCAGGTGAGCATGATTTATCATCTGCAGACTTTAAAATGTGGCTGGTAAAGTGTGCCATTTATTGAGCTGGTTTGGGGTATAAATGTAATATTCCAGTTCTCAGACCTTTTAACTGATTTTTAAGTATACATGCAGAACACATTATTAATAGGCCCATGACTTTCCTGTTTTGAACAACAAGGGCAGCCCACTTGGACAACAGAGATGTCATCTGCATGGCTCAAGAGAGTCCTTCATTTTATACAGAAAACTGAAAAATTTTAATTCCAAATAATTTCATTTTATAAAAGACTTAGAATGAGATAGCAAGATCAGTGCCATATGACTTTAGTTTGCTTGTGAACAACTTAAGACTTCTTTCGCATTGACCTTAGATTTGTGGGATGTCTGCTCTATTATACATGTTTTGGAGAACAAAAGGAAAATCTTTAAGAGCAGAGGGCTTCTGGCCCTCAAAATGATCCCAATTCTGGAGAAAAATTTCTCATAGATAGCATTCTCCATGTAGATGTTTCCTGCTCGCTGGCCCAATCTAACTTTTCATTTTTGTTTTTTTTCTCAGTTTGATGTGTTTAGAATACAGTCCATTTTCTTTTCTGGATTGGGGCAGATGGTGCTGTCTCTTTTGATTATCTGTGTTTTAAAGGAAATGTTGATTGGGAAGAACAAGAAATAAAACATGGCCAGATGAAATTGAGAGCAGAAATTATATAATCCAAGAAGAGCCATATGTATTCTATGTTTTTCTACTCAAAGTTTATCATGATTCATGTTTGAGTTTCTAGAGTTCAAATTTGCTGTATTTTAAAATGTCATTTAGGATGGTTCTTTGGGTTATTGGTTTGTTTTAACTTTAATTTCTAAAAGATACAGAAACGAGAAATAGATGGGGTTTTTTCCTTCCTAGTCACATTTAAATAAGAAAGTTCTTGAGTAGTAGTGGCTTTTGACAAATCCAAAACTTTTGGATAAATTCTACTTAATGCTCATAAAATCTGTCACCTGCAGTCTGCACATTTTCGCACAGTTGGCCAAGTGATCTTAAACCAGAATATTTAACAGGTGTTCCAAACAGAAGCCTGAAGGAAATGAACAAAGGGACACAGAAAACAGCTTGAAGGGTCTCTTACTGGCTATATTTGAGAGAGTTTTAGGATTCAAAAGAATGATGGCAGAGTATGACAAGTTTTATTGAGTGGAAAAAATAATCCATGACTTCATAGATAATTAATCTGAGAGAGGGAACTAATTAACATAGAAGGAATGATAGAATTAGGAATATCACCATCTTACAAGTATCAATATAGTAATATCTTCTGGCAAAGATATTAGTGTTTAACCATCAGGTGAAAGGGGAAGAGGGTGCCTTAACAACAGGGAATTAGGTCACATAATATTAGAACTAAGTGATCAAAGTGCTGAGTATCACCAGAAGGTTCAAATTGGCACTGTGTGCTTCCTTAAGTGATGGAATGGGAAGTACATCCATATAGAGCTCTTGATAAACATTTTTAGCCTGAATCTAATTATGAGGAAGTAGTCACACAATCCAGATAGTTGTATACGTTATAAGAAAACTGGTCTGGGGACTTCCCTGGTGGCGCAGTGGTTAAGAATCCGCCTGCCAGCGCGGGGGACATGGGTTCGCTCCCTGGTCCGGGAAGATCGCACATGCCTCGGAGCAACTAAGCCCGTGCACCACAACTACTGAGCCTGCGCTCTAGAGCCCGCATGCTGCAACTACTGAAGCCCGTGCACCTAGAGCCCGTGCTCTGCAACAAAGAGAAGCCACCACAATGAGGAGCCCGCTTGCTGCAACTAGAGAAAGCCCCTGTGCAGCAACCAAGACCCAACCAAGACCCAAATTTATTAATTTATAAAAAATAAATTAATTAAAAAAAAAACTGGTCTGGACACTTCAAAAATATTAACTTTAGCAAGACAAAAAATATAGATTTTTATTCTAGATTAGAGGAGACTAATGCAACATGTTCCTTGATTGGACCCTGGACTTGGGGTTGGGGGGGAACATTAAAGACATGTTGGAATGACCGGGGAAATTCAAACATGTAATATAGATTAGATTTTATTCTGTCAGTGTTAAATCTCTTGGTGTGATGTTGTGGTTACATCATCACACCAACAAGAAGGTCCTTGCTTTTAGGAAACACATGCTGAAGTTTTTGGGGTGAACTGGCATAAGATCAATAACTTCAAATAGCTCTGGAAAAAAAATGTGTGTACGTGTGTGTGTATAGAGAGAGAAAATGTGAACATACAAGTATAGCAAAATGTTAGTAATTGGTCAGTGTAGGTGAAGGGCATATGGCTGCTCATAATACTGTTCCTTCACTTTTCTATAGATTAAAAAGGTTTCAAAATATATATTTTTACACATCAGGAAATTTCACAGAAAATTTTTCATTTCCACATTCTCTGGAAAAATGGCAGTCTGTCAACCTGAGACTCCTTAGATCCTGCTTGGCAATAATTGATTGGCTACATAGCAGCTGCCTCCTTTAGATAGGGTGAAGGCATTTTCTGTTTTCCAGTCTTTACCCTTCCCTTTTGCCTGATACGTCCACCATCTTTTACTCACTGACATTACCTGCCAGGTGACTATATGCATTTGTTGATTTCCTGGCTGAGGTAGGCTGTACCATGAATAGTAATGCTATTTCCATATGTCAGAACTCTGGTGAGTTATGTCGAGCCCTAGCACATGAAGTTAGTACTGGATTTGATTCCTATATCAGCTGATGAGCTTCACTGGGTTCTTTGGCCATAGACTGAATTCTGTCCTCATCCCCAAATGCATATAATTTCATCATGCGAGACATCAAATTTTACAATGTGGGTGTAAAAACTGTTCAGAACTTGCTCGATAGGTGGTATAAGTATTAAAATTCTCTTTCAGATTTAATGTGTTACAAAATTGTGCTGTCTGGATTCTGCCTTGCAAAATCAGTTGAACAGTCTTGCAAAAGTATTGAATAAGCTACTTGAAAATTTTTCAATGTGACATGCCAAACCTTAATGAAATAACATTTTGTGGAAACGTTTGTAGATGCCAGTGCAGAAAGTAGGGTATAAACTTTAATTACCTTTGTAAGTCGTTCTATCCTGTGTTTAAGCGATTGCTTTCCTGTTATACACCCAGGGAGGGTACCGGGTCTTTCTGGGTAATCATGGAGCTGAGCCTTCCCCCAAAATAAAAGAGCTATATCTGGCACAGGTTAGGGTTCAGTTAGCCAGTGACACAGTTCAAACATGCAGAGGGAAGGAAAGAATAGGTCTAGTACTAGAGTCAGGCTTGCCAGGCAAGCATATCTACCTCATACTTTATCCATTTTTGTGGGTTTTTCATCCCTATATAATTTGCTGTTCTTAAAAATGCTAGCTGCTTCTGTCCAGTTCCATGTGCCTATATGATTTTTGCCTTGTGAAGTAAACAGGAGAACTTTTCTTAGAGAATTTGACAGAAGTGAGCATAGATTCTCCTAGTATTTTAGGTAGAATCCAATTTAGTTGGCATCACAGGAGGAGGTTGAGAGAGAAACTTGAGACCTGGGATTCAGCAAGGGTAACGGATCTGGTGCTTTCGCTTTTTATTAAAGCCCAGACCTCGCACTTTTGTATCTTATTAACTGAAGTGTTGTACAGCTGTTGCCCGAATGGGACCCATTTTGCCTATGGATAAACTAATATGAAAGTTCCTAGCAGGGTTTTGCTCAGATCTTGGGCTAGGACAGAAGATCACTCTTTCTTCTGAATTCCAGAAATAGCAACAAAAGCTCAGAGGAAATCAGCCTCCCTTGTCCCATTTACATTCTCTGGCCTTCCCTCCTATCCAGCTGGCCACTCCAGCTGCAAAAGGAATTCATCTCTCCTCTTCTGCTTTCTCTAAGGTTCCAGAATTTGTCTGGCACCCATGTTGCTCTTGAAAATATTTTCCTAGACTGGAAGGCAACTTCCCACAACGTATGTTCGCCTACCTGCTGCTTTCTTTTCACTGTTGAGAGTCTGGTATTCCCTTGTCTGTCTTTCAGGATTTCAAATAGTGTAACCACTTAACCAGCTAAATGGCTAGAAAGATGTTTGTCTTTGCATTTTTAGCATCAGGTGATTGATATCTGAAGGTATTTCTGGCATACTTGTCTTTGGGGATTAACTGCATTGTCTTTATATTATGTGAATTTATTCCTTGTGATTTTATACATTTTTAATGTTTGTATTTAACACTGCTAACTGTGGATCATAATCACTAAATGGAGATTGTTAGGTAGTTAATCTAACTTTCGTATGCAATTATTGATTCCTCTTTTTTTCCCCAGGATGAGTAATATTTTAAAAATGAAGATGATAAATTTATTTTTCTGATTAGAAAAGCAATTCAGCAAGCATTCGTAAACTGTCTTTCCTTCATTTATTCTCATCAGCATTAGTAGGCATTGTCTAGATATCCAGTTTGTCCCTATTATTGAGCCACTTTTTTTTTCTTTTTCATCCCAAAGTACTGTTTTTTTCTGTTCATTTAGTTCTTATATTGAGAGTTTGCTATTGATTTTAAGCCTCTTACCTTAAAAATGGACACGACCAGAAGTCGTGTATTTTCCACACCCTTAGTTTATTATATATAATTTTGAAAGAGAGTAGCTAAGTCAGCTCCTTGGCAAATCTGAGAAAGCATATTATGTTATGCTGGGCATATCTGTAAATGACCCTGTGGATGAGAACTAGACAGAAGGGTTACAGAGAAATAATGCTGATGTCATTTCATTGGAATGAAGGGGCTGCTGTCACAACCATAAATACATTCTATAGCTAGCAGCTAAGTGTCTAGCTCTGTTTCTTTTCTAAGAAGGAAAACAGTGAAACAAGCCAAAGAAGTAAGTTGTGTTTACAAAGTGGGATATTTTAATTAGTTTAGGCCTTACAGTTATACAGACAGTGTGAACTTACAGTTCTTTTTGGACCAAACATGAAAACCATTATTTGTGGAAAGTTTAAATTTCACGTGACACATATTCCGTCTACGTGCGTAGGGTTTTTGTGGGTTTTTTTGTCCTTTTTCAAAAAAATGTATTTGCTTTGCTAGTGTATTTTTATTTTAACCTTCCGTGTGCTAAAAATGCTCTATTTTCTTGGGTGGAGATGTGCGTTTAGGAGGGAAGAAGGGTATAAGTTGATGAACTGAATCTCTCCTTCTTTTTTTTTGGCATGTCCAAATAGGGTAGTTTTCACCTCAGTTGGGGCATGTTTAAACAAGAGGCTTCCATCTTAATCCCTTTTCAAGAAATTCCCTACCCCCAATGTGTCTATATCTACAAAATAAAATGCTCCCTGCCCCCCTCTGTTTGGAAAGCTGTCCCGAGAGCGCCCTGTAATCCTTTTTTACTGATCAGAGTCTTCACCACAGGGGAAAGACTTTCAAATATTAAGGAGGTGGTGATGTAAAAGGTGGGTTGTCATGTCTGCCCACTTGAGCCATGGTCACAAACAAAATTGAAGCAGGTGGAAAAGTGGTTTTAATTGATTGCTCACCTCATGGCAGCTTCAATGTGGGAAGAAAGAAAGTTGGCTTATAAGATTTGCCTCTGGATAAATTTACCTGCTGCAAAACCAGAGGGAGGAAGGCAGCCCTGATAGTGAAGAAAGAGCACCTTGCCCTACAGCCTCGCATTTCTTCCTCTTCTGGACAATCTCTTGTTCGGTTGGCACACACCAAACTCTTGGGGGTCAGGGGAGGACAAAAACAAACAAGGCGTAGTTTCTTTTTAAACTTGATATAAAAGGTATCCTAACGGCAAATCACCAGAACTGTTCTTTCTTGTTTTGTTAATTTTTGTGAGGGGATTGGTTAGCTTTCTAATTTTTTTCTCCTTTGCACACACTCATGGTGTGTCTGTGAGAGAGGGACAGAGACAGAGACTGAGAAAAAGAAAGCACGTGAGCAGGCAGAAGCCTGGTCCAACTGCGAAATGTACTCTGTAGAGCTGGTCTCTGTTTTATGGAAAGGGTAATAATTCATAGACTACTCCGAGGCACAGTTAAATCCGGCTTAGGGAGAGGTAGGCCAAGGTCTGAGTTAACTCAGTTATTTAGGTAGTAGAATTGTGCATTTTGGCATTTTCATACCAGAAAGTTAGCTTTCACACAAGAGTATATTTTATGTGTGGTAAGTAACTGTCACTTTAGCTCAGTTGAACAAATTTTATTTTCGCTCTTGTTTGTGCAAATTGTGTGCCTGGCATTTATTTGCTTTTTTTCTCTTAGTCTGCGGTAGCACAAATGGAAAAGCGTTACATAAATGTGGTGTGAATGCATTTTCCTCTTCTTTTGCCATAGTCACAATGCAGAACCTTGAAAGAAAGAAGGAATCCAGTCTGGCTTTGATACCACATTTCTCTTGATATAATAGGGTAGTGGCTGTCCTGTCACTGCCTTTCCTCCTCAGGCCCTGCCCTCTTTATTTTTGATCTTTGCAGAATCCTTTGTTTATCTGGCTCCATTCATGGCCTACTTTTTCTTGTTCTTCCTTTCCTCACATGCCTTGTCCCCAGATCCAAATGCCTTTGCTCTATTCATTTGACAGCTTTTTCAGAGTTTAAGAAAGAAACCCAAGAACACAAACCCTCTCCTGGGACTTAGGGGGTCTCTGCTGCCCCTTCCTTTCTCCCGTTCGCCTCAGGGCAAACACCCCGCCAGTCCCAGCCCTCTGCCCCTCCCTCTCGCTCTCCCTCATCACTCCTAGTTCGTCATGTTGCAGCCAGAGGCTCTGCTTGCTTTGGGACATGTGCTAGACTTGTGGTCCTGGGGAAACCTCCTCGTTTGTCCCTCAGCCTCATCCCTCGGTCGACAAAGACACCTTGCAGATACTGTGCTCCGACCTGGACACGAAACTGTGACGTGCAGAATAGACTGCAGCCCTGCCTCCTGCTGTAAAATGGAGCAGAGAATGTCCATCTTGCCAAGGAGGCTGTAAAAATCAACAAGGTGATGGTGCCTGACCAGCACATATCTAGGTGCTCAGAGAATAGCAGCTTTCGTTATTACAGTGAGACAGACACGGCAAGTCCTGACCTCTGTTGGGAAGTTGTTTAGTTGGGTTTCCTTTGTTTTTTGTTTTAATTTTATTTAGTTTTATTTATTGATTTTTGGCTGCGTTGGGTCTTCGTTGCTGCACGCGGGCTTTCTCTAGTTGTGGCGAGCGGGGGCTACTGTTCGTCGTGGCGCGGGCTGCTCACTGCGGTGGCTCCTCTTGTTGCGGAGCACGGGCTCTAGGCGCGCGGGCTCAGTAGTTGTGGCTCGCGGGCTGTAGAGCGCAGGCTCAGTAGTTGTGGCGCACGGGCTTAGTTGCTCTGTGGCATGTGTGGGATCTTCCTGGACCCGGGATTGAGCCCGTGTCCCCTGCATTGGCAGGCGGATTCTTAACCACTGTGCCACCAGGGAAGCCGTTTAGTTGTTTTTAATCTCAGTCAGAGCCTTTCACTTGTATGTCTGACTCTTACTTGAAACCCATTTTTTTCAGTTTTAAGCAGATTCCATCCCCCTCCACCCCTTCTAATTCAACCTCCTTTCCCATATTTCCTTTTTCTTTCAAAAGCATAACCATTTCTTCTATCATCCGTGTGTGTTTGAAAGCTGGCTGTGGGGAGGAGGTCTTCAAATTTTTTTTTTTTAACTCCCCTTTCTTTCATGCCGTATGTCTAGTAATGGTCCGGAGGATTCTTCCTTTGGAGAGCTCTTCAATTCTTCTCTTCTTTCTTCGTTGGATAGGCGATCATCTCTGTTCTAGTCTAAACTTTTATTACCTCAAGGATAGGGTCTGGCTTCTTGTCCTTCTGAGACACTTTAAATGTCAGTCATGGCAGAAGGCAATAAAGACCTCCTTCAGCTAGCAGTTTGAATGTATCTAGTGTTTGAATGTATCTCTGTGAGTGTTTGAAACCATAGGGTGCTTCAAACTCTGGAATAACCAGTGATTCAGAGAGTATTGTTTTTAACAAGTGAACCAGTTCATTTATTGCAACTGTGCTTATGTGTTTTTTACTGACAACTAACTTCTGAGATACACAGTATTTACAGTTGACTTAGTAGGAGTTCCCAGAAAATGTGAGGCTATGTTTTGACTTACAAGTATAGTCTGTTATCTGTATCTTAACACGGATACATGATTATAAATGAGCTTGGGACATTAAGTCTTTTGAATGTGAGTTTTCTTTTAGTTGCAGTTTTAAAAAATATGATATTGTCACCAGCCCCTTACTTTTTCTCACCAAAATAAAAGTAAACATTCTGCTTCTACTAAGCAGAATGCAGTGGGGAAGAACGAAGAACCGATCCTTTTGAAGTTCAGGGTGGAGCCAACTAGAAGTTCTTGTTATTTTTCACGTACGCTTGGTTTATTGACTGAGTCAACAAGTAGGTGTCGAGCTGTGAGTCTGCAGGAACTGTGCGAGGCGCTCTGGGCTGAGTGGTGAGCACGTCCTGAAGCAGGGCCAGGAGCTGCAGCCTGCCCTGTGGCCTCTTTTTTGTGTCCCTCACCCACTAAGCTGGGGCTTACACTTTTAAGTGGCTAGAGAAACAAAGAAGACTGTGTGACAGAGGCCTCTGCGTGACCCACAAAATTTTAAATATTTACTATCTGGTTATTGACAGAAAATATATCTGCTCTGGACCTCTAGTGTCTCTGCCTTCCTGAAGCTTACATTTTAGTAGGAAAGAAAAATAATAAACGAGTGAACAGTTAGACAGGAGAATTAATGTCCAGTTCTGATGACTGCTGGGAAGGAGCTAAGTAGGGTACGACGATGACGGGAGGGAAGCCGGGACAAGGGGGTGAGGGCTGAGGTAGGATTCTTGGAAATTAGACCTGAACATTGTGAATAAACGGCCTGTGAAGAGCTGGGCTTACTAACCTGCTCTCACCCCTAGTCCACTTCCCCCTTCACCTCCAAATGCCTGCTTGCCCACAGGACTCAGCTGGGTGTTGGTTCCTAGGAAGCTTCTAGAGTGGTCTCTCTTAGAGGGCCTTTACCATAGCGCCTGTCACTTTGTAATCTCCTGTTTGCTTCCATTCCTTCCCCCACCCTCACCCCCCCAGACTTGAAATATCTTGAGGTCAAGGACATGTCTTGGTAATCATAATATCTCTAGGTATATAGCTCATAAACTGGTTGAACAGTTAAATAAATCAAAATTAAATAGACTCAAAATTAGATTCCATCAAGCAGGTCATGAAAGTCAAATGTTTCTTTTAGCAAAACAGATTAAATTTATCCTATTTTTACACATCCTTCCCACCCCATGCTCCCTGCTCCAAGTACTTTTCCTGTTTCATCTCAAAAACAATTCTTGCTGCACCCCAAAACTTGCCCATCTCCCCATCTTATTAAAAAACACCACCATCCTTTCAGTTGATTAAGCCCCAAACGAGGAATTAGCCTTGATTCTTCTCATTCCCTCATCCATGTCCATCATATCCAACCCTTCAGCACCTATACCTCCAAAACCAGACCTATTTTTAGCATCTTTACTACCACCCCCAGCCCAGGCCGGCTAGCTCCATCCTTCACCCGGACCAGTGTAGCAATGTGCTGACTGGTCTTTCTCCTGCCACTCTTAGCTTCCATATATCCATTATTCATGCAGACACCAAACAGATCTTTTCAAACTCAGTAGTATGTCAGTCCCTCCACTTAACGTTCTAGTGGTTGCTCATCAAACTTAGAATAAAACTTGAATTAAAAAATCTGAACTCACAGCCCTTCATGAACCGGCCTCTGTCTACAACCTCATCTCTTCATTGCTCTCAGCTTCTCTCAGTTGCACTGGTCTCCCCTGTCTCCTCCTTGGGGTTCTCTGTTCCCTGTTGAATTATTAGGTAGAGTTCAGTGTTAATCTGGTCAGCGTTGTGACTATGTAAACCAATAATAGTGGCAAGTTAACACAACCACAGTGAAATCCCTACCCCAAAGACATCCTCATTCCTGATTTTCATTATCATGTTTGTGGTACCAGAAGTTCATGGTAACAGGCAACTGACTTCATGATAACCCTTGTTAAAGGCTTGGGAAAGGAACTTGACAACCTTACTGACTTCTAATGGCATTAACTGTTTTTCTTTTTTCCTCTTTTTGCCACGCAGAGTATGAGTTGGAAGTAAAGAGGGTGCAAGACATTCTTTCGGGAATAGAGAAGCCACAGGTATGTCTTCTGGATTTCTCAGCGTAAATGGCGCTTTTTTAAGTATTTCAAACATGCTTTTCTTTTACCACACAGTAGGTAAGCAAAAGGGCCCCCTTCCCTTGCGGATTACTCATAAACTGTGAAATAGTTATTAACGGAGCATGAAAATATAAAACAGCAGTCTTCTGTTTAGTCATCATCCACCAAAATGTCTTCTTCATTTAGATATTCGGGATGCAATTAGGTATTCATCCCGATTTCCAGGGGTACCCCTTCCCCCACCCGCTAAGGCTACAGAACAGTTTTCTTTTGGTAATTTCCCTTTACCTTTGTAAATGTAATAATAATAATTTTTGAAAACCTCAGTAATTCAAAGCATCTTTCCAGGTAAATTTCAAAAAGGTATGTAAATATTAGCTGAGTAAAATAAGTCCAAAGCATAATGGCAAGGAAAAAAGTTGGTGGGAGTAGTGATATTGTGAGGTTTTAAGTTTGATTTTGCCAGATGCTTTGAAATTCAAGTGAAAAATTCAAAATGTTGATTCAGGCTTTCATCTGAGTTGAGAGAGCCAGAGTTCTTTGGAGTGTTTTCTAGCTGAATTGGAAAACCTTGATTCTTCATGTGTTTCAAATACTGAGGCCTTTTAACAGAAGGGTCCAAACATGCCTCAGGGCACAGAGTTGAGTTTGACTAAACCTAAAAACATGAGGTGTTGCTGGACTACGGGCGCAGTAGGGCACTTGCAGAAGCGTAGGGTGTTGATGCTGGGTTGGGGAGTCTGCACTTGATCCGGTAAGGAGCGGGTTGCCACTGAGAGTTTATGAGCAAAGAAGTTATGTTTCTTATAATCAGGACCGTACTTTCAGGAGGATCAAACAGCCGGCAGGTGCACTGCAGTGAGAAGGGCATGGACCCAGGGAGACAAGTGTCTGGCGTCTGTTATTGTAGGGCTGGCGAGAGGCTGTGGGAATCACAGTTAGGGCGGTGGCGTCAGGTGTGGCAAGGAGAGGATGGATACTAGAGCCATTCTAGAGCGAAATCAGTCAGGCATTACAGCCTATCAGGTGTCACGGGTTAACTGGGCTTTCAGGCTCAGATGACGTCTTTCAGGAGTTGCTTCCTCTGGGCAGGCTGCCCTGATTTCTGTCCCATCAACTGGGATACTCCCCACGGTATTTGGTACCAGTGGTACTACATGTGGTACTACAGCTTCACTGTGCTCTGCATGTATTTAATACATTGTACTCCATTTACTTGTGTTTGTGTCTTTCCCGGTAATCTGTGAGTTCCTCTAGAATAGGTTTGTGTCTGTGTCCTCTTGGTATCTTCAGTGCCATTCTTAGACATGTGGAATTTGTTTTACTAGCAGGGTATCCAGGAAGACGAATAAGTGGGTGGTTGAGTGTGCCTGATAGATCAGTGCCGTGGAGAGAGGGCAACAAGATACACCTGGGGAGAGCACGTGCATCGGAGTGACCATTGGAGTCGTAGGAGTGTATGATAGCTTTGGGGACGGGGTAGAGCATAGGGAGAGCTTAGAGAAGGCTTGAGGGCAGAATCATGAAACAGGCTTACATTTATAGTGCAGCAGAAAGAAGAACCCACGAGGGACACACAGAAGTCATAGTCAGCGTGAGAAGGCAGAGCAGCAGGCTAGTTGACTATCCGGGATGTAGTCAAACGACTTCATCATCTGCTCTCTGTCCCGTGTACACACATACGGTGTTTTTCTTGAGTTATACCTGATCATTTCTTTACTGCAGAAGTGATAAAGTCTGTTTCTGAGGACCATGTGGCTCTAGAAAGATAAAAGCAACATTTATATGTATTGGTCGTTTCCTCCTGATTCAGCATTTATTAAATGCTTAACTCTTTACAGGTTTTAGAGCAGGGTAGACAGGGTTTTGTATAAATAGTCATGATGTTAGGTGTAATATAGTCAGATTGTCACCTGAGAGGTCAGAAAGTCCAAAATGAGTCTCACTTGGCTAAAATCCAGGTATCGGCTGGGCTACATTCCTTTCTGGAGGCTCTGGGGGCAAATCTGTTTTCTCACCCTTTCCGGCTTCTAGAGGCTACCTGCATTCCTTGGCCCACGACCCCTTCCATTCTCGTATCTCCTTCTCTGACTTTCCTGCCTCCCTCTTTTACTTACAAAGACCTGTCACTCATACTTGTTACTACATCAGGCCCACCCGGGTAATCCAGGGTAGTCCCTGCTTCACAAGATCCTTCACTTACTCACATCTGCAGAGTCTCTTTTTACCTTGTAGGTTCCAGGGACTAGGATGCGGACATCTTGGGGGTGGTCGTTACTCTGCCCACCATACCAACCCCTGGTCCCCACAAAAACCTTCTCTGCTGGATGACAGTCCACCCATCCTCCGCAGCCCTGTTAGTTCTTCACACCATTATTCTCCCTTCTTTCCTCCCCTCCCCCCTCTGCCTGAAACTCTTACTCGTGGTTGTGCCTTATTTATCTTTGTGCTCCTAGTACCTAGCACTGCCCTTGGCACGTTGTGAACCCTTAACATGTATTTGGTAAATAAATGGGTGGCAGCCTGCAGTGGCTGTAGTGAGGTTCTGCCAGGTGAGACAGATACCTGACGGCTGGCCAGCATCATACGAGGCTCAGCCAGCGTGGTGGGATGTGGGCACGGCTGGGAGCCAGAGTGCGAGGCAGCAGCATGCAGAGGAGGGTCCTGTGAGTTGGAGCCCAGCGTGGCCATTAACTGGCTCTGTGACCCTGAGCCGCAGTTTCCTTACCTTTGAAAGGTGGGATAATAAATACCATGTGGGACTATCTGAAAAGTAAATTGTATGCTATTTATAGAGTCCTTGGAATGGAGTATTTTCCTAGAGTTTTTAGCATATCATTAGGCAAAAGTGAAACTCCCTACTATACTCTGAAATGGGAAGGAGGGGCTGTTCACCTTCTAGGAAAAGAAACAGCTGCAGAAAGTTCGGCACACAATTGTCTAAAGGATTGCTGTTCTAAATTTTTTTTCTTTCAGCTGCATCTGGTAACACCTCCAAATAAAACACATATATTTTTCTTCAAGGTTTTACGGATGGTTTGTTTTAGGTGTTAGAAACATTACTGAGGACTTGTAGATTCCAGTCATCTTTCTAGAACTTTGGGCACCCTGAATTAAGCAAGTCATTTACTCTTCAGAAACCCAGATACTATAAATATCCAAATACTTAGCCATTAAATACAACAGGGTACAAATATACAAGGTTTTTGTCCCGAGACTGTAACAATTAGGTGCCTTGGGGACTGTGCTCATACAGCCACTGCTGTGCCACAGAACTAAGCTGATATGATTCTAAGTGGTTTACGGATTAACCTCTGCTAGTACCAGCCAGCTCCAACCTAATGTGGTTTAATCTGCTCTGATGGTGGTGCTAGATGAAGTCTCCCACATACTGGGCTGTTTATTTTCAGGATGTAAATAAATGTAACTTGGAATTGTGGTTCTGCATTGTTTCTATCCGCTAATGTTCAGCTTGTAGAAACAATTGATTTGTTGGTTCCAGAAGTGAGTAAACTGACCTAAAAGAAGAACAACTGTCCCTGCAAGAAGCAATCCCTTGAAACAAACAGCAGTAGATCTGGAAACAGATTTGAGGTTCTTAGCCCTAAAGGAATTTTAGTAACAGATGATTCTGAAATTCCTGGATTTGAGCATCCATTTCTTTGAATAATGATCTCTTTGACCTTTTCCTTTTAAATTTTCCTATATGTTATTATTTTTCATGATGGGTACTTTAGAAGTGAAGCCAATATTTCTATGGTAATATTTTCTTAACATACTCCCTAAATTGGATCAGCAGACCTCCCACATAGTTAAATCCAAAGACAGACCAAATTTAGAAGCTACTAACTTACATAGAAATATTTTTGAACACGAGAGTAACAATTTAGTAACTTTATGAGAGTAAATGGTGTTTTTGATCCAAATAATGAATATCATTTGCATATAAGATAGTCTGAAAACTAAGAAAGTAAAATTTCACAGAATAGCATTAATATACTGGGATGAACAGGAGAGAAAGGGGAAAGGAGAAAGAGATCTAAGGATTACATACGAAATAGGTACAAGATAATGCAGTCTTAGCATTTGCGAATATGTGTATGCATATGTATATGCTTTTAACTAGCAGCTGTTCTCAAGTTCAAATCTATATTTAATCAATACATAGACAAAAATGACTTCTAATCAGTGTGTAATCGTTTAGAAGTAGATGGTTTTATGAGTCCTTCAAAGATACTTCAAAGCAGTTTAATTTCTATGCAGACTTAACACTAGTAACCTTCACAGCAGACTCTTATATCACTAGTGCTGAAACAAATGTCACGTTGGATCTTGTCCAATAACTTTGTAACTAAAAATCACCACTTTTATCACCATTACAAAGGAGATTGATTTCTGTTTATGGTAGAATCGTTAAGCATCAGCAAGTCAGTTAGTTTTATGGCTTCTAAACTTCCTTTTTTGGATCACAGCCATGACAGTCATTGTGATGATCAGGTTAGCCATGCCCCATTTCAGTTCAGTGGTCACCGCTGGTGAGAAAGTTTCACCAGAGAGAGAGAGAGAGAGACTGAATGAACGAAGGTGAAGCTTGTGTACGAATGCTGTCGCTCTGCAGTAGGCTTGAACCCAGCCTAGTTCCCAGAGTTCTGAATCTCTCATTAAAGTTATCACCTCCCTGGATGCTTGGAGTAAAGGCATCTACTGCTGAGGATTCCCCTTTACATGACACTCTCTTGAAAGGCACGGTGTAATTTCCTGGCATCAGCCTTGGAGTGGGAGTGAGTTCCAAGTTCTAACAGAGACAAAGCACTCTTTCTCTCAGGATTCCAATGCCTGAAGAAAGGAAACCTGAGGCCCAGGAGTCAGTGAGAGGGAGGGAGGGGGGAGCACAGGAGGGAACGGGTCTCTCAACTCTGGTAGTAGTCTAGGAGGCAGGCTGCTCAGATCCAGGAAAGAATTCCCAGAAGCCGCCGTCCTTTGAAAATGATGCTGAGTTCTCCAGGTGCACTTCTGATAGGCTGGCTGATGGGAAGGATGCACTTGCACAGAGGTCTGTGTTCACATGACAGTTGGCCTTCCTAAGGCTTGCTCAGGGAACCTCGGAGAAAGGTGAGCGTTATTTTAGTTGATGCTTCAGGTGTTGTACATCACTGTTGAGTTAAGTAATAATTTAACCAAGTCCTAAAGGAAAGACAGTAAATTCTTTTTTTTTTTTTGGTTTGATTTACGTATATCATAAAATGATTATCACGACAGGTGCAGCTAACATCCGTCATCTCATATAGATGCAATATAAAGAAAGAAAAAAAGAAAAACTTTTCTTCTTGTGACAAGAACTCTTAGGAGTAAATTCTTAATAGCTGATGAAAAAAGTAGAGTTTAAAAGGATGTGAATTTATGGATACCTGTTCAGTATCTAAAGTGCTAGCATTTGACTGAGCTATTTTGAGAAGTGGTGTTAATTTCACACCACCATTCATGGAATCAGTGTTACTACACACTGTGCTCTTGGAATTGGGCCACTTATCACCTCAGTTGAATGTTCCTCTGTACCTAATCAGCATCTTTTTAAATTATAAACTGAACGCTTCATAGCAAAATATCTTGTTTTAAGTTAAAAATCAAATATAATATCCAGTATCTCAAGATTACTCATTAATGGTGTGTGAAGGAATTCAGCAAATACAATGGTGTATGTGGTAGAAACGCTGCCTTAAAATCTAATCAGGGGAACAACACACAGATAACCAGGTAAAGCAGAGTATAATGAAATGAGTATCAAATATAGGTGCCCGCTCAATGTGGTTGGAGCACAAAGAAAACAGTTGCTGATCCTGAGCAGGGAGTCAGGCAGCACCGTACAGAAACTTTTCCTGAATTGGCCTCAAGCTGCCATGGGCCCCTCTGTGCTCAGTGTATCTGCCGTGAGGCCCCTCACGCATCTCTTCATCAGGCAGAGGTCATATCTTAATCATCTTTGTGTCCACAGCCCCTCACAAGTTAAGCTATGATGATTAAATGAATAAGCAAAGGCAACATTTGAACTGGGTCTAAAGGAAGTTTGTTAAAGGCAGGAAAGTGGGAAAGTCCAGAGCTAAGTCTCAGGGGCATGAGAGGGGACGGCATGCTGAAGGGCGGGTCACAGCCGTCACAGGAGGAGTAGACAGAAGAGTTGCTGCTAGTCTGGAGCCATAGCAAGAAGGGTAGAGTTCAATTCTGTAACAGTGTCTCTCCAGGTTTTTTTTTAAAGATGTTTAATGCTGGTCTGCCATCCACTGTGTTACCTGTATCAGAAACTCAGACTGTCTTATTCCCTTTGATTTTTATTTTTCATTCAACATTTACTAAGCAGCCACTACTCACAGTTGAATATGACTTAGGCCTTCTCCTTAGGGAGTCCCACGGTCCAGTGGGGAAGGTAGGCAAATGCTATTAACATGATTAGCAATGAGTAGAGATAGCAGCAAGGTGCTGTGGAACAGAGAGATGATAGGATATTTCAGGGAAGGCTACTTGGGGGTAGTGAGGCCAGCCTAGGGTCTTGAAGGATGAGTAGGAGTTTGACTAAATAATTGGTTAAATATATAATAATGCTGTATCTACTTGGAACAGAGATGATATGGAGGGATCTCTGCTCAAAATGGAATGCGTGATAGACTGAAAAGGGAAATTCAGTATTCATTTCCATATTTATTATTCATGCTTTTAAATTATCTTATATTTTAATACCCTTTATTTAGATCAGATAGTGACAAAAATAGAAGAAAAAAGATAGAGACTTAGTAGTTTAGACATCTCCATCCACAGCCTACTCTAATCTACAGCTATAAAGTCTTGTATGAACGTTAAGCTTTAATGTATGTTTTAACTCTCATTTTGTTTTAATGTTATCCAGACCAATATCTAGAGAGCAACAAAATAAACTTTAGAAAATTAGAACATTAAAATGCATTGACAGATTTATTTTAAAGAATTAGACTGTGCATTAGATTAGGTTTCTCCAGAAACAGACTCTGAAACAAAGATTGGAAGGCAAATGGTGTAAGTGGGGAGGTGCCCCAGGAAGCACGGTTAGAGTAGAGACATGAGATTGCAGAGAAGCCAGTGCAGGGTCTGTTAATGAGCAGGTTACAGCTGCGGGCAGCTGGGGCTCAGTCCTGACGAGGATGCCTGGGAGATAGCGTAAGAACGTGCTTCAGAGAAGCCCTAAATAAGAGGGAAAAGTTGGGGCGTTGAGAGTCCCAGACTCCTTTGTTCAAATGAAGCCTTGAGCAGAGGCTAAAGCAAAAGATAAAAGCAGAGCCTAGAGAGGTGAAACATCTCCACACATATTTCTGCCGTCTGTCAGCCTGGGCCGTGGTTCTGTTTCCACCCCCCACCCCCGTGCTGGGTTTTCCTAGGAACCTGCAGGACTTCGGGGAGCGTGGTTTGAAAGGTCTCGGCTTTGCAGGAGAGTTTGACATCAAGCAAAGCTTGGAGGCCGCTGGAAAGTACCTGTGGATGTGGGTTCCTTCCACATAATATGATGGCCATCATGGAGATTATTGAAATATCATGTTCAACTTTTTACCTTTAGAAAAATTCTCAAACGTGACATTATTTTTACTTTCTGGAGGACCAAGTGTGAATTGCATCAGACTTGGACATAAGTTTGCATAATAAGGACAGATGTTTTAGGAGCTATAGTTTGGACATCAGGACTTTGACAAAAGAATGCCATATAGGATGGGTGGGTTCTTTTTGGTAATTAAAATAAATTTGTAAATTAAAATAAATTCATTTTTCTTGAGTTAAATCTGAGCCATTTTAATGCTACTACTAATAATCACAAAATGTTCTGTGGAGAAGTGTAGTGTCTGATTCATGTTTTTCTTTCTCAGGTTTCTAATATTCAGGCAAGAACGGTTGTGTTATCCTGGGCTCCCCCTGTTGGACTTTCGTGTGGACCCCACAGTGGTCTTTCCTTCCCCTACAGCTACGAGGTTGCTCTGTCAGACAAAGGACGAGATGGAAAATACAAGATAATTTACAGGTAGCATATATTTCCATGTGTTTTTCTCAGCTGCCAAACCGTGAAATTGCTGTTACTAAGGAGAATAAAAAACAAAGGAAAAATTTAATGGCTTTGCAAATTTTCCTTTAAATAGTTCTTTTTAAGAATTAGTGATAATTGTAATGTCAAGAGTTAACTTTGTCCAGAGTAATTGCTAATCAGAAATGACTTTTATACAGCTATTTGGTGTTGGTCAAATATGTCACTTGGTTATGTTAGCTTGCCAGTGTAGTACTAAAGAAAATTTTCCATTAATGTTGTCAGAGCAAGAAGTGAGCATACCTCTTAGTTTTTACATATATCGTGCACTTCTATGATCACGTCTTTTGAGGCCCAGACCTTGTGCTAGTCTTGTTTTTTCAAAATTCTACGATGTGGTTTCCATTTTACCCTCCTTCTTATCCTCTACAGTAGTTTTCCAGTCTGCAGTAAAGCTTTTCATTCGGAGGCTATCTTAAATTGTCAAAAGTTTAGCACACCGAATTCTCCCCTTCCACTTTATGGACTCCCAGATATTAACCATTTAAGTGATTTATAGCTGTGTTCTAGATGTGATAAAAAATTTTTAGGGTCAAATCTTTTCTCTTTTGTAGTTGCTGGCACTGCTCAGATTTGCAGAGTAGGAAATCAGAGGCCGTCTTGTTCTAACTACTTGTTTGACCTGTCTGTGACTGGCCCTGGGAACTACTGCCCAAACCCAGTGTAACATGGTCACACAAAGCCCACCTCTTCCTCT
The DNA here is from genome assembly GCF_003031525.2 of Neophocaena asiaeorientalis asiaeorientalis. Lineage (NCBI taxonomy): Eukaryota > Metazoa > Chordata > Mammalia > Artiodactyla > Phocoenidae > Neophocaena > Neophocaena asiaeorientalis. Next base: position 134,411 of record NW_020174134.1, on the reverse strand, counting down.
GCCAGAGAAGCTGCTTTTCTCTTCTGTTTCCCTGCTGCAGACCTCGCATCTCCCTTGCCCCATTTCTAATTCTTAACTTGCTCCACGGACTTGTCTTTTTCTGGACAAAGAAAAGGGGGAAAGAGAGACAGACAGAGGGAAGCCTATTAGTCACTCTCTCCTGTTGCCGCCACGTAGGGCTCTGTCCTCTCTTCCTGGACTCCTACAAGAGTCTCCTCAGGCTCCTCCAGCATCCACTCTTGCTCTCCTCCCATCCAGCCTCCACGCTGCAAAAACAGAAGTCAGGCCAAGCCACCCCCCTGTGAGAACACTGCAGTGCTTTTTCACTGTACTTAGAATGTAGTCCTAACCCCTTGCTCTGGCTCACAACCATTGGGTTCTATTTTGAAAAGTCAGAATTGGTAGTGACCTTAGCAAAATATAGAGCACCATTTCCCCCAGCCCACCAAGAAACAGTTAGATTCTGTCAATGCATGATGGTCATTGGTGGCAGGAGCTAGAGTCCCAAGTGCCCAGTGAGGCAGGCAGGTAACATAAGTGAGAAAGTACGAAGCTTGGGAATGAGGTGAACGGTGAACGGGAACACTCCTGTCTTCATCGATAAAGGAGCAGCTGTTGCATAAGGGAATGTAGGCCTAGATTTGCTGATTCCTTGGAATTTTTTTTAAAGGAAATGCTAAAAATCTGAATTATTATGTAAACCTTCCTAATGTTAAACTAATTCAGCAAATTCAAAAAACTTCAAAGATAAACTGCAAGTCAAACAACAGAACTGCACGTGCAGGGTGTGGACATTGGCCTCCAGTTTGCAACTTTAAAAAAGTATTTTTATTTGAATAATTTCAAACTTATAAATGTTGCAAAAATAAAGAGATCAAGGAATATGTGCCTATGCTTTACCCAGATTCACATATTATTAACTTTTTACCCTATTTGCTTTACTATTTGATTTTCTCTCTTGCCTTTTCTCTCCTCTTAATCTGTATTTTTTCCTATTAGTTTTATACATCATGGTCCTTTACTGCTAAATACTGAAGTGTGTTTCCTAAGATATTTTTTTAAATAGCTGCAATGCCATTACTTCATGACTTTACATCAATACCATACTTTTATCCAATCTATCATCCACATTCCAGTTTCGTCAGTTGATGAAATAATGTCTGCGGTAGCATTTTTCTTCCCCTTGTAGGACAAGATCCATTCTAGGGTCAGATACAGCAGTTAGTTGTCATGTCTCTGTAGCCTTCTTTAATCTGGAACACTTCCACAGTATTTCATTGTCCTTTATGACACTGACTTTTTTTCCCCCAGTCTTCTGCTTTAATAATGAAAACTGACATGTATACATACTTTTTCAAAAACAAAAGTGTTAAATATCACTAGCAGGGCAATAAGTTTAAAATTTTTTAAAAATTATGGCTAAATTGCAAGCATAGAGAAACATAGAGAAAATACTACAATGAACCCCCAGATAACCATCACTCAGATTTAACAATTACTAAGATTTTGCCACATTTGCATCATATCCCCTTCATTACTATTATTGTTGTTGTTATTGTAGCATTTGGTAGCAACTCACAGATAACACATCAGTTACTCCTACATAGTTCAATATGGATCGACATAAGATTTTTTTTACATAACTGCAATGTCATTAATATCTAGGAAAACTGACAATAATACCTGACATCATTTCATACCTTGGTCATATTCAGATTTTCCCAATTGTCTCAAAAATGTGTTTTAATATTGATTTCTTCTTCTGGGACTCCAAATGAAGTTTACTCATTGCCTTAATGGAATAGCTACTTTATATTTTAAATTTTAATTTAAAAAATTTTTATTGACATATAGTTGGCATACGTTATAGTTTTCAGGTGTATCTCCCATCTTTTTAAAAATTCTTGATCAGTTGCAAAAAGTGAATCACTTTTGTTACCAAACTGAATTTGTGGTATCCTTTAACTTAATCTTCCTCCCCCATATTTCTTGTAAATGGATAGTTAGTTCTGGAGCTTGATCAGATGCAGATTTAACATTTGTGGGAGGCTTTCATCAAGGTAGTTCTATGTACTTCCTCTTCCAGCACACTGGGAAGCAACAGTGTTTGGTGGCCTCACTGTGATTAAATCGTTTGGGAATTATCCAGTGCTTTTCTTTTAAATCTTATTTATTTATTTGAAATATAGTTGACATACAGTATTAGTTTCAGGTATGCTACATAGTGATTCAAAATTTTTATAGATTATGCTCCATTTAAAGTTATTATAGGCTTTCCCTGGTGGTGCACTAGTTAAGAATCCACCTGCCAATGCAGGGGACACGGGTTTGAACCCCGGTCCGGGAAGATCCCACATGCCGCGGAGCAGCTAAGCCCGTGTGCCATGGCCGCTGAGCCTGCGCTCTAGAGCCCGCATGCCACAACTACTGAGCCCGCGTGCTACAGCTACTGAAGCCCGCACGCCTAGAGCCCATGCTCCTCAACGAGAGAAGCCACCGCAGTGACAACCTGCGCACCGCAAAGAAGAGTAGCCCCCACTCGCTGCAACTAGAGGAAGCTCGCGTGCAGCAACGAAGACCCAACGCCATCAAAAATTAATTAATTAATTAAAAAATATAAATAAAGTTATTATAAAATATTGGCTGTATTCCCTGTGCTGTGCATTACATCCTTATAGCTTATTTACTTTATACATAGTAGTATGTACTTCTCAATCCCCTACCCATATCTTGCCCCTCCCCAGTTCGCTCTCCCCACTGGTACCCACTAGTTTGTTCTCTAGATCTGTGAGACTGTTTCTGTTCTGTTATATTCATTTGTCTGTTTTATTTTTCAGATACCACATATAAGTGACAGCATACAGTGTTTGTCTTTGTCTGACTTATTTCACTAAGCACAACACCCTCCAGGTCCATCCGTGTTGTTACACGTGGCAGAACTTCATTCTTTTTTGTGGCTGGGTAGATACTGACACTTGTGAAGAATACAGTTATGCCCACACACACCCCTCTCACCTTGAAAAATTGTTTTAATGGGAACATTACGTATTTTCTGGAATGTTGGTGGTTTCCTCATGATTAAGTCAAGGTTCTTCTGCAGCTTCTGGTCAAATAAATGGTTTTATTTTGTGTACGAGAGCTATTTATTGGCATGCATCTGTAAGAGAGCTGTTCATTAGTATTGATATGTGAGGGAAGTAGATTGAGGTTCCTTGAAGAGAGTTGAGAAGTTGAAGCTATTGGGGTTCTTGCCAGGACAAGTCTGGGAGCCACCTTCAGTTGACAGCTGGTGCTGTTATTTACACTTACGTTTATCTAGGTATCTTTCTGTTCAGCTTGCTTCCTTATTTACTTATTTTTATGTAGTCATTTTGAAGAAGTGGTAAGATATTTTGGAATTTTATTCATAAGTTAGCCTTGCCATTTTCCAGATCCAGAATGACACCATTTCAAGGAATCTCATTTGCTAGTCCAGAAAAATGATAATACCAAGCAGGAGAGTTTTATTTCTGACTTAAGGTGGAAGTAGAAATAATAGTTCTTGAATCGCTATTGGTACCTGACTATGAGACCCAAATCCAAAACCTGTTTTATTTTTGAAACTGGTATCATTGACTAAGAAATGATTTTTCTTTGCAGCGGAGAAGAATTAGAATGTAACCTGAAAGATCTTAGGCCAGCAACCGATTATCATGTGAGGTGAGTATTGGGGAATTCAGATTGCTGAAATAAATAGTATGCTCCTTTTAAAAGTGTTTGGTTAACAGCACTTGCCTAACTAAAAGTGTCAGTACCTTTGCTCATCGGCCATTCCTTGATGTCCTACGCTTGAGAGCATAGAGATTGGGAGTCCACAGATGTGCTTCTGGTAATAGAAAAGTAGATGATACCCTGAACAGAATTTAAACATTATTTTTGCGAAGTAATTTTTATTTTACGTAGTATCCTAAGATCCGTTGGAATGCGTGGTTTAATATATAATATTTTTTTCTATAAAGCAATCATTTTTTACCGTGGGTATATCAGTTTTTATAGACCTTCCATGTAAACTATATGTTCAGCCAATATGACTAAATAAAGTCCTTCCCATGTTTCAAGTTTGGACCTAAAAGACAATACGTTTTGAAGTAAGTAATGCAAATATCAAAATTATCTCTAGCAAGAGCTAATGCAGTTTTCCAAAATAACTCACGTAGTTTGCTACCGAGTCTGAACTCTCTACCATGACTGCTCTGGAAGGCAGGGCTAGCTGATCTCAGGGAGAGACCCGGCCAACCACAGACGTGCGAGGACGAAAGTATCATCTAAATGTTTACAGAGCTCATCTGATTACTCAAAGATACATCCATACATCCATCTGCAAACAGGCAGATTTTAAAATCTGAATGTGATCCATAATATCGTTTAAATTTTCATTTTAATTTAAACTTTCATTTTATTTAATTTTTAATTTGATCAGAAATTCTCATTTTATCTAATAGGGTGAACAACAACAAGTTCTCCTTTCTTCAATTATATATGTGTATATCAAGATTATGTAATAAAATTGCAACCATCAAGCACACACCCTTTATTACACTTTCCAAAGGTTAATTCACACCACACGTTCCCTCTGTGGTGGAGTAGAGGCAGGGTAGCCTAGCAGGAAGAGCATATGTTAATTATTAGGCAGCTTGAGGTCTAGTCTGGTTCTGCCCATCAATTGACTGTTTTAACTTTGGTCAATCACAGAGAATCCATGCCACAATTTTCTCGGTAACAAAAGTAAGGAAAGTAGGGGTGTGTTTAGATTATAATATCTTATTAGCTGCACAAGTGTTTAAAACTATGTTTAAAGCAATACATAAAAGAGCAAGGTTTTTACATTCAGTCATAAAGTATATCTGCTTAGCTATTGTTTTGTTTAGATGAACTCTATTGCAACCATCTTTTCCTATTTGAATCAAAACTTCTGGATTTTGAGTGAATTAGCTTTAGCCCAAATTTACTGAACTTTTCACACCGTCTGTACAAACAAAAAGATTTGTATAACTTGTGAAGCTGAGATAATAGTTTAACCATTCTTTGAAATGGTCGATTTAACAACAAACCAGAAAATGTAACACCATATAGGTAGTCCTGTAAATGTTCTCCATTAGACATTGTTAACATGTGTTTCCTTTTTTCTCTTTTAATGTTCATTGTCACTGCTTTACTAAAGGTTTACTTTATTAATTTTCTGCTCATCCATGAGTTGACAATAACTTTTAAAAAAATTTTAAATGTCACAGTCTGCCCTTTATTTACTGTCCTATCTGTTGTGTTGCCCTTTGTATCTTTTCAACGCCTCTTACAAAGGGTAAACTTGAGAATACTTGCTCATTAATTCTTTTTATGTATCTTATGAACACCTTAAACTTCTGGGCAGATAAAAGGAATAATTAATGGATTCCCTAAAAGACATAGGAGCATGAGGTAGTTACCATCTAGAGGCCTTGGATCCAAGACTTCCTCCTAACACATCGGGGATCCCACCCTTGTGACATATTTGACACTTGGGTGACACCACACATAAAGAGCCTAGGGCACCACCAGCTGTTATTTGGTCTAGTGCTCTGCTGGCCAGAGAGATGGAAAATTCTCCATCTCTTTGATCCTGATCTCTTTACTTTTTTATACAGCAGGTTCTCATTAGTTATCTGTTTTATACACATCAGCGTATACACGTCAATCACAATCTCACAATTCATACCACCACCACCACCACCCTCGCCGCTTTCCCCCCTTGGTGTCCATACGTTTGTTCTCTACATCTGTGTCTATTTCTGGCTTGCACACCTGTTCATTTGTACCATTTTTCTAGATTCCATATATATGAATTTATATATTTGTTTTTCTCTTTCTGACTTACTTCAGTCTGTATGACAGTCTCTAGGTCCATCCACGTCTCTACAAATGACCCAATTTCGTTCCTTTTTATGACTGAGTAATATTCCATTGTATATATGCACCACATCTTCTTTATCCATTCGTCTGTTGATGGGCATTTAGGTTGCTTCCATGACCTGGCTATTGTAAATAGTGCTGCAATGAACATTGGGGTGCATGTGTCTTTTTGTTTTTTCCACATCTTTATTGGAGTATAAATGCTTTACAATGTTGTGTTAGTTTCTACTGTACAACAAAGTACATCAGCTATATATATACATATATCCCCATATCCCCTCCCTCTTGAGCCTCCCTCCCCCCACCCTCCCTATCCCACCCCTCTAGGTCATCACAAAGCACCAAGCTGATCTCCCTGTGCTATGCAGCTGCTTCCCACTAGCCATCCATTTTACATTTGGTAGTGTATATATGTCAGTGCTACTCTCTCACTTCATCCAAGCTTCCCCTTCACCCCTGTACCATCAACTCCGTTCTCCACGTCTGCGTCTTTATTACTGCCCTGCCACTAGGTTTATCAGTACCACTTTTTTAAATGTCATATATATGTATTAGCCAACGGTATTTGTTTTTCTCTTTCTGACTTCACTGTGTATGACAGATTCTAGGTCCATCCACCTGACTACAAATAACTCAATTTCGTTCCTTTTTATGGCTGAGTAATATTCAATTGTACATATGTGCCACACCTTCTTTATCTAGTCATCTGTTGATGGATATTTAGGTTGCTTCCATGTCTGGCTCTTGTAAATAGTGCTGCAATGAACATTGTTGTATGTATATCTTTTTGAATTATGGTTTTCTCAGCATATATGCCCAGTAGTGGGATTGCTAGGTCATACGGTAATTCTGTTTTTAGTTTTTTAAGGACTCTCCATACTGTTCTCCATAGTGGCTGTATCAATTTACATTCCCACCAAGAGTGCAAGAGGGTTCTCTTTTCTGCACACCCTCTCCAGCATTTGTTGTTTGTAGAGTTTCTGATGATACCCATTCTAACCGGTGTGAGGTAATACCTCATTGTAGTTTTGATTTGCATTTCTCTAATGATTAGTGATGTTGAGCAGGTTTCATGTCCCTCTTGGCCAACTGTATGTCTTCTTTGGAGAAATGTCTATTTAGGTCTTCTGCCTATTTCTTGATTGGGTTTTTTTTTTTTTTATTATTATATTGAGCTGCATGAGCTGTGTATGTATTTTGGAGATTAATCCTTTGTCCGTTGATTTGTTTGCAAATATTTTCTCCCATTCTGAGTTTCCTTTAGTTTCCTTTGCTGTGCAAAAGCTTTTAAGTTTCATTACGTCCCATTTGTTTATTTATGTTTTTATTTCCGTTACTCTAGGGGGTGAGTCAAAAAAGATCTTGCTGTGATTTATGTCAAAGAGTGTTCTTCCTATGTTTACTTCTAAGAGTTTTATAGTGTCCGGTCTTACATTTAGGTCTTTAATCCATTTTGGGTTTATTTTTGTATATGGTATTAGGGAGTGTTCTAATTTCATTCTTTTACATGAAGCTGTCCAGTTTTCCCAGCACCGTTTATTGAAGAGACTGTCTTTTCTCCATTGTATATCCTTACCTCCTTTGTCATAGATTAGTTGACCATAGCTGTGTGGGTTTATCTCTGGGCTTTCCATCCTCTTCTGTTGATCTGTATTTCTGTTTTTGTGCCAGTACCATATTGTCTTGATTACTGTAGCTTTGTAGTATAGTCTGAAGTCAGGGAGTCTGATTCCTACACCTCCCTTTTTTTCCTTCAGGATTGCTTTGGCTATTTGGGGTCTTTTGTGTCTCCATACAAATTTTAAGGTTTTTTGTTCTAGTTCTGTAAAATATGCCATTGGTAATTTGATAGGGATTGCATTGAATCTGTAGATTGCTTTGTGTAGTATAGTCATTTTCACAATATTCATTCTTCCAATCCACGAACATGGTATATCTCTCCATCTGTTCGTGTCATCTTTGATTTCTTTCACCAGTGTCGTATCATTTTCTTAGTACAGCTCTTTTACCCCCTTAAGTAGGTTTATTCCTAGGTATTTTATTCTTTTTGTTGCAGTGGTGAATGGGATTGTTTCCTTAATTTCTTTCTGATCTTTCGTTGTTAGTGTATAGGGATGCAAGAGATTGTCCTTTTTCTTTAGTTTTTTTTTTTTCCCTGCGGTACGCGGGCCTCTCCCCGCTGCGGCCCCTCCCGCCGCGGAGCACAGGCCCCGGACGCGCAGGCCCAGCAGCCACGGCCCACGGGCCCAGCCGCTCCACGGCATGTAGCATCCTCCCGGACCAGGGCACGAACCCGCGTCCCCTGAATCAGCAGGCGGACTCCCAGCCACTGCGCCGCCAGGGAAGCCCTCTGGAGAGTTTTTATCATAAATTGGTGTTGACTTATGTCAGAAGTATATTGTTTAGCCTCCATGTGTTTGTGTTTTTTACGTTTTTTTCCCCTGTAATTTATTTCTAATCTCGCAGCATTGTGGTCAGAAAAGATGCTTGATATGATTTCAGTTTTCTTAAATTTACCGAGACTTCATTTGTGACCCAAGATGTGATCTATCCTGGAGAATGTTTTGTGTGCACTTGAAAAGAAAGTGTGTTTTGTTGTTTTCGGATGGAATGTCCTATAAATATCAATTAAATCTATCCTGGTCTTTTGTGTCATTTAAAGCTTGAGTTTCCTTATTAATTTTCTGTCTTGATGATCTGTCCATTGGTATAAGTGAGGTGTTAAATTCCCCCACTGTTTATCTGTTCTTCTGCCTCAGTTATTCTGCTATTCATTCCTTCTAGTGTATTTTTCATTTCAGTTATTGTATTGTTCATCTCTGTTTGTTTGTTCTTTAATTCTTCTAGGTCTTTGTTAAACATTTCTGACATCTTCTTGATCTTTGCCTCCATTCTTTTTCCGAGGTCCTGGATCATCTTCACTATCATTATTCTGAATTCTTTTTTCTGGAAGGTTGCCTATCTCCACTTCATTTAGTTGTTTTTCTGGGTTTTATCTTGTTCCTTCATCTGGTACATAGTCCCCTGCCTTTTCATTTTGTCTGTCTTTCAATGTGGTTTTTGTTCCACAGGCTGCAGGATTGTAGTTCTTCTTGCTTCTGCTGTCTGCCCTCTGGTGGATGAGGCTATCAAAGAGGCTTGTGCAAGCTTCCTGCTGGGAGGGACTGGTGGTGGGTAGAGCTGGGTTTTGCTCTGGTGGGCAGAGCTCAGTGAAACTTTAATCCACTTGTCTGCTGTTGGGTGGGGCTAAGTTCCCTCCCTGTTCGTTGTTTGGCCTGAGGCGACCCAGCACTGGAGTCTTCAGGCCCTTTGGTGGGGCTAATGGTGGACTCTGGGAGGGCTTAAGCCAAGGAGTACTTCCCAGAACTTCTGCTGCCAGTGTCCTTGTCCCCACGGTGAGCCAGAGCCACCCCCTGCCTCTGCAGGATACCCTCCAACACTAGCAGGTAAGTCTTGTTCAGTCTCCTGTGGGGTCACTACTCCTTTCCCCTGGGCCCTGATGCACACACTCCTTTGCATGTGCCGTCTAAGAGTGGAGTCTCTCTTTCCCCCAGTCCTGTTGAAGTCCTGTAATGAAATCCCTATAGCCTTCAAAGTCTGATTTCTCTGGGAATTCCTCCTCCCATTGCCAGACCCCCAGCTTGGGAAGCCCGACGTGGGGCTCAGAACCTTCACTCTAGTGGGTGGACTCCTGTGGTAGAAGTGTTCTCCAGTTTGTGAGTCACCCACCCAGCGGTTATGACTTTATTGTGATTGCACCCCTCCTACCGTCTCATTGTGGCTTCTCCTTTGTCTTTGGATGTAGGGTATCTTTTTTGGTGAGTTCCAGTGTCTTCCTGTCAGTGATTGTTCAGCAGTTACTTGTGATTCCGGTGCTCTCTCAAGAGGGAGTGAGCATATGTCCTCCTATTGCACCATCTTCCAGAACACATCGCTTTTAGTATTTTTAAAAAATTCTTTCCTAAGAAAAATATCTACATACAGTCCCAATTGTAGTTACTTTGCTCTGGCTCTTCCACAGTCCATACAGATCATTCATTCCCTTTCCCTATACAGCCTTTCATTTTTCCAGCCCCTATGTAGAGTCAGTCTCTTCTGCCTTGAATTGCTTTGGGAGGCACCTTGATGACATAGTAGGCAGACCTTGGAATTTGGAATTAATGACTCAGGCACTACTGAGGATATGTGATTAGGCAAGCCATGTAAGCTTCAATGTCCTTGTTTTCTCATTCATAAAATGAGGATAATAACAATACCACCCTCAGAAAGATGGTGTGAGAGCAAATGAAATATATGTGCACATCTATTATAAATCTGTAACACCTATAAATGTTGTTTTGTTTGTTTTGTTTTTCCAAAGTGGTTGCAGATTTTCCACACTAATAATAAAAAGGACTTCATGATGAAGTTTGACCATACCACTCATTATTTTATTGAGATAAAGATATAATTGGAGCTGAAAAAAGCAGAGCAAAAATTTCTTTTTATGATGCAGTTAACATTGTCAAAATCTTAGTTCCAGGAATGTAAGCTTTTATCAACACAGTAGCCTCCAATATAATTTTAAATTTAATAGCCACCTATAAGGCCTCGAAAAGCTACATGGAAATATTTCCTAACTTTTCCACAACAGAAGCTCTAAACGAATTCCATTACTGTACAGCTGCAAAATGAACAATTATATTTATTACCGTTTTCATTTATTTGTACATTACCAATTTAGAAAGTGTCGCCTTATAGGAAGTCTGGAGAGCCAGTGATGAAAACAGATGTTTCTTTTAGCAGTGTCAAGCAGGCTGTATTCTCCTTCTAGTTGTAAATAGTGCACATTTTGACAAAGGCCTGCAGAAGTCTCTGTTCAAATCACTCTTCCGTAGAGTGAAAGGTTTCTTTCTCAGCTCAGGTACTGACATCTCACCTAGGGCTCCTTTCTTGTTGCTTTTGGTTTTGCTGTTCTGATTTCATCCCCTTCACATTGCTTGCTTGATATCTTTATGGAATTCTTTTTCTCATTTTCGGTTTTTTCCTCCCTCATGTTAGTGAGTATTGTCAGAGTTCACCAGTCAGATACACAACCATTTCTTAAAGTAGCAGCCTCTCGGTCACGGAGTTCTGTCATTGAACTGTATAGTGCTTGGCATCAGTTCCTAGGCAAGAATAGTTCTTGAATTCTACTTGCCATCACCTCACTGTTATTGGGAATAATTTATTAAGAGACCAGTGGCGTCCTTGAGATGGTGCTATAGGTTATGTGTCTGTAGCTGTTCAGATTGGCGCTTGCTATGCCCTTTAGTCCAAATTCCACATTGAAAATTGTATCCTGAGACATTTCAGGTTTTAAAGATTATTTTCCTCACTTTTTGTTATGTATTTTCGTGTCATTGTTCCACATCTCTCCGACCACTTTTTTTTTTCTCCTAGTGATTGAGGAAAGTAATTCATCAATAATTCCTCTATTATGCTGATTTAAAAAATTTAGGTGTTGGGTCCTGGGTTATTTTTATTAAAGTCATCATTTTTATATTAGTTTCCCAGTTCTTACACAGATTGCTTTTTTTGGTTTAATGTTGGTTGAATGTTTAAAAGGACTCAATTTGTAATTGTCAAAGTGTATTTATTCAGTGTTTCTATATAGGGTATTTTGTTATGGAATGACGCCACCAATGCAGAATCTCCTCTGTGTGTGTGTGTTGAGGAAGAGAGAGGAATGAGAAAAATCCAACACATACATACATGCAAATAAATAACATTCTGTTTTATAATACTTAGGCATAAGTATGTAACTTTACAATCACAAACATTTATTTATTCATTTATTTATACACATACAAAGAAAAGCATATTCCTCTTTGGGAAGCCTGCATATTCCTCTTTTAATTGGTAGTTTTATAATTAATAGTCTCATTGAAACAATCATTTTACTGTGGGAGTCAAGAATTTATATTTTTATCAATGATAGGATAATCAGGAATTTGAGTGTTGGAATGGATAGCAATTTCAATGCAGAATTTGAGGCCGTTTTCCAGTCATTGTCATAAACAATTTGGCAAAGAGGTTGCTGAGAGATGATATCATGTAATAACATTTCCCAGAAAAATTATGTGATGAAACAATTCCAAAAATACGTGGTTGACCAGCTCAGTGTGGAGTTATGAAATAGGTGTTATTTTATTTTTTTAACATCTTTATTGGAGTATAATTGCTTTACAATGGTGTGTTAGTTTCTGCTTTATAACAAAGTGAATAAGCTATACGTACACTTATATCCCCATATCCTCTCCCTCTTGCGTCTCCCTCCCACCCTCCCTATCCCACCCCTCTAGGTGGTCACAAAGCACCGAGCTGATCTCCCTGTGCTATGCAGCTGCTTCCCACTAGCTATCTATTTTATATTTCGTAGTTTATATGTGTCCATGCCACTCTCTCACTTCCTCCCAGCTTACCCTTCCCCCTCCCCGTGTCCTCAAGTCCATTCTCTACGTCTGCGTCTTTATTCCTGTCCTGCGCCTAGGTTCCTCAGAACCATTTTTTTTTTTGGTTCCATATATATGTGTTAGCATACGGTATTTGTTTTTCTCTTTCTGACTTATTTCACTCTGCATGACAGACTCTAGGTTCATTCACGAAATAGGTGTTATTGACTAGAAATTGCAGCTCCTGGTATGTTACAGACGTGCTGGAGGAAAGGGGAGGCAAATTTCTGAAATTCTTGGAGCACCTGTTCCATACACATTTAGTTGGTACTTAAACTGAAACAAATGTGCAAACCCAACACAAGATTAGTTATATCCTTAGAAAAGTGTATTCCTCTTTGCTGGTATAAATGCTAAAAGAACTGAATTGTTTGCTGATATATTTAACTTAGGACACTGGTCCTACTCCACAGATCTTCCTGTCACATCGTGGTATTTAGAGAAAACACATCACCATCATGTGAGAAACATGATTGCAACATTCTTCAAAATGTAATGTCATTTACAGAGACTTTTCTTTTTTGTGAAAATTACTGGTAAAAGCGGAGCAGGTAGTTATTACAATTATTAGTTGCCATCTATTTACTGAACAATTTGAATTGACAGATGTAATCATGAGGTACTTAGATATCATGTCAAGTTTTAGGTACTGAGTGCAGCACATTTATATTGCCACGTAAAATAGATCTTGTTTCCTTTGCAGACAGACTTTTTACAAGTGAAGAGCATTGACTCCTCATTTAGACAGACTATAACGTTCTCTGAGTTTAAAGACAAGGGCACTAACTCCTGCCGACCCATACAACTGTCCATCCTCAAGTACCCCAGATTTTTACTTGTGCTATCAGATTCCTTCATTCCTACTGTCATCCTCCCAACCTGGCTGTCAGGAGCCTCCTTCTCTCTTGTTTCTCTAGCCCGATAAGTATGGATTTGTGACTCCAAGAATCTCATTGAAAAGAAAGAATGAACTTGACTGAGTCCAGCTCTCCCCAGATAACTAACTGCGGTCTGCTAGTCCTTGGCAGGCTCTTTCCCTACCTCCTTTCCTCTGCCCTGTTACCCAATGGATTTTTGGTGCTGACTGTTTTTGTGGATATTTAGGACTTGGTCTGTCTGAGTATAGTCTGAATTCATAAGCAAATGCCTAGTGACTGCAACATGAGATACCTCCTGGGAAGGGAAGGGGGGAAAGAGGATTGGGTAAAAGGCAGCAAAAAAGCAATCTCAATTCCGGGGAGCAGTAGGGAGTGGTGGGGACTCTGAACTGGACAGCACCTGCCCATCTAAAGGGGGAGCTGCTCTCAATTTCATTTAATTCCCATCATTCAGGTCTGCAGCTCAGTGTTGCTAGAACTTCTGGTTTTTAAGAGAAGGCAGAGGTTCATTTTTTTAAACGAGAGATCTCCATTTTTTTCAGCATTGGCTTAATTTTTAACTTTGTGTTTCTGAAGATTTCAGTTATAGTCAAAAGTGGACAGTAGTGTAATGAACTCTCGTATACCCACCACCCAACTTTTTATTTCCTTGGTGCCTTCTCCTACGCCCTCCCCCAACAGTTATTTGGAAGTAAAGTCCAGACATCATATTATTTCACCTGTGAACCACCTTACCATCATCACACACCCCATGCCCATCCAAAATAAACAAAAATGGGAAATTCCTTCATGTCTTTAAAATCCAGACACTGTTCCCATTTCCTCAACTGTCCTAAAAATGAAGGTTTTATTTCTTCAGTTTGTTGTAATTGGAATTCAGATGTGGTTTGAGTATTGTGTTTGGCTTATAGCTCTTAAATTTCTTTTAAGCTATAGGTTTTCCCTCCATCCCTTTTTTCTCTTCTTGCAATTTATTTGTTGGAATAAATTTTTTTCTTGTCCTGTAGACTTTTCCACACTGTGAATTAGCCTGCTTGTATCCTGTAGTATTGCTTGATAATGTTCTCTCCATGTTTCCTATAAAGCAGTGAAGAGGCTTAATCAGATACAGGTTCGGTTTTTCTGGCAGGGAGTTTATAGATAGTGGCATGGTCTCTCATTAGGAGTGCGTGTCTCTTTTTTGGTGATCGTTGCCTATGTCCTTTAATTCATAGGTGGCGGTAATATTTTAAAACACTATATTCCTTCCCTCCCCCCACACGTATTTTGGGCAAAATACAGTCAATAAGCCATCAGTTGGAGAATTCAACTGATCTGTTAAAGTTCAGGCTGGAACCCTGCCCATGTCTGGAACATTCTGTGATTCATTTTTAAGTAACCTAACTCCCAGTGAACCTGTCCTGATACACGGAAATGATCTTGCCAACTCTCCTGTTTCATTTTCTGTTACCATGTTCCTACTTACAGTGAATGCAAAAAGGAGCATTTCTGTCATCAGGTTGGGTGAAGAGCATCCTGATGAAAGGTATCTTTTGTTTGGATCAAATATCATGGTGTCCTCCCCTAAGGCAAACAAGTCAAATATCCAGTAAATATGTATTTTACCTTTTAGAATGGAAGGTAGGCATGTCTGTTAGGACTTTTGACTTGCATGGCCTCTATAAATTTTTTGTGGTGGACTTCAGGTGTATGATTTTTAAAATCCTTTCTCCTCAGTTAGGTCCCGTTTTCCATAATGTTATCTGTAGCTGTTATTTGTTCATTGGGTAGAGTGAGGGGAAGTGGATCGCAGGATGAATAGGACAGTAGGGAATATAGTATAGCAGTTAGATCTCCATGACTGAGTACAGTTGATCCAACTTTCTAGCTGTGTAGCTTTGGGAAATTTACTTCACCTCTCTAGTCTGAGTGTTCTTCTGTCTTTAATGGCAGCTCATAAAGAGTTGTTGAGAATTAAGGACTTGATGTACTTACAAATTCCGAATAGCTTAATCCATGCATCTTTTTTAGGCAGCAAAGATTCCTTTGTTGTCTTTTTAAAAGAGTATGTTTTCAAGTTTTTTTTTTTAATGCCCAATATTTAAAAAATGAAAAAGTAGAAAAGAAGATGGTAAAAATCAGCGTAATCCTATTTTGTGCTATTTGAAAGGAGTGTAGTTTTATAATAGTGTGTTATATGCTTCTTTTTTCACAGCTTCTCTGGAGAAATCAGGTCCGTATGTTGAGTGTCGAGCCAGGCATTTTAATGTGCAGAATGCACGTCCTTAATCTTGGCTCCAGGTGTAAGAGTTAGATGTTCACATGGATAAACTGTACCTGAACCATGTTTTTAATGAATTAGAAGAGAGATGCATTTGGCAGTAGCAAGCCTGTTTTCTGTGTGTGAAATGTCCTTATTTCTACCTCAATACCTGCAGTATTATCAACAGTTCAAAGATGATATCTACTTTGTTGTTTGTACTTCTACCTTTCTCTCTCTCCGTTTGTGGACTCTCATCACTGCTTCTTGTCTCCTTCGGCCCAACCCTTATCTGTACTTTTAGCCTTTTTCCAGACAAAGTCAACCAGAGAGTGGCTTGATGGATTTTCGAATATATACTTGGAGGCCATTTTGGGGAATAAGTATATTTCCTTATTGAGCATATTCTTTTCCAGTCAGGAGACTCTGCCTGTCTTAAATGGGGCTGGGTGGCTCTGACAGTTAGTGGGAGGAGAGAATGCACTGAGGCACATCGCCTGCTGGGATGATTTTCCCTGAAAATGCTGACCATAGTTAGGTCAGGACAAGACCAGTAAAGAGGAATAAGGGTCATGGTGTGTACTACATAAGAAATTCTGTTCTCTGTGGAAAGTCCTGGGGCAAAGCTGAGATAAAAACCCCGGTCTTCTGTGATGGGCCTCTGCCACTGACTGTTACTTGTCTGTCTGTTTTCAGGGTATATGCTATGTACAATTCCGTAAAGGGATCCTGCTCTGAGCCGGTTAGCTTCACCACC
Organism: Neophocaena asiaeorientalis asiaeorientalis; assembly: GCF_003031525.2. Lineage (NCBI taxonomy): Eukaryota > Metazoa > Chordata > Mammalia > Artiodactyla > Phocoenidae > Neophocaena > Neophocaena asiaeorientalis. Next base: position 118,139 of record NW_020174134.1, on the reverse strand, counting down.
CACAGCTGCGCACCCGAGTGTCCTTTCCCGCCTAAGCTGGCACACAGGAGCAAAAGTTCACTAACCTTGCAGTGGAAGGTGGGTAGCACAAAGTGGCAGGAATATTCTGAAGTCTGTAGCCATTTGAAACGTTTATTTAGCAGTATTCCAGTTTGGTGATGGTGTTTCATTTTCTGCATAGTGACTATGTGAAACAAATTATAATGATATCAAAAGTTGCCATCTCTATAAAAATTGGGCAAAAGAATGGGAGAGGGAACTGTGAAATCAAGTTTTAGCTTTCTTTTCAGGGTCATGAGCAACACTTTATAAGTGATATAAATACTTAAGATACCTAAACGTCATCACTTTCTGATAGTTTAACTCATTGCAATAGACTTCTGAGGACTTGAGTAAAACATTTTTGTGAAGAAAGATTTAGAGATAAAGTAGGTTTACGGGTCCATTGGCTTCTTTCAGTGGTGACTCTGCAAAATTTCTAATATTTAAAACTGCCTAGAATGCTTAGTGTTCTAAACTACATTAAGGTTTCATTAATTTTGACTAATTAGGCCTTAGGTCAGTTAGGATTACTAATTATTTTTTTAACATCTGAATCATGTAGTTTTCATGAAATACAACTTTTTGGCTACAAATAACCCTTGTCAAAGAGAGGTCCTTAAAGTAGTTGACTTTATTGACTTTATCATAAGTCAATATCATTGACTTATCAGTCACAGTTGTGTGTTTGTAAGAAAATAGTAGGTTATGTTATCAATCTCTGTAGTAATTATTTCTGTATATTTATACTTTAAAATATAGTTCAAAATGTAAAATTTATAGAGGTAGAGATAATAAAGATTTGTGGTATTGGGGGAAAACACTGATGTGCAAATAAGATGACTAGGGAGATTCCTTATTGGTGAACAAATACTTTGTCCTTTTGTTCTTAGACCAGAGGGTCAAATTTATCTTGGGAGTTGATAAAAGCAGTTGAGAGTAGTGGTTAGCAACAAAGCATGGACTTCTGTAGACCCCTCTCGTAGCCAGTGGCCAACATTGAGTGTGTTATTTGGACAAAGGCAAAGTTGTAGAATCTGAACTATTTTATTTTCCTTCCTGGCTTCCAGGGATAATCCAGGTCAGTGATTCCCTGCCTTTTCAGAGTTTTAACACCCAACTGGTCATCATTGTTGAAGTCCTTGGAGCATATACATCCATTTTAAAATGTGTTCTGTATTTATACATATACGTATGTAAATATATCTTAAGGAATGAGTTAAAATCCATTTTGTTCGGAAAGTATAAGAAGTCTTAAAGATTACCAGAGGGACCCTGGGGTCTTATAAACCTCAAGTTGGGAATCACTGATACATACTCTGCTTAAAACCTGGATGAAATTCGGGCCTCAGGCAGACCAGCAACTTCAAGAAAAAGATTTCTTACTAGGAGGAAAATGTTTCACCATTTCTTTCTCCCTTTATTTAATTGTAAATCAGAAGCATATTATTGTTACATTCAGTTACGTGCAAACTTGAAAGTTCTGGATTCAGTTCAGTTTTCATGTTCTTAGGACAGATTTTCCAATAACGGTGCTCCAGTTAGGGGTACGAGGACAGGGCGACCATGCTCTGGCTGCCCCCCTGTCCTTGAAGCCACCAAGACACTGAGAGAGCTCAGGGCCCTCTAATGTCATCCAGTTAGCGCCAGGAGATAGGGCAACACAAACACCCGGGGCTGTGTCCCCACCCTCAAGGAATCAGGGACTCGGTGGTGGGGCAGGACATCAGAAAGGAATATATGAGCATCATAAATGTAGTTCTTACCTTAGAAATGGGTTCTCAGCTAAAACCTTGATTTTGTCCGTTATTTAGAACTTTAAATGTAACCCTATCCTTTCTCCCAAATCGAGCCCAGAAAAGCCTGAAATTACAGTTTAGTAGAACATACATCACTCACGTGTAATTGGGGCTTGGATCTCTAAGATTATGTGACTCAGAAGAAAGAAGGAGGAAGGAAGGAAAGGCCAGGGTGAAGAGTTTCTTTATTAATTAACTAATATTTACTGAGCCCTTGATGTTAATACATTTATTATTAACAATAATAATGCAACAGCTACTGTTTACTGACGGCTTCCTGTAACACCGGGGCAGTTTAGTTAGTGATTTACATATATTCTCCCAATTCCTTATCACACCCATCCATTCTTGGAATAAGAAACTAAGCATTGTTATTAAGCAACTTACGTCAGACCACTTGTGACAGACAGCCGAGAGGGGCTTCAGTGTAGCTCTGGTGACCTGGCTGCCTTTGCTGGGGTCAGGTCACCACATCCTATGGGGCCCTGGCTCTTTTCCTGGGAAGAGCCAGGCCCAGGTGCGTTTGTGCTTGGGAGACATCATCTTACTACCTTAGTGCTGTGAGTGACTCCACAGTAGCACCCCCTTCTGGCAGCTCTGACCCTACAAAGCACTCTTTTCTCCAGAGTTCTTTACTCCTCTTCCCATTGTCCAAAGCCTGCTTTCTCAGTAAAGCAGATCTCAGCATGCTTTTAGGAGGAAAGCAAATGATGAAACTTCTTTTTGCTAATATGCTAAGGGCTAATTGCCCCTGGTAATCTATCCAGGAGATCCTGGTTTTTCTCATTTTTAAAAAACAGGGCAACCTTAATGCCACAGAAGTCTTTCTAATCTTAAACTCTTAAAACAACAAAAACTGTATGGGGGAAGTTACAAAAATATGGACTTTAGACTCTTGAACCTAGGGTGGGTCAGCTTTATCTTATCAGACCCCAAACAGTGCCTCTGTTTCTCCCCTGTCTTTTTTCTCCTCCACCTTTGAATTTAACATGCCTCTTAAAAGTTTTATCCCCGGAGGAGGAAGTAAGGCACCATGTGAGTGTAAAGGTAGAGGTGGTGGGGAAGGTGGGCTTGGCTGTTCGTGGGGTACAATTTATTAATAGTGGGGCGCTCTCTACTAGTTGACTTGTATTAAAATTGGTTTTGTGATAATGTTTGAAGAAGCAAATACAGGAGGTATCCAGGGTTATCCCCTGCAGGGAGAGTACAGTACTAGCATGGACATTGTATTTGAACCAAGTGGAGAGCTCATAACTTTTAACTGTGAACAACTTTCTCTAATCTCATTTTATTTATTTATTTTTTTAGGCACCAATTGACAACGGTTCAAAAATCACCAACTACCTTTTAGAATGGGATGAGGTAATCATATTTTTATGTTCATCCATCTAAAACACCTTTTAAAAATGAAATTGCTGAACAAATGCCATTTTATTCTTTTTTGAAGATATGCTAAACACATGGAAAAAATAATGTAAGTAGAGAAAAATTTAAACCAATAGTTATTGACTGTGGAAAATGAAGATGGACTGAAGTGTAGTGAATTGTGCATTAAAATATATTTACGTGACTTATTTGCAAGGCATGCTACTGAAAGAAAAGACAGGATCTTATCTATTTTGGAGACCCTAGTGTCTGACCAAGAATTGACTTATTTGTTATCTTGAGTGCCCAGGGCCAGCCTGCATAGATGGTTTCCATAAGGTAAACCACACTGCAGCCTGGGAAGCCTAGTTTGTTTCTCCGTGGGAGCAGGGCAGGGGAGACGACAGCACCTGGAGGTCTCACCCACCTGCGAGCACCCTACTGGCTAGACCATCCTAGAAGGGGGGGGTGCCCCCTTTGCTGTTTCTGTCACCAGAGGCCTTGGATGGTATCCGTGGTGAAGTCTTCTTACACCCTAGGCCACTCTCTGCTGAATGGTGACCCCGTGCTTTCCTGGCCTCACTAACACTGCACAGAATCTCAGGCAGGAACACGGGATGCAGAAATTTTCTGTTTCTAAAAAGCAATGATACTATTCTTGTATATCTTAATTCCATTCATTCATTTACCTGTGTTTTATTCTCTTCCTGTGATCAAGCAAACAGACTAAGGATTTTACGAATGGGAAATGTTGACTTTGGAGAGTAATGCAAGTTAACTAGTCTTTGTGACTTAAATTTAGGGGCCCTGAAAGACTCAGAACACAGGCTTAGGCAAAAAACCACTTGTCAAGTATGGGAAAAATATTTTAACCAAATGTAAAATGAAAACGGATGAAATTCTCGTGACGAAATTTTGATGTGGGAAGGGGGCTTTTTGTCACTTTTTGCAGAAGCATATTTTCCCATCTGGGTTGCATCTGAACAGCTAGAGTTCCAAGTTACCAAAGACAATGATCTATTGTTCTTAGGGTCCTTGTGAGTAGTTCCTATGTACAGATTGGTGAAATCTCAGACTTAACCAGTATATTTTACAGATTAGGTGGATTTCATTTTAAGGCGGCTTGATTGGAAAGTGAAACCACCCCCTATGGCCCTTGTGGTTGAGGTTTTATATCAAGATAGAGTTTACCCAGTAAAGAGGAGCTTTTTTCCTCTCCATATCTTCTCAGAGCACTGGTGAGTGTGTGTGTGTGTGTGTGTGTGTGTGTGTGTGTGTGTGTGTTTGTTTGTGTCTCCTGTGTTTTTGGCTGCTTCTCTGTCTTGGACCATGGCTTAATAAGTTAAGTAAGGTCAGTGGGAAACCTCAAGAAAAACCCAGGTGCTGCAGGAAATAGTAATGGTGACTCAGTTGTTGGCCACCTTACCTTTGAATTTGACTTTAAAGTGTCCTGGCATGATGCTGGGAGGAAACATGCTACAGCCTCCCATGAAATGGAGAAGCTCTGTCTGATGATCATTTGTACTCAGTAGGACCCACTATGGACGAGTGACCACAGAATGTGAAGTTGTTTATTTTGGACCTTCTCCTGCCTTTCCCGTCGTTGCTCTCCTTCCATCTTGCCCTCGCTTCCATCCTAATTCTTCTGTCTTCCCCTTTCCTCTTCATATTCCCTCCCACCTTTGAATGTCTGTTGGTGTTGGTTCTGGTGAGCTTTCCTGGAAATTCCAGGCCTATTGACTATAGGCCTTTTGCCAACACAGGAATCCTTTTATGTCCTGCGGCTTAATATTCTTCAAGGAAGAAAATCAAATGTACAAACAGAGAACAACATCTGACCTGCAGAAAGTGAGAGCACGTGAGGTGCTGGCTCTCCCTCCAAAACCTTCTGCTGGTGGTGTCTGAGCCAGGTGCACCTGGTACAAGTCTCTTTCCAGACCGTGCCCTGGTGGAGTATGGTGGGGCAGGAGAACAGGAGGGGTGTTCAGCTGAAGTTCCTCCCCCCACGCCCAATCCTCTCCACAGCCAGAGCTCGCCTCTCCCAGCCATGCCCTCATGGCCTCTATGGCACCCAGGGGGCTGTAGAAACAAGCTTAAAGGGCAGAAAGGTGGGTGGGTGCACAAAGGAGCAGATCCCCGCCTGAGAAGGAAGCAGGTATTGTTCAGTCTCGAAGAAGCTTTTGTTCAGGAGTCTCACCCCGCCCCATTCCTGCTGTGGCACCTGGTCTGAGAATCACAGCTTGGGGTGAGGTGACCCCATCTACATACATGCCACCACGAATGTCTCATCCCATATTTTTATTATATCAGCCCTGGCTAGAGTTCCCAGAATTTATTCTTTTGCTCAATTTTGTTTTAAACATTTATTTCATTTATTTTTTTGGCTGCGTCAGGTCTTAGTTGCGGTACACAGGACCTTCATTGGGCACGCGGGCTCTTCGTTGTGGCACACAGGCTTCTCTCTAGTTGTAGCGTGCAGGTTTGCTTTCTGTAGTTGAGGTGCGGGCTCAGTAGTTGTGGCGCGCGGTCTTAGTCACCCTGTGGCATGCGGGATCTTAGTTCCCCGACCAGGGATTGAACCTGTGTCCCCTGCATTGGAAGGCGGATTCTTTGTCACTGGACCACCAGGACAGTCCCTCCTTTGCTCAAATTTTTAATCACCATTCCAATAAAATAATTAGTGTAGAATTCTGAAGGTGTTAGTAAACTAAGAGCACAGGGCCTCAAGTCCTACTGTCAAGTTTCTAGAAAAAGAACTTCATGAATAAAAGAGCAGAAGCAGAGAGGCCAGTGGGTACCTGGCCTTTATTTCTCCTACGACTGGGGATGCTGTGCTGAGTTGACCTTGGGAAAAGCCACCTTAAAATCAAGAGCTAACCGCCTGCTGGTCTCTGAAGGCAGGTGTGGCCCTAATGGGGAACAGAAAACAGAACCGTGAAGCACGGGGCGGGAAGCTGATACACCCTGACTCCTAAATTCATTGTCAATAATGTTCGCAGACTTCACTTGGGAATTACTCACTAATAGCTCTGCAAGAGGGCTGGATGCCTACTTTTCTCCGTGAGTAATTGTGCCTAGCCACTCCCATAATTTTTCCTTCACTGCAGGAAGTAACTGTGACTATGAGATGGTAATGAGCAACTAAAAATGGAACACACAGGTGTCACTGGCTTTTCAGCTATAGCCATCAGTTTCAGTTTTCTCCTGAAACAGATCAGTTTTCGTAACTTGGAAAGGTGTGGCCTTTCCTGGCCACATCCCTTTGTTGGGGTGACTCAGATAAGTGGTAGTGTGAGTTCTACTCTTAGATATTGTTTTAACGCGTGCTCTACAGAAATGCTAACTGGTGCTATTAGCAGCTAGCTCTCAGCACAAACGCAGGTCTCCTAAGATCTCACTGTGAACACGTGGCGTGGATTCATGCTTATGTGTTCAGTGACATGGTGTTCACCCAAAGAGAACTGGATTGTTTCTGCTTTGTCTCTAACTAGTCAAACAAATAATTTAACCTCCAAGTCTCAGCTTCTCCACTTGAAAAATAGCGTCTGTTATCTCACGGGTAGGTTAAAATCGAATGAGATAACTTGGACAATGACAGATTCTGTGTAATGAGTATTTCAGACCACCTAAGCACATTGATGTTAAGATCTGGGATAGGAAAAGTCAACAATTACAGAAGGAGTGTATGAAAGGAATATGAGATTTTTCTGTCAGGAACTTATGCAGGAGCCCTGAGGTTAATAGCTCTGGTTTGAACTAAATAAAGATGGATGTTAGTGCTATATATAGACGCTAATTTGCCATTAGCTTTGCTTCCAGACATGACATGTTGGGAATATACAAAAGAACCAGAAAAATAGTTTTGTGGGAATGTGACTAGTGGAGTTCCCGAGACTCTCCATCACATGTGACTCAGCTAGCCCAAAAAAGAATGTCACATTTGGCTTTCCTGGTGACATGAGTGAACGCAACTGTAGAACACAGCAGACCGCGAATGACATAAATACTGCAGAAGTCAAGGGGAGTATACTTTGAACTCGAACAGAAAAGGCCGGCACCAGGTAGAGCCCAGAAGCCCATGGGGAACCATTAGGCAGCCTGGCCCAGGCTCAGCAGCTCCACTGTAGAAACCTAGAGTAGGCGGCAGGCCCCAGACTGTCGCTTTGTGGGCATCTAGTTCCGGAGCAGCCAACCTAGCTCATAGAGAAAGAGCTGGCCCAGTAGGAGGTGCTTGGTTCCTGCTTTATTAATCAGATTCCTGTTTAACTTAGGCGTTAGCTATATTGATAATCTTTCAAAAGGCTTCTTGGCACGATTGAATTTGCATGTGGCTTTTCTGGTTAGACAGCCCTTCTTGGAAGAACCGTAGCATTGGCAAGCAGAGTGACTTACTGGCCTCACAGAGCGGATAAGGAGAGCCTCGCTGAGAGTGCAGCTGACGCTGTCTCTGAGGAGCCCTGCTGCCCGAGGCTGCATAGCCTGTTGTTCAGTGGAGAAAACTCGGAAGGCCAGTGCCTACTCCCCAGCCTGTCGCCGATGCCTGGCTGAAAGTCAGGGGAAGGTGCCGCTTGCCCAGGCCCACGAGCTCTTTGCCCATTCTCGGGGAGTGCCCTCTTGGAGATTGGAGAGTGGGGCCCCAGGTTCGTTTGTCATTTGTCCATCAAAACCCATATTTTACGTAAGGGCCAGATCAGTGACCTGGCAGAATGACAGTGTTTTGCCACATCACAGATCTTTACCATCTCCCTGTCAAAGGGTGGTTTCTGAGGTCCCAGGGAACAGCTTCCTCCACTACAGCCCCTATGGAAGGAAACTAGGCAAGGAAGGATTTACTAACTCAGAGAAGTCCATAGGTATCAAAGACAGAGCTGAGTTAAAAGGAGCCCTCTCTTTTAGGGACCCCAGACGTCTGCACACCGGAAGCAGATTCTCCGTGCTTTTTACCATTTGTCATGTGTACGGGAGGGGGTCATTATGTGTTAGGGCAGCAGACTTTGTGGGGAGCTTCCAGCTGAGGCTATATTACAGATGCGCATCTTGGTCCTTGGCGCCTAATTTATCAACTCGTCCTGCTTGTTGGTTGCCAGCTAGAGGATGGCCGCCTTGGGACTTGGCTAGGTGGGTGAACTGAGCCCATCCGTCCCTTGGTTCATCCCTCGTATAGGCAGCCTGCTCTAAAATCACCCCCTTCCCTTCACGGGGATAGTCTCAACGCATTGATCCTATCAGAGCACTCGACATCAGGTGAACCTCCGCATTTGGAGAGATATATAAGAACATTATGTTTGTTTGTTTTAAACCAGAGGAACATCCTTGGCTATTTCAGATAGCCAAGCCTCTCCCACTAATATAAAAAACTAGTGTGCCAGGGGATAAAATGCATGCAGTATTTATTTAGTGACATGCAGCCACAAACTACGCTATCCCCTTTTCTTACCTTAGAAAATTCCCCGGTGCCAGAGTGGTCAGTTAAATGAAAGAGGCATCACTGAGGGGAGAGTGAGGTTTGGTGCAAAGAACTTTGGAATCCACCCAGATGTGGAGTGTCCCCACCTCCCTGTTATGAACCTCTTCTTATATATGGCTATGCTGAACCCATACATGCTTTTATATCTCAAGCCAACATTTATATTTGATGTTGCCTAGGGTCGGCCAACGCTGGTACAACTTCTAAATATAGATGTACTAGCAGACTAAATCTTCGAGCCTGGTAGTAGTTCAGTTGGCCAGTGCAGCCTTATTTTTTTATTTGATTTATCGTTGATGTTTCTGACAGGTTGAGCTATGCTGTTACAGAGAGTGCCCAGCCCAGAATCACTCAGCCCATGTCTGGATCCAGCAGCCATGGGCCATGAGCACATGACACCTGACAACCAAATGCATGTTATTTATTTAGCAGGCAGTTATCAAACATGGTAAGAGCAGCTTGGGAAGGCAACAGGCATGGCTGTGAAAGAACCTGTAAGAGAAGGAGGTCAATAAATCAAGAAAACATCAGGAAGAGTGCAAGCCACATGACCACAGGGCACCCTGGTGTTGGCCATTCTCATTTTCTTGTGCCAGGGAGCAGGAAGGATCACTTCCAGTCTGTTAATCTGAAGGCAATTGAAAATATCAGCCAACTTCATCTCGTAGTACCAGTGTTGGAGATACCAGCTTCCAAGATTGTTAGTGCAGTCCAGGGGAATTGGAAATGTCAGCCAGAGAAACCACAGCAACCTCAGTCTACAGAATTACTCCTGGCAAGAAAATACTGTGGCCTGAATTAGTTGGAGTATGCGTGAGTTGTATGTATAGAATTGGCCATAGATGTGTTAAGTTCCTTAGCAGGAAACAAACCCATTTTAAGGATTCATCTTCCCAAGTGGTAAGGACAACGTTACGAAGATACTAAGTTTATAAAGAAGGAAAACAGATTTGAAAAAAATATTTTTGTTTGTTTTCAGTTACATAGTTTTACAAATTAACAACTACTTTTAAACATTTTAACTTTAAAAATTAGTTGGCATGTTATGAAATAAATACTTTTTATATACTTACATTCCATTTTTCAAATAGGCAGACCTATCTGTAAATTGATTTATCCCCTGGAACTTTATTCCATTATGTGTCATAAACAGATACCAAACAGGGTAGAAACACGATTATATGCGAAGGTCCTTTGAAAGGTTATTTAATTTGCTCACTCCTGAGGCTTTAGGCTATGCAGTACCTAAACTGCCCAAAGACCTTTGCATGTCTGTGTTTAAAAATATTCCCAGGGTTCTCTACAACTTTGGGGATAGCATTATTACAAATTTTAATTCTCTAAAATGTCACTCTGTAAAATGAAGTAACTGCATTGCCATTGATTAACAATTCTGGTTGATCTTTATCTTATAGGAATCTTGTTACATTTTTAGCTTCTACAGAAATAATTTTTAAGATCTATTCAGAGAGGCCTTACTTTGTTGGACGCTTTGAGGGGAAAAGCATGTGTTAAGTGCATGTAGAAAATAGAAGCCTTTATCCAGGCATACTTTAAACATTGGTTTTGAGTACGACCACGCACACTTCTGCTCCCTTACCTCCTGGCTATTTATAGTACAGGAGGAATTTATAAAAGTTTGCTGAAAAACTTCATATTATAGACATCTGTGGACATCAAAATAAATGACTGTAATATTGCATAACAAATTACCTCAAAACTTAATGCCTTAAAACAGTCACTTTCTTACCTCATGGATTCTGGGTTGGGAATTTGGACAGGGCACTGGAGGAGTAGCTAGCCTGTGTTCCACAATTTCTGGCGGTTCAGCTGGGAGGGCTCATTGGCTGGGAGCTGGAACCTTCTGGTGGGGTCCTCACTCAACAAATCTAGTGGTCACTGCTGGCTGCAGTGGGACCTCGTCTCAGGCTCCCTCAGAGCATGGCAGCCTCAGGGGAGTCAGAATTGCGGAAGTGAGCATTCCGGGGAAAAGACAGAAACTTCGTCATCTTTTCAGACCTCACCTTGGTAGTCACACAACTTCATTTCCACTCCATCTGTCAGTTACAGTCACGAGCCCACGCACATTCAAGGGAAAGCGTCATAGGCTTTGCTCCTCACTGGATGGAGAATCAAAGAACGTTTGGACATGTTTAAAATCGTCACCGTGTGACATAAAAGGTTCTCTTGACTCTCGTAGTCCATTCATCTTTTTCCCTTTATCTTTGTGTAGCACATACAGTGTTTTAGGTACTATGCCCTAAGACTTATATGCAAGGGCATGGACTTTGAAAGTACAGCATAATTCTTTTCCTACCCCTGCTCTCCTCTGAGTGTTCTGGGAAGAGGGGAAGGAAGACAGATGTGCCCCAGAGATGCAGTGGTAGGATGGGACTCAGACCCTGTGGCCAGCGCAGCTCGCTAGCCGACGGGGTGTGACTCAGCGGTGCACAAACCCGGCCCTTCTCACTAAACAGATGGGAGAGATTACTGCTGTTCCCTCAGTGATAAGGAAAGGGAACCCATGAGAAAAACCGCTTTCCTGCCAATTAATGTCTCTGCCTCATTGTTGTACTACATGTGTCCTCTTCCTTTGGGCGACTCACAGGAGGTCAGCAAAGTGCTCCCTCCCCCCTTTTTTGAGGGGATAATATATTTATAATCTTATTTAAGAGCTAATTTAAAATTTTAAACTAGATTAGAAAGAAAAATACTCAAGTAGGTAGTAAAAGGGCAGAAGATAAAATGAGAAAATAGAGAATATATTCCTTAAAGTATTTTAGACCTTTTATTTATCATTTATCCCCAAATTTCATTTTAAAGAGTGAAATAATGTTTGAGAATATCTTTGTCCCTGAAGTTTATATTAACTCATCTTGAAAAATGTTTCCAAGGGTGAGTCACTGTCTGCTGTGTAGCCACGTGGGTTACATTTTACACACTCCCCCATGCTTTCTTCTCTCACCCCTGCCTTTCTGAGGTTGGGTCCTTTCACAGTCTGGCGAAAAGTTGACATTCTTCAGAGTAAAGCAGGAACTTTGTAGGACCTAAAAGAACATCCGGACTCTGATTATTATTAGGGGTGGTAACCATATGTATGACCCTTCTGCAGAGGGAGTGAGGATGAGGATGGAGCAGGGACACATGTGGGTGGAGTATGTAGCTTTCTGACTGTGGTAAGGCTGCGACTCGCCCCCGAAGGTGGTGCCCCTGCTTCACTGTGCGAATCTAGGACTGAAAAGAAGCATTTGTTCACCAAGGACCAGATAAATGAGACATCCAGACTAGGCCCAGTGAACTCTGTGGTAAATAGAGTTGCAGTGGCATCAGGGAGTGGGCTGCCTGGTGGCATGGAGATTAAGCTGACCCAGTGGGGTCTAGGATGTAGATAATACGCAGTGTATTTTTGTTCAATGGTAAGAGAGGTGATAGAGGCAAAGCAGGGGACCTCAGGACTGGGGCTGGACTAATCTGATATACGCTGTGTTCGTGATTCAGCTGCTGGCAAATCGAGCACTTTTCAAGCAGTTTTAACCAGAATCGGAGGACAAGCACCCTGGACCCTGGGCAGAAAACAATTCCATTTGTCTCAACGCCCAGGCTGGCGAATGTGTGCTCTCAGGCTAGGTCTAGGTGCAGGATGATGGCAGATTAGCGAGAACTGTGAATTCATTTGAGCGAGAAGAGGAGCACAGATGAAAAAGGAAGCAGCTGGGTTTGTAATGCCTCACTCCCTGCCAAAGTGAGCACCTTGAGCTCTGTTAACACACAGTTGGTTTGTATTCCAAGATTTATTCACATTCTAGTAAAGATTAACCTTGTCCTTGAATGAACCCAGTGTGTGCAGTAGAAAAAATTATTTGGGCATGCCCAAGATTCTGAAATGGACACAAGTCGGGGAGCCCTGGAAATCTGCCCTTTTGGGCTTGTGGATACTGGCAGTAGCAAGTTAGTCCAGAACACGCTGGGGCTTCATGTCCAATGAGGTCAGTAGTCCAGTGGCTAGGTCTGCTCCAGGATGATCAAGGGTGTGGGCTTCCAGCCTCCTCTCACCTCTTTCTCTAGTTGGGGTGAAGTTTCTGTTGCCTTCTCTAGTTGGGGTGAAGTTTTTGTTGCTTCCCCGGGAGAACAGGAACTCAAGTGCTCATCTTAGGGAGGTTCTGATCCTGACTGCTCCCAGGCTGCACGTCCATCATCCCCCAAGATGCAGAATCAGGGTGCTACTGGGCATCCATACCTCAGATCTTGGAGACCAGCCAACTCCTAGACCTTTGGAACCCCCCTCTATGTAACACCCCACAAGTAGCCTAGCAGCAGTAGCTGACCAGGACAAGGCCTTGGCCACAGGTGTCCCTGCTGCCTGTGTTTGACCAGATTATTGATGGCAGTGGCCCTACAAAGTGTCGAGAGAGATTATGCATTTCCATTAGGACCATGTTTTAGTAGGAGATTTTGCATGAAGCTAACTTTAAATTATTAAAAAGTAAGTTGTCTTTCCAAGTAAAGCGGTTATGTCTCAGTAATCCTGTGTACTTTAAATTAGATTTTATTAAAAGAGGGAACATGCCATAAATTATAATATCTCAAAATCATTTGGAGCCACGCTACCTATCAAACATGGAAGTTGTGATTTACCATTTGTAAAACTTCAGACAGTAGTGGCTTGGACATATTTAATTTCTGATAAATAACGATAAATATTCACATTATCACTCCTGTCGTTTCTATCAATCTTTTAGCCTTCTAAAGCATTGTCTTTTTTTTTTAAACCCTATCCATTTCTGTCAACAAGAAGAGCTGCATAATATTTTATTTATAAATGCTATCTGCAACCTGAGATCACACTTGGTTTACAAACAGATTCTTTACATCGCCTGTACCTTTGAACGTGTACTTACTCTAATGCCCAAGACTAAAGCCATGTGAGAGCCTGGCCTGGGCTTTCACGGATGAGCAGGGGGACGCGGGAGCCATCCCACACTGGCGTTCTCCATCTTCACCTGCTAACCTCTCAGCCGTAGATTACCTCTGCACTGCAGCGACTCTTCTGAATATTAATTTCTTTCTTCTCAGATATCCCTTTTATATTAAACTCCATGTCATCCACGAGTATTTTCAAGCTTCTCATGTCCGAAATACTTCGTTAACCTACTCCCACCCCCCTTTTTTTGTTTTATACTCAGTGACTTCTAAAAATTCACCAATAAGCTTTACTTTTATAACTCTGTGACATAGTTGTACTCTTACCCCCTTCAGCTTCTACAAATACTGTTCCTAAAACTTGATTCTGAAGTTCCAACAACTCTGGGTCATTCTCTGTCTTCCTGAGGTCCATGCACATAGTTGTATATCTTGGAAGGTATTAAGATGGAAAATTTGGCGTGATTTATCTAAGCAAGTTGGAGTTCATTTAGTAATTGTTCTTGATACTGAAGTAGAAAAAAAATTTTTTAATGTTAGCAATATAGGAAAACATCTTGAAGGTCACAGAATGCCTCTGTCCCCATTCTTTAGTGAGCCCCAGTGCTCTGGCCCCTTAAAATAAAAGTCTAGTTTCCATCATTGATGCCTCCCCACTCTTTTTTTCTCATTTAAACCACAGCCCGGTTTTCACCAAAGTAAAGCAAATCAACCTAGTAAGGAACAGGCTGCTTTTATTTACTGGCTGTAGTTCTAAGCACGAGAAATGGGCAAAGGAGACCAAACAAAGAAATAGGAAAAATGAGGCATTGAAGGGGAGCCAACATTGGGTTTGGAAGGGATGAGGCTTCCGTGGCAGCAGGATGTGCCTTTCTTGCACTGTTTACTCTGAGCTCAGAAATAGTGGAGGAAAGAAGGTAGATCACGCTACTGCCTGAAATGGATACAGAACATACCAGGGCATGCAGCGCATAGAGTGTAATCAGACACTGGATGTAAGTATGCAAATGTATGCGTAAACGGGTTTTCTGTGCATAAATTGTCTGCAGCAACCTTAACACTCAAGGTTAAAGTAAGCATAAGGGCGTGATTTGCAAGTCACAGGGTGACTTTGCTAAAGTAGCCTCTGAAAGACGTTATGTTTGACTGCCTGCCCACTCCACTCCCCATTTTCCATAGTTGCACCTGAATGTACTTTGAACCCTTGATAAAATGAACTTTGGATCTTAAGGACTGTTGGGGCTTCTACTCCCTTCCTTGGAAAAGGGGTACCACCTTGCTTGTGAGGGGAGAGTTGGGAAGAGTTTGAGGATGAATGTGGCACAGTGGTTTTTAATCTGTTCAACCTAGTGATACTTCAAGCTAGTTGTATATTTATTTTTAACTAGACTTCACCTGGAATGTTTCTTTCAGTAGTAAGCATTTGGAGGCCTGCTTTAAGGAAGGAAATGCTTAAATTTGCTTAGGAGAAAAATGTGCTTTCTTTGTTTTTTTATGTAATAAATTGAGAATTTCAAGCATTCCTGGAAGTCCTGGGCCCGCTGTCTGATTAAAATGCTAATTCATCCAGTGTTAGCATGTGGTTTTCTTTTGCATAAACATAGATAAAATACTGTGGATTATGGGTATGAAATATTCTAGAAAACTGCCGATGTGAGTATTCCATGGTACAGCATAGATATGTTTTTGTTTTTGTTTTCTTACTTCTATTAAGAGAACCCACTGGAGTGTTTTCTTTTTCCTTCGAGGAGTTTGAAGCATCATGTAAGGCTAGGAATGCATTAAAATATGTTTCCAGCCTCATAAGAAACTTAAGAATGACTGTAATACGTATAGATGGAGTGTTTGTCAGACATTCAGTTCAACTCTGCAAGCCTTGACAGAACTCCCAGATTGTCCAGAGCACTGCCTTGAGGAGACCAGATGTGGACAAGATGAGTCAAAGGCATGCGCCCAGTATTTAGGGATGAGTAGACAAACAGCTCACTAGCCAGAATGTACACGTGTGGGCTTGGGGGCTGCCACAAGGCGGGAGAGGAGAGAGAAGACCAGGGAGGACTTTCTGTGGCTTGCAGAGCTGCGTAGCCTGGTCCTCAGGTGCTGGGCCATCTGGGGGTGGCTGTGCAGCTCCAGAGTTAGCCATCCTGTGAGGCTGCAGACTCACTCCTATGAGTCAGATCAGGCAGTTTGACCAAGTAAGGAAGAAGATCTGAGAAATTGTGATCCTTAACTTGAGCACTGCCTTGTGCCTGAAAGGGCCTCTTTTATTTTGTTGACGAAATACCACAAGGACCATGCATTATCCCTCTCAGTAACACAACTTTCTGTAGTGCTTTTGTGTTAGGGATGGCATTTCACTGTAGAGCACTTTTCCTTCTCTTGGTTTTGTCCATCCAAACTAGGAAATTAAACAGTTGTTCAAAATACTCCTTCATTCTCTTATTATGTTTTTTTAAACTTCTTTGCATTGTTTCGCTGTTTCAGGGAAAAAGAAACAGTGGTTTCAGACAGTGCTTCTTTGGGAGCCAAAAACACTGCAAATTGACAAAGCTGTGTCCGGCAATGGGGTACACATTCAGGCTGGCTGCTCGGAATGACATTGGCACCAGGTATGGCGTTTCCTGGTCCTCATGCCTTTAAGCGTCTGTGTGGTGTTTCTGAGTCTTCTGTCACGTTGCCAAAAGGCGCAAGGTCGCCTGCTGCCTCCACACCGAACCAGTTAGAGATTTTCTGAAAGGGAATCCTAATCAGAGGCTAGAAAGCCCCTTCTGAGGTGATAAATGCCACTGTGTGGCCTCTTTGCAGCCTTGCAGGCTGTAATGCAAAGGCCCACTAGGGGTCTCTGAGAATCAGGAGGAAGGTAACTACAGATTTTGAAAGGAATCCTCTGGGGGCTTTATTTTTTTCAGATTGTGTGCCTTTTCCTTCCATCACTTTAGCAAGCTGCTCATTCAGTTGCCTTTTTTCAACTATGTCTGAGTGTTTGCTGATACAAAGAAAGAGTTGCTGGGCCGTCCATTGTTGTCAAGCCCGGGCAGATATTCACAGGAGTGGAGAAAATCTGGACTGGGTAGGACACACGGCTTGCCTCCAAGCTGCTAGAGAAAGGCAAGAACAGGTTCATGGTGAAGCATCAATGGATTAAAGGTGCTCTGAAAACACCGTATTTCAGTTGTACTTCTTGGGTAACTGTTGATTAAGGGAAAAATCTTTTTCTTTATCACTGATTGTTGAAAATCTTCTTAAAGGTTCAGCACACCATTGGTCCCAACCGTTTTTCCAGCCTAAAGAACTCCTTAAGACCACAAGGTTTACAGCCCTCCTTCCCTACCCATGATAGCCATTGTATTTTTAGCCATTGTATTTAGATAGGTTGAACGGTCATAATGATAAAGGCTTCTACAGTTCAAGAATTTGTAAGTGAACTAGAGGCATCTACAAACATTTGGAAAAGAGCACCATATATATTTGTAAAACATTTATTTTATCAGTAGACAGTTATTTGCTCTCACATGGATTTGAAGCCTCCTTGGTAGCTGTGGCTCATAGCTTGTCACCATCACCACTGTGCTGTGCTTTCTCCTGGGTGCTTTCGGGGGGAAGTAAATTTTTAAATCTATTGCCCTGTAACATGGCATGCTTTTCTAGTAGCAGACCTAAGCAGAGCAGTGCAGGGGGCGGTGGGGTGGATTGGGGCAAATTGAAGTTGTGGTAGGGAGTATCACATAAAGGATCCATGCCTTCCTTTGCTCAATGAACCTGTCAGGCCCCAGACTTTCCCACCCAAGCAAGTTGCGCAGCAGGTAGGCTTAATCCCTGCTCTTTTGAAATGCCGAGACCCCTCCCGTGCTCCTAAACGTGTCTCACCGGGTCTGTTTCTCTCCAGTGGGTATAGCCAAGAGGTGGTGTGCTACACATTAGGAAACATTCCTCAGATGCCCTCTGCACCAAGACTTGTTCGAGCTGGGGTCACATGGGTCACATTGCAGTGGAATAAACCAGAAGGCTGTTCACCTGAGGAAGTAGTCACCTACACCTTGGAAATCCAGGAGGACGAAAACGTAAGTCTGGCACATTTTATACCCTTGTGTGTGTTCGATAAAGTCAGTTTTATCATAACTACAGGATGCACTGGTGAAATTAGATTCGCTGCCTAAATTTGAAACCAAGCTCTTAATTTCTACCACTGTAACCACTAGCAGAAACCTGGCCTTCCCACAGTCTTCCCCATCCAAGTAGATGGCATCCCCGTGCTTTCATTTGCGGAAGCCAGAAACCCGTGGGCTCTTCCCTGACTTCATACATAGTCAGTCAGCAAATCCTTTCAAAGCTCCCTTCAAAAGTTACCCAGAAGGGCTTCCCTGGTGGCGCAGTGGTTGAGAGTCCGCCTGCCGATGCAGGGGACGCGGGTTCGTGCCCCGGTCCGGGAAGATCCCACGTGCCGCGGAGCGGCTAGGCCCGTGAGCCATGGCCGCTGAGCCTGCGCGTCCGGAGCCTGTGCTCCGCAACGGGAGAGGCCACAGCAGTGAGAGGCCCGCGTACCTCAAAAAAAAGAGGCCCGCGTACTGCAAAAAAAAAAAGTTACCCAGAAATCTGACCGTTTCTCAGCATCTGCACAGCTACTACACTTTTTGAACCACCATCATCTCGCCCCTGGGTTATTGGAATGGCCTCTTAAGAATTTTCCCTACTTTCATCCTCACTACACTACAGTCTGTTCTCCGCACGAAGCCAGAGTGATCCTGTTAAATACAAATACGGTCATGTCAGTGCTCTGCTCAGAAGCCCTCCCATCTCAGTGCCTTCCCTTCTCTTCCAGAGGAAAAGCCAGTGCTCTTACAGTGCTTTCCAGGTCCTCCACATTCAGGGTCTTCGTTCCTGCCCTTGTTCCTGCCACTGTAGTCTCACTGAGCGTACCAGCTGTGCCGTCCCGCCCCACCTTTGCAGTTCTGGTGCCCTCTGGCTCTCATGCCCCTTCCGATATCTTTGAGTTACTTCCCTCATTTCCTTCAGGTCTCTTCTCACATGTCACTTCTTTGGACGACCCTTTCCTGACCACCCTGTAAAACAACACTGTCCGGGAGAAGTTTCTGTGATGATGGAAATGTTCTGTATTGTGTGCTGTCCAATAAGATGGTGCCTAGCCACACGTGGCTGCTGAGCCCTTGAAATGTGGCTGTAAGCCCAAGGAACGGAATTTTTAATCGTATTTCATTTAACTTGGAGGAGCCATATGTGGCTGCCTTAAGGAGCCTGCAGAGCTGGCCTTCCCACAGCCTTCCCCATCCAAGTAGATGGCATCCCCATGCTTTCATTTGGAAGCAGTGCTTCCTAGCTCCACCACTCCGTCCTCTTACCCAGCTTTACTTTCGTCTCATAGCACTTAACACCACACAGCATGCTTCATGTTTGTCTGTAGGTTTTTTTGTTAACTGCTTTCTCTGGCTATTATGTCAGTTTCTGATGGGCAAGACTTACTCTGTTCTTGGGCAGTGCTAAACCCCTAGAGCGGAAGAGAGCCTGATGCATAGAAGGTGCTCCGAGATGAATGCGTGGGTGGATGGATGGATGTGTGCGTGACTGAGAATATTATTGAATGAATTCTGTACAGTCAGCTTTCAGTAGGATACTTATCCCGTTGAAGGGTTATGTCTTCCCCATCCAAGCTCTGCTTTCCCCCTTGTCCAGAAGAGGACACTGTGTTAGAAACCCCAGCCAGTGGATTGCATAGCACGTTGCAGCTTGACAGCGAGGATCTCCGTACAAGAGCCTTTTTTCATGACAACATTGTTAGATAATTTTTTTAACTACATAAGCTTCGTTAATTTGGTGGTTAAATTCATTGTTTAAAATGCTTATTGAGTAACCAGAAAAATTTGCTCCGTGAGAAAAGTATATGGTGACATCTATTCCAAAGCAAATTTACACTCTCTCAAAGAGAGAACATTGTTTTCATTCAAATTAGTGTTAGTCTCCCAATAAGAGTACCCAGATCCAGGACAAATTATGATGTGATAGAGTTAAATTTTTCCTAAAGCACCGTGGGATTCTGGCCCTCTTTCTGGTGTAGCTGCCACACTTCTGGCCCGCTGGTGATGCTGGAAGGAGGCAATATAAAAATCCTACAGACAAGGTATTTAATGCCCAGATTTTACGATACTGATGTTTCTTTCTGGCTTTGCCTTTTCAGGATAACCTTTTCCACCCAAAATACACTGGAGAGGATTTAACCTGTACTGTGAAAAATCTCAAAAGAAGCACACAGTATAAGTTCAGGGTAAGTCAGTCATTTTGGTACCTGAACTGCTTAAAAATGAAGCTGTTTTATGTTTCATCCCTTGACCATTTTAAATCTCCTGTACAGGTTAAAAGATTTTTAAGTTCGCTGCACTTTACACTTTTAAGGTAACATCTGTAAAATACACACCCAACTTTAATTTTAAAACCCACTTTTGAGAAAGAAACCTGTTGCCGTAATGTGCTGTAATAAATTGCATCACAGCGTGGCCAGATGCCCTTGCCTGGGAAGACCCAAACCAGGTGCCCAGCGCACCTGTCTCTCACCTGCACGTCACACCTTTCCATTCACAGTTTCTTCTTTTAATCAGATTTCCCTTTTCTCCGTCGCCCTTTGCTCTTTTGCCCATTTTCTTTTTCTCAGCCGTTTTCCTTTTGCTCTTCTGTTACCCACCCCCTCCCCACTTGGGCTCTGCGTCGGGCGACGTTGCGTTGAATCAACTCCTTGCGACCTCCTTAGGAGAGAAGGGAACAGCAGGCTGCCTTGTGTGCTGCCCGCTGTGTGTTGATTCTAGCACAGCGCGGTGTTTTCTAGTGTGACAGTGTGCCTTCTGGAGAGATGTGGTTGTCTTCTGATTCCCCCTTTCCTTCTCTGAATTTGTGAGCCAAACCATGTTATTTAACACGTAGTAGTCACTCAGTAAATAGTTGTCGGATTATCCAGTGGCATGTGTAACTATTGAAGGAAAATGATAGTTTTTGATATTTTTAAAAATCCTTGTTACTCGATGCTGGCTATGAGATCATAGGTATACTGCTAGCATTTCTCCACAAGGTGGCATTGCCCTACTCCTAAATAAGCAAGGTTATTTTTATCTGCTTTTCCTCCATGTTTTCCTTCCACAAAACACTGTGAACTGGGTGGTGACATACTAGTTTTGTTTTGTCTTCTTGAAAGGGTAAAAATATCTTTGGCTAAAACCTACCTTGTTATTTTATTTTTAATTGTTAATGGCTAAACTGTATAGAAAATAAGTACTCCATTAAAGAAACACTTAAAATTAGTAGTTTGAGACTGTGAGAGAGAGAGAGAGAGAAAGAGAATATGTGAGTGTGTCTGTCTGTGTGAGTTTATGGATACCTCGATCTTGCCATATTGAAAGTCACTACTGTTTTAAGACCTGATATCTAAAGCACATTAATGTTTTTTCGGTTGTGTTATAGCTGACTGCTTCTAATATGGAAGGGAAAAGCTGCCCAAGTGAAGTTTTGGTTTGTACGACGAGTCCTGACAGGCCTGGACCTCCTACAAGACCCCTCATTAAAGGACCAGTTACATCTCATGGTTTTAGTGTTAAATGGGGTATGTTTTGTTGCTGTTGCTGCTGCTGTTTTTTTGACAGGTTTTTTAAAACTTGATTAATTTCAGTAGTGACAAACCAATAAACAAACAAATCATATTATTTGAGGGAGTTTTACACGTTTGAAATATATGTATGAGAAACATCCTGAGAATTCTACAAACTCGTAAAATTGACAGTTGTAAGAGCATTTCATTTACTTTATGATTTTCCTGTAAGACACATTTTTTTCTCCTATAGTTTTAATGTATTATTGATTTGAATGTGGTAATCTCTGAATATATTTCATTCTTCAATAGCTTGCCCTTAAAAATGTAGCAATATTTAATATAAAAATTGATTTATAAACTTAGTATTAAAAATAAATTTCAAAATTTAGGTAAGTCATATTAAATTTTACAGGAGTTTAAGTTACAGTGAATTAGGAAGACTAGTTGTTGTTGTTTGTATATCTTTGGAAGTCTTGGAATTCAGGAGGTTTTCGTATTGAAGTTCATCATGGTATTTGTGGGGATCTGGTAGAGGATTTTGTGGCTCACCTGCTGCATGGATTATTTCAGCGAAATGAATGCCATTAGAATGTTGATAAACATTTGCAGCTGTATGTGAAACATAATATGTATGATTATCACTAATGTCATACAATAATAGTAACTACCAAACAGGCAAAAAAAAAAAAAAAATAGAAATCTACAATAAGATTTTACCTGGCAGTCAAGTAATGTAAAGGGAATTTAAAACATTATTAAATTGTTACTGGAGACCAACCACTGAGACATATAACTGCTTCAAGTTCTGTGGTAATTTTGAGGCAGAATTATTCCCTAGAAGATGGTACGATTAAGAGAAACAAAAAATCTAGGTGTGCTTTTTGCCAGATCTAAAGCTTTTATTCTCAGAATATCCTAGAAAGTTCCGTCAACACTGAGTATTTACTTTCATTAGCCATATGCTATATTTTAATTATTGCTGTAAATATCTATCACCGAAGTTTGCATACATTAATGGAAATAACAGGTGAAAGGAGACGGGAATTAAAGTTTCTAAATCTATATGAGTAACCTGAGGGTATATCTAAAATACAGAGGTGGCCAACTGATAGTAGAAGCAAATTCTGTGTAGGCTTGCAAAAAGGTATTTTCCTGCTCAGAAAAGAAAACTCTTGCAGGCACCGAGTTAGCAGCAGACAGATATGATACCTAAGGCGCACAGGGCTCTAGTAACAAGCCGGAACCTCCTCCTCAAACCGGCTCTTTGGTACAGGTTCTTATTGATCCACAGCTCTGGTTTTATATTAGGTTCATGTGGGATACAAAGTTTGCTTAGTAGCAAACTGTGATGGAACAGATTTGTTGTATTCTGATCTTTTATTTTGTCAATAAGTTTTGCACCTCCCTTTTCTTCCCTCTCCGTCTCTCACTGATGATGTAAGTGAAATAAAAAAAGGATAAAGTAATTTTTAAAAAGA
Source organism: Neophocaena asiaeorientalis asiaeorientalis (assembly GCF_003031525.2). NCBI lineage: Eukaryota > Metazoa > Chordata > Mammalia > Artiodactyla > Phocoenidae > Neophocaena > Neophocaena asiaeorientalis. The sequence goes on along the minus strand of NW_020174134.1, from coordinate 95,483 downwards.
AATATATGTATATTTTGTCTTATATAAAAACCATCAAATATTGAAGAGCAGGCTTCAGAATCTCAAAATAAATAAATGAGCATAACTCTTAGAAAAATAACTCCATATTTTGAGTTTTGTTCATGTTTAAATAAGTGCTAACATTTTTGACATTTCTAGCTCTACGCTTTGATAATCAGAAGGTTTTGTGGTGTTTTTGTTTCTTTTGTTTTTTGAGAAAGGAGTTGGGTGAAATAATATATTAATTATTGTGCCTTTTGGTTGAATCCAGAATTTAGACAGTATATTATATGATTCTGTGTGTTCTAATAATATTTACTAACAAAAATCAATACACTTTTATAACTAATAAGGCATTTGCTTACTTTCCAGATCCTCCAAAGGACAACGGTGGTTCAGAAATACTCAAGTACTTGCTAGAGATTACTGATGGAAATTCTGAAGGTGAAGTTTGTAGAAATTGTTTTTGTTCAAGTCCTGTTTTCTAATAAGATAAACATTTGTATAATAATAGCGGACAGTCATTAATTCTATTGATAGAGGTACTACAATAAACAAGCCTTAATCACATATTGACAGTTTTTTCTTTCAAACACAGCATCGGGGATCAGAGTCTGCTTGAAATGTACGTCTTTGTCGTTTTTAAAATTTTCTGTCATTTCTTTAAACCGGAGGTCCCAATTAATAGAATAAATATGTTTTTTATCTCTCTTGGCACGCTTTCTCTAGAAATTCTTATAAGCAGAGAAAGTGTCAGAAGCAATCAGCAGGAAGGATAAATTGGAGACAGCAAATGAGCTTGGTGCACAAAGGATGACAAAATATAGTATTGCTGTGGCTACTGACAAGTGTCACACTTTGTAACAAGTTCAGAAAATGTCTTCATTTTTGTTGTGATTTCTGAGTCATATTATTTCTTCATTACTAGTCAGACGAGGTGAATTAAAGTGGGACAGTGTTACAGATCAGATTCTCTTTATAGTGTCTTTTAAAAACTTCTTAGATCTTCTTTCTGATAAAATTTATTAGGCTTTAATAGAAAAAAGTATAGTCATCCGAACTTTAAAAATGACACCCATCTCACCACTCTAATAATCCCTGTAACTTAAATTTTTTTTTAAAAAGTGATGCATATGGGAAAAAAGGAAAGAGTTAACAGCAGCTTTCACGAACAAGCAATGCAGGTGTGTGTGGCTTGCTTTTTATTCTGTGCCACGATAGCCACCTGGAGTGTTTTGTTTTTCATGTCAGTTGGGCCCTATTTTAAGCTGAAAAACATGAAAATGCTTTGAGATGGGCGCAGCTGTTCTTAACATAAAATCACATTCTATGCTAAACATCTGACCTAGGAGAGAAGTCACAGATGTGCGGTGGCTTATCGTGAAAACTTAAATATATTTTGAATTTTTGTGGCTCTCTTGACCACTGGTGACAGATCAAAAGTAGATGCCATCTGTACCTAAAAGTTAACAACTTTGCCAGTGCGTGACATCAATGATTAATTGAATCTGCTCGGTAGTCCTTGTTCCCAGTTGCCTTTTCAGTGCAGGTTGTTTGATTGGTAATGTCAGGATGACTGTCTCTAATATTCCCCATTGTCATATGGCCCTAGTGCATGTGGCTTCATTGTAAATCTGACCTAATAAGCAGCTGAGGGCATTTGTGGAAGTTAGTAACTATCATGGAACAGGGTAAAAGTATTTTCCCTAAAACAACTGCATGGAGTAAAGGCCTCCTTTAAAATAGTCTGCTGGAAACATTGTGTTAGTGGGAGCAAGACAGAGGAGGATAAACATCCCAGATTTGTGGGGCGGGCAGGCCGTCAGTCGAAGCATGCCCAGTGCTCTTCACCTGGTGGCATCAGCTTCACCCAGGCCCCTCCAGTGGCTCTGCTTGCTTGCTTTATTCCAGAGAAGTGGTCAGATAACCTGGGTCACACTGAATGTTTCATTTTTAATGTCACTCCCTCAGGTGTTTTTGTCTTTTAAGTGGGGCTCCATGGAGACAGCAGGCCTTTTACCCAAAGGACTTGGTCTGTATGGGGAGGGGGAGATTTCACTCACTGTGACCTCCAGGCAGATAAGAGCCAGGAGAAACTCTTCAGTGGTGCCCTGGTCTGACCAGGAACCTTGTGGCCAAGCAGCCTTCCCCCTGCCCAGCTGGCCTCAGGGGCTTCTCACACCATTACCACTTCCTAGCTTGCTCAACACCATCCGCTGTCTCCTGCTGCGGGGCAAACTACAGATTTCGTGTGCTTTCCAGCATCCCAACCTCACAGTCAGCAAACGTAATCATGGTGATATTAAGTAGTCTAGCCAGCAGTACTAAGTATTAAAAATGACTCCATGTTATTTTAGTATTTAACTTTGTAAAGGAGATGGAAAGAGGGCACTGTGGCTGTTTAGGAAAAAAGAAAGAATAGGAGATGCTGGTTTTCATGGAAACCACTTAGAGCTTTTGCTTATCAGGAATGGTTGGTACTGTTACGTTTTTACAAAAGGCATAATCTCATACACGGGTCTTGTTTTGCAGCGAGTCAGTGGGAAGTGGCCTACAGTGGGTCGGCTACAGAGTACACTTTCACCCACTTGAAACCAGGCACTTTGTACAAACTCCGAGCATGCTGCATAAGTACTGGTGGACACAGTCAGGTTGGTTTTGTTTCAGTATAAAAGTAAACATCTTTGGTCCAACTCAGACAACCCATCTATAACATCAGAATACATTGCTGTTTAAAAATGTATCTTGGTAATGCAGCCTGCCATGGTATCACGTCATGAATTCAGAGTTTTCCGAATTGTGCTTTAGTGGGTATAAAAAGATAGACCCAAATGATTCTCAACTGAATTGTGCTGCTTTCCAAGTACATCCCTCACTTAATTTCTCAGAAGACTTTGGCATGATCACCTGACAGTTGAAAATTGAGGGTGGTCTGCAATTTGCATTAGCTAATAAATAAGGGGGTGAACCTCAGTTATTGCAATGATAGAAAAGCGTAGAATTTAGAGCAAAAAAAGATATGGCCTCCAGCACAGCTTTTCTTGTACCACATCTGGCAGTTTTGTGAAAATGAGAGACACACCTTCCTTGAGATACTTTGCTGCCATCTGCTGGAAAATTATTGTAAAAGCCAATAAATCTATGATGACTGAGCTGAAAGGCACCTCCTGTGATTACGCAGTGCCCAACCTACACATCTGTAGGCAGCAGCAGTTCTCTTGCTCTTTCTTTTTTTTAAATTGAAGTATAATTGACTTACAGTATTACATAAGTTTCAGGTCCACAACATAATGACAATATTTTTATACATCACAAAAGGATCACCACCATTGTCTACAATTTATATGAGCTTAGACCAACCATTCAACACGTCAGGAAACTTGGTTTCAACTTCACAGTGTTCTCATAGGCTCAAAACAACATAACATGTACACATGAAGTGCTCTAGAAATGAGATATCAGTAGTTATTATCTAGATGGTGTTAACATTCAGAAAGTGAGTGAGAGGCAATATGGTAAAAGATGTTTTCATTGTAGAGATATTTAACACTGTGGTTTTGAAACCATTAGTATTGAGAGAGAGTGCACGCGCAGTGGTGGCTTATAACCTTGTTACCCTGTACTGGGTTGACTTTTCAAAAGAACACCTGCCATTAGGTGCTGAATTTTGCCACTCAGCCCACCTCTGATGTCGTTTTATGTTTATTTTCTTTCCCCCCCAAGGATAGTGGTACTGTGATGTCTAGACTGTCCATATAGACAGAATTCTGAGGTAAAAAAAAGGTCCACCTAGACGAGGTTTATGCGGTGCCTCCCAGGGTGGGGATGTCCACATCAAAGCTACAGGTGATCAGCGAGTTCCTCTTACATGCGAGGTACTGCACAAGCCTGCACAGAAGCGGCAGCGCGGCTTGAATGCTTAAGTACATCTCCTCTGCACCTCGTCTCCTCAGGAGGGAGGCTGAATTTGGTTGAGCTGCATAGGTCTACCATGCTCCTCCTGTCTCAAAAAGGGGTCAGTTTCCATACGACCAGGCTTACACAACCAGATCCTGCAAAAAAGAAGGCCTGCTGATTTTAGTATTAACAGAACCTGCTGGTTAATGTCAGACTCAGTTGATTAATATTGACTTTATTTGCTTTTCTGCTCTGTATGTGGATGGTTGGCCATTTATGGCACCATTTAAGAACTTCATCCAGCTGTTGTTTTGTGCTCTCTTCTGTCCTCGTGAAGGGTCTCTAATTTTTGTTTAAAGGAAAATAACCGTGTGCTTAGGATACACAACACTCAGAAAGTCAGCCTACAAATCTGACATCAGAAATCATTATTTTTACCAGTGCTGTATGCAGTATATGTCCATACTTAAAACAAACACATACACACACACACACACACACACACACACCACAGAGACGAAGATCTTATTGCATAAAAAGTGTAAACATTCAATGTGTAACCCTCTTTGGAAGCATTTGCAGGTATGGGGTGGAATTTGCTTGGTATATAGAGCTCTAATAAATTCAAAGTAACTAAGAGATGATTCTCTCCTGTATTTCTCCTGCAGTGTTCTGAAAGTCTCCCTGTTCGCACACTAAGCATTGCACCAGGTCAGTGTCGCCCACCGAGGGTTTTGGGTAGACCAAAGCACAAAGAAGTCCACTTAGAGTGGGGTGAGTGAACACATCTTCACGTTGCCAATTTGGACAAGTGGAGATTGAGTTTAAGACTTCATGCTTTGTAATCAAGTTCCAGGTCTTCCTTCTGAAAACCATATTTGTTTCTATTGAAAATGCCCATATTCTGTTCAATGTACATGGGCTTGGGTTTGTATTCTCGCCACGTTGTCACTCACCCTCCTATATTCCTGTTGGTGCCACACGTGCTGTTCATCCTCTACCCTCAGAGGGCACTTTTATAGAAAATGTTTCAGAGCAGCCAGTCTTTTCAGGAATTTTTCAGCTTTATTCATAAAATAAAAGTTGTGCTCAATTTAGAGGTTAAACCAAGAAATAGTTCATCAGGTAACATCTAATTCCTCCTCATCTTTGCTGCCTTGTTAAGTGTGGGTCCTGGTGTTTTACTGTATCGACTCAAACTGTATTAGCATTTCCTGTCGGGTCAACAATCTACAAGCATGTAAAACTGCAAATATAAACCTGCAAAACGCTGTCAGACTATTGTTCCCCATCACTTATGCCTAAAGTAAGATAGTGTGCCAGTTTTGGGTCCTCTAACTTGATTTAATGTGTCCTTTGGTTTCAAGTTAAGGAGAAGATTTTCTCCCCTCTATTTCTTGTGTTTACCTGGCATTAGAATATAAAGGAATTGCCTAAAAGTTCTACAGTTTTGGAATTTTGTTAATATCATTAAACGTACTTGCTTTGGAAAGTATGGATAACGTCATTCAAAAACTTTCTTCTGTATATCTTTTTTTTTGGAGTGGGGTTTCTTTTGTAAATATCGAGGACAGGCCACCTACATAATATTTTGCAAGCCTTGTGGAAAGTGAGGTGTGATAGGGTCAGTTGGAAACACAAAAGTGTTCTGATACGAAAAACATTCTCCTTTCCCAGATGTTCCTGCCTCTGAAAGTGGCTGTGAGGTCTCAGAGTACAGCGTGGAGATGACGGAACCTGAGGATGTAGCTTCGGAGGTGTACCACGGGCCCGAGCTTGAGTGCACCGTTGGCAACCTACTTCCCGGAACCATGTATCGCTTCAGGGTGAGAGCTCTGAATGATGGAGGGGTGAGTACACGCTTATACACCGTAACAGAAATATAAGGTCCCGGCACTTCTGTTTCTACCCTCCTAAAGTCCTTAGCAGTATCTGTCCAACCTTGACAACCATTAAAGAAGTGTATGTAAAATCTGATTTCTGAAGATACACTGTTTTGATTTCACGTAGACCCAACACTGGAAATTTTGTTTCTTTTGTCCTCATATCATTCTATTAAGATAGAGTTCAAGATTAATAACAACATCACCCTTTAGATGCTTTTGGTAGTTTTTAAAATAATTTCCTATTTTCTCATCGACTGTATAAATTAGTTATGGGAAACTAGGACTACATAATATTTCTTTATCATATTGTCTAAATTACCCAGCAGTGTCTTACATCAGTTTTTAAAACTGGACTGGGGTAGAGGCTAGGGAGGCCAGTATATATATATATATATTTTTTTTTTTTTTTCGTTTATTTCAAGTGAAAACTGTAGAACTCTCGGGTCCTTCTTACTACTCCATCTGAAGTTGTTGAGGTGGGCTGTTAGAGATTGGAAGAGTATGTCTATGTTATATCCACAAAGGTGATTGGTTTTTGTTTTTTTTTAATTGCAGAGTGATATGGATTGGGGGGCAATTCATAATGAGAGTGAAGTGACCCAGAAACTACAGGGCTTTTTGGTGTGTCAAAGATGGGCAGAAACATAAAAGAAGGTAGAAGGGTGTGGGTAGAGCAAACCGCTGCTAAAGCCCCACAGAGTGCCAGTGGTGTGTATAGATGCACTCCATGCAGATAAATGGATGTCATTAATTGATGAGATTTTTACAAGTAAGAAAGCCCACTGACAGTGACAAGAAGTTGACAGTGACTCTTCTAGTTCTCGGTGGTCCTGTTCACGCCTTTCAGAAGCAAAGTATGTTTGTCTTTAGTCCGTTTTGTGTTAGCCATGCTGACTATGAAAACATTCGGTCTGAAGTATGATCACAAGCCTTTAACAGGAGCTGGATTTCTTCTAATTGCCCATTAGGAAAGAATTTCAGATATAGGTATTTAAATTAAAACACACACACACACACACACACACAAAACTAAACAATAAAAATGTATTGGTGAGAAGATAAGAAAGCCTATGCACCCAAACTTTGATAAGTAAAAAGAGGATGGGGGCTTCCCTGGTGGCGCAGTGGTTGAGAGTCCACCTGCCGATGTAGGGGACACGGGTTCGTGCCCTGGTTTGGGAAGATCCCACGTGCCGCGGAGCGGCTGGGCCCGTGAGCCATGGCCGTTGAGCCTGCGCGTCCGGAGCCTGTGCTCCGCAACAGGAGAGGCCACAAGAGTGAGAGGCCCACGTACCGCAAAAAAAAAAAAAAAAAAGAGGATGGATGGTGATGATCACTGATGCTGCAGAAGAAATCCTATTTTACTGTTGATCTGGTGCTTCTCCCCATCAATTTTTCAGAGGGATTTTTTTAAATCTTTTCATGATAAAGATAAATGTGCTGTTAAAAAGAAAAAAAAAGATAAATGTGCAACTGGGCTGACTTGAGTTTTACTTTCTCCATTCACTAATTTATCATATAAAGAAAGTATCTTCAGCCTTGTTTTTAAATTCTGTTGCATTGGAAGTTAACCATATATTTGACTCATAATCACCTTCTGTGGGCCACTTAAGAGAGCTTCTCCCCCACCCCCAGTATATTTGCAGGTTATATTGTTAGAAAATGTGAGAGGTTTGGGGTTTTTTTTTTTTTAATCTTTTTTTTCCATTTTGAAAAACATAGTCACATACTTCATTAACCTGAAAATTACTTTACTCTTTGCCCCAACTCATTGAAGTATCACATACTCCACGGTTAACATGGTGGTGATGGTTCTCTCGACGTGTTTTAAATCTGTAGCGGTGGTTGGCTCTGAGCAGTGTGGTCACTGATGGTGGTGGAGGAGAGGAGTGCAGCGTAAAGCCTCACATAGTTGAGATGCTGGGAGGCACGCTGAGAAAACACTAACAGGACCACTGGTTTTCAAAATGGAAAATACCAGTAACTGGAAGAAGTACTCAACATTTGATAACCAACAATCCCACGAAGAGTTTTGGGCGTTAAAAATTAAACTGCAGTGTGCATCTGGCTTAGTTTTCTTTGAAGCCTTCTGAGAAATTAAAGGAGAATGCTGTGATGTAGCAAAAGTCAGCATGTTCTGTTTCTTAGGTCACAGCAAAAATGTTTAGTAAACCAACTTTCTAATCCTTTTGAATTAAAAAATGTATATATTTATAAAATAGACATTTACTACTTAGCGAATGTTTGTTAGAAGAAAACCTACATATTCAACTGAAAGTGAAGACCATTAGGTAATACTTTTAATCAGTTGTATTGATGATGGCATTAGCTTAGCCCTTGTTTGGTTATAAGCTTGTGTTGTGTACACACACACACACACACACACACACACACACACACCGCTACAAGCACGCATGTGTTTTTCTCTTTCAGTATGGTCCCTATTCTGATGTCTCAGAAATTACCACGGCTGCAGGGCCTCCTGGACAGTGCAAAGCACCTTGTATCTCTTTTGCGCCTGATGGATGTGTCCTAGTGAGTTGGGAGGTAAGTCAGACACATGTTCTGCATCAGTTTGTTTCTTCTACTTTATCTGCCCCCCAGTGCAAGTTATGAGGGACCCACAAAGCTTAAGTTCACATATAGGTTTTACACAGTCATCTGCCTTGGCGCTTGCCAAGGGTTATGGAAATTTTACCACTGGTCAGAATTGAGAGGAAATTGAGTATCTTTTTCATGCTTTTCTTTTCATGTATTTGAAATATCCTAAGGCATGTTGCTCTCTTTCTCGGTTTAGTTAATTGAACACAAACATCATAGGATTTTCTTTTCAATGAAATTAACCACTTAGATTTCTGTTTTCCAGAGTCCTGAAAGCTCTGGTGCTGATATCTCAGAGTACAGGTTGGAGTGGGGAGAAGATGAAGAATCCTTAGAACTCATTTATCATGGGGCAGACACCGGCTTTGAAATGAGGGATCTGTTGCCTGCTGCACAGTATTGCTGTAGGTTACAGGTAGGCTGACACTATTCGGGCATCTCACAGATACTGGTGTTCCATGATAGACTCTGGGAAACTTACTCAAAGGCTCGTGATGGAGGCCATCAGGAGGGGCGATATGGAAAAAAGAGTCCTTTTAAATAAAAATAAATGTAATTGTTTTGGTATCTTACAGTTAATTTTTACTTCTCCAAGAGGTCCTAAAAAGTAGGAACAAAACCAGAATCATCTCCACTGTACTTCTCACCACGCTTACGTCTTGCTTGCTGGTTAATTCACTGAATGAAGGACCGAGTCCAAGGCAAAGGTGGCACAGCTTCTTAGGGAAGATACCTTCTGTATGAATTTTCTGAGATGCACATTTTGGTGGGAAAGCCACTTAGACAAAAGGCAAAAAACATTTAAAACTTCCCATTCCAGATGTTAAATGGAGCCAAAAACAAACACTAGAGTATTTAGAACCAGTCTGCGTTCAGTTGTTAAGACCCACCTCCCACGTCCCAGTGACCATTAACAAGGCTTGTTATATCTGTAAGCTTCCGCTTGGGGGTCCAAATAGAATAACATGAAGAATAATTGGCTCCTAGCCTAACCCCTAAGAGTGACAATTGTCATGGGTTTACTTTCATTTTATTGACTTGGGTAAATATTTTTTTTCCCTTTGAAAAACCATATTGTCCTGAGAAAACAGGGTTCTTTGTTCATTTCGTTCCATTTGTTCAGTAACATTTCTTGAGCACCACTTTGTGCCAGAATCAAAGGATGATACCGATGATGAAAAGGAGAGATACAAAGATTAATCACTTGTGGTTCTTGACCTTGAAGAATTCTTTCTTCATACATGTTTAGATTTAAATAGATAAAGAAGCAAAGATGCCAGATTTAGGTTTCCACCTGATTTAAGTCATGGATCATATTGCTTATTACAAGCCCATCTACTCTCAGTGTCTCTGGGCCTCAGGCCTCTTTGGAGAAAATATTCCCTTCTTAAGTTAACTTTCCAGATCAACTGAAGCTGTTCTGTTGAATTCTGAAGGCTGTTTTGTCATAAACATTTCCGGCTAAACTCTTTCATTATGCACACCTTCCTTCTAGAATGGAGGGCCTGGGATGTAATTAACCATTCATCAGTGAGTCAGGGTCATAGCACGTTATCTGAGCTTTATAACAGCCATGCTGAGTCATTGGGAAGAGGTTAAATTATGTGCTACACTCCTGTTTTTGGAACAAGGCAGCATATAAATAAAAACTGTTCGCCATCACAGGAAACAACTTCAATCTGCTTCTGAGTTTTGGTGTCTCTTTAAAATGTTCTACCTCCTTTTCGGGGTATATGTTGTCACTTAGCATTAACTTCCCAAAACTGCATTTTAAAAGATACATTGGTAAGAATAGAGCCTGCATAATAATCTTGCCTCCCTGTCAACAATAGTAAATATTTTCAAGTGTCTATACTTAATTGTCATAAAATGAGTCAGACCCTATGAAGGGGATAGCACTTTCAAGGCCATTGCTATGCTAAAGAAGTATTGCCAGGAAAGGGGTCTCCCCAACCGGTATTGATTTCTTGATACCTATAGACCAAATCTGAATTGTTTTCATTTGACACTGCTACAAAGTCAGGTTAAAGATGAATGTTCTTTTGACTATTTGGTGCCTTAAAAATTAAATCACTGTGTTACCTATACTGTGTTTTATAAAAATTGGGTGGAACATTTCTTGTTTGAATATTTTAATTACCATGTACCCAAGTAATTCTGTTCACATGAAGCATATTGTATATTATAGACATACTCTTATATTTTAGTAAGATTCTTTTGAATTGTTTCCGTTGTAAACTGGTAATATAATAAGTGATATAACTCGAGAAAGCTAGAACAAAGCTAGGCAGGATCCTGGAATAGAGAAAGAACATTATCGGAAATTGGTAAGATTTGAATCTAACTACATAAGGTCTGTACGTCGTTAATACCGTTGTACCAATGTTAATCTCCTGGTTTTGATCATTGTTTCATACTTATGTAAGGTATTAATATTAGGGGAAGCAAGGTGAGCGATTATATGGAAATTTCTCTGCACTATTTTTGCAACTTTTCTGTAAGTCTAAAATGAGTTCAAAATAAAGTATTTCATTGTTGTTTTGTTTTAAGAAAATTGGTTTAGGAAAATTGCTATTGCTATTTTGTTCTTGATTTTCCCAGGGAGAAGGAGGGAAGTGAAGCACTGACAGCTGGCCTGATATACTCTGCCAGGATTTGACATGTTAACAGATTTAATCTTTACAATAACTCTTTGAGTTATGTGTTACTATCCCCATTCTACATCTGAGGAAACAGAGATGTTAATTTGCCTAAGATCACACAGTTAGTAAATAATGGAATCCAGGTGTGAACAAAGCTCCAACTCTAAAAGCCATGTTCTTTTCCTTCTGTCACATGGTGATTAAAGCCTTAGTTGATATGGAAGTTGGGCTCCACAGTATCTTATTTTTCTGCCCCTGTGATAAATTTGTATCCAAAAATAAAATCTCTAAATATATACAGTAAGTCCCCTACATACGAAGCTTCAAGTTGCTAACTTTCCAAGTTGCGAACGTGCGTTCGCACGTCCAGTCACGTAAGTTAGTTCACGTGAAATTGCAGCTCGCCCTCCGTCTCTTGTTGCTGACGACCCTTCAGCTCTACTATCCCCCACCTCCTCTCCCTCCTCCAGTCAGTAACTCTTCTTGCCTGTTCACTCGAGGCCAGCCCCTGTATGCCAGCTGTTGTGCTGTGCTACTGTACTTTTCAAGACACTGTACTGTGAGATTAACAATGTTTTCTTTATTTTTTGTGTTTGCTTGTTTTCTATGTATTATTTGTGTGAAAATAATTACAGTACAGTACTATATAGCCGATTGTGTTAGTTGGGTGCCTAGGCTAACTTTGTTGGACTTATGAACAAATTGGACTTACGAACGCACTCTTGGAACGGAACTCATTCATATGTAGGGGACTTACTGTACTCAACTTGTGACATAAAAATTTTACCAGAAAGAAAGTTGGTGTTGTCATGAAATAGGACTTGATGTAAAAAATATTACAGAAGGGTTTCAGAAGTGATTTGATAGCAAATGAATGCTCTTAGCTTGCTTCTTTGAAATTAACTGATACACAGACATTATAGTGAAACTTTGATTTAAGAGATCAGACCACTTTCCTTTTGTATTGTAATTTGTCCTCATCAGCTCTCCCATGAAGTAAACGAGATTTTAGAGTACTTCACCTTCATTTTTTTATAAGGTGGTTGCCAATGTTTTTGGTTTTGGTTGTTTTTTTTTGGCTGCGTTGGGTCTTTGTTGCTGCGCGTGGGGCTAGAGGGGGCGACTCCTCATTGCGGTGCCATGGCTTCTCTTGTTGCAGAGCTCGGGCGCTAGGCGCGCAGGCTTCAGTAGTTGTGGCACGTGGGCTCAGTAGTTGTGGCTTATGGACTTAGATGCTCCACAGCGTGTGGGATCTTCCCGGACCAGGGATCGAACCCGTGTCCCCTGCATTGGCAGGCGGGTTCTTAACCACTGCATCACCAGGGAAGTCCCCAAATGTTCTTATAAGGAAAAAAATATTGTTAATAACATTTATTGAGCACACACTCTGTGTCAGGTACTGTTCTAGTTGCCAGGGCTCCAGCAGTGAACCCGAAAGCCTTGCCCTTGTGGAACTTACATTCTAATCAGGGAGTAATTAAATGAAATATATGCTATACTGGTGACAAATGCTATGATGAAAATAAAAGCAGAGAAGGGAAATAAGAAATGAGTGGGGTCACGGGAGTTGGGGTAGGGGTGACTATAAGTTTTAATATGGTGTTCAAAGAGGTCTCCCTGAAAAGGCAACACTCGAGAGAAGCCTGAGAATACGATTGAATGGGCTGTGTAGATGTCTGGGGAAAAGCTCTGTGGACAGAAGGGGCAGCAAGTTGCAAAGGCCCTGAGATGAGAGCAAATTTAGTGTCCCTGTGGAACAGCAAGGAGGCCAGTGTGGCTGGAGCAGAGCGAGTGAGAGGGAGGGTAGTGGACGATGAAGGCAGAGCGGTCCTGGGTTCTTTGGGAAGGTGGTGGCGGTGAGCAGATTAGATAGGGTCTTATAGGCAGTTGTGAGGCCTTCAGAGGTTATTCTGTATCCGGTGAGAGGCCATTGAAAGGGACAATGAATACAGACTGTGGGGCAAGGGCTGACACAGGTACCAGTTAGGAGGTCATTACAGCAACCAGATATGAAAGAGTGTAGTTGGACTAGGCTGGGAAAGGATGTGCTGATGCTTTGGGCAGGGGTATGAGAGGAAGAAAGATGTCCAACAGTGACTCAGAGATAATGACTTGAACAACCTGAAGGATGGGGAAAACCGCAGGAGGTACAGTGGGGTTTTTGATGAGCAGGAATGGGGTGGAGTCTTAGAGCTGTACAGACACTTAAGTTTGAGATGCCTATTTGACATTTAAGTGGAACTATTCAGTAGGCAGTTGAATACACTAGCCTCGCATTCAGGGCAGAGGTCTGAGCTACACAAATAAATTTGGGAGTAGGATATAAATGGCATTATATTTCCCTGAGACAAGATGCGATGTCCAAGAGTTTAAGCAGAGGTGACAAAGAGGTGTGCAAGGCCCACAGCCTGGTGCCCTCCAGTGCTGAAAGGTCCCGGTAACGAGTAGCAGCCAGGAGAGGTGATTGAGACGCAGCAGCAGTGGCAAAATAAGAACAAGAAGATGGTCCCAGAGACCGAGTGAGTGAGGATTTGAAAGCGGTGAGTGATCGGGTGTCAGTGGTGACGCTCAGGTAAAGTCAGATGAGGGCTGAGCATTGACTTCAGGTACGAATTTAGCATTCACATGGAAAACAGTAGGTATCTTCTCTAAAATTCCTATAGCTCTTCCGAGCAGCACTTGAGTTAAAAGTCAGATTACTGAATTTTGGTTCCAGCTTGGCATCTAAATCTGGGGCCTGAGTACTTAATTTGACTTTGAGTTCCCTCCTCTGTGAAAGGCAGATAAGAATACCTGCCATATATTATCTACCTCAGATGGTCATTGTGAAGATTGCATAAGACAATACATAAACTGAAGTGGGCTATGCAAATATAAAGTGTGATTTTTAAACTTTTTCATAAGAAACGGTGATGGCGATGTTCTCTCTTATTAGCAGAGAAGATGTGATTGGTATTTTTTAGAAAGCGGTATTAACATAAACATTGTGGAGGATTTATTTCTACCTCCATTTCTAGCAGTAATCGTATGTTACTTTAGACTTATTTAACGCCTAATGTGTAGGCATTAGAATGTGCTCATGGGATAATGTGGACTTTGTCTCGCTATTCTGTTTTTTAGGCCGTTAATCAAGCTGGAGCAGGACCATACAGTGAGCTTGTCCTTTGCCAGACGCCAGCATCTGCCCCTGACCCTGTCTCCACTCTGTGTGTCCTGGAGGAGGAGACCCTCAACGCCTATCCTGATCCGCCTTCTGTGTGCCTTGTACTGAGCTGGGAAGAACCGTGCAATAATGGATCTGACATCCTTGCTTATAATATTGATCTTGGAGACACTAGCATCACTGTGGGCAATACCACCACCCACGTTATGAAAGACCTCCTTCCGGAAACCACCTACCGGTTAGTGCAGGAAAGTTGAAATAAAGCTGCATGGACACGTCAGCACTTGGGGCTACAGACCCTTCAGGTCCTAAAGGCCAGATGGGTGAATTCTAGTCACTCTTAATATATTTGAATACCAAATGCTAATATAGCTTAAAAACTTGTACTACTTTTTACCTTATGAGTCAGTTATAAATTGATACAAATCCTAACCCTTGAGGGGGAATTTCACCTACCATTTCAAATCAGTTCCTCCTTGTTTTTTTGATAAACTACTTTTCTTCGTGTTTTTACTGTGACTCATCACTATGGACACCCTCTGTCCCCAGCATGTACTTGGTCCACCTCTGAAGCAGGGCTCTGCCATTCTTCTGATCCCCCAAAGCAGACACACTGTTACAGAGCATTTGTGATGGAGCTTTTCCTCAGAATTTCATGAGGGGCCAGTGAAAAGATGTTACATCACACTCCACCTGGCAAAACTCAGTTACCACTTGCATTCTTTCTTTTCCCCAGAGCTCCTGTCAGGGAGCCAGCACCTTACCTTCCTCTTCTCACACACCTTTTTCTCAACATAGCCTCTTAAGATTTCAAGTCATTTAACTCTGTCCCCAGGGTGCCACAGCTGGGGGGACCAAAACAGAAGTTTAGGATTAGTGTTAGAGGAGTGCAGGAACCATCTGGTTAGTCCAGTGACCTTTGTGAGATTAAACGGCTTCTCAGGGTGAAGTAGAGCACAGATTCAGATACAGGTCCTTAGCGGTGTCTTTGGGCAAGTTACTTAACCTCTCAGCGTCCCAGCTGCTTCCACAGGGTGAGGAGAACAAGATTACTTACCTCAAAAGCATGTGGTAAGGAGTGAGCAAACAAATATTAAATGCTTGTATAGAGCCCAGCAGTACACAGCAAGCGCACAGTAACATGGATTGTGATTTTCATCATCACCAAGATCTTCACCCTGGAAAACTAGTTCTTCTTGGGGTAGGGCAGGGGGAATGAAGGGCAGGCAGGTAAACTTGCTGCTAGAAAAGGGTTTATCCTTTCACTTATTTTTTTTCTGCAGTGTTTTCTAATGTTATAATCTAATAGACTACCTTTTTTTATCCCCAGAAACTGAAGAAAGAAACCAGCTTAACAGCTGTAAGATACAAAAGTTCCATCCTGCCTAAGCATGTTATCTCTGCTTTCCCTCTCTTACCAGGTCTTTTGTGAATGATGCATATAAGTGTATTCATTTTGCTTTTCAAAACAGTGACAGTTTTTTGTTTAGTCTTTCCTTCTTTTAAGAAATCTCTGGGGCACAGTACTTATGCACTGTGGGTCTATGAAATAGTGATAAACACTATCCTTGCCCTCAGAGCACTCAGGGAGTTGGGGGACACTTAACAGCAACCTAAGATAGCAGATGCTTGTGACCTCACAGGCTGAAAATAACACTGTACAGAGTCCTGTTGGCGTTTCAGAGAGGAAGACCCAGGGTTCAGAATGATCAGGATGGTTTGAAGTGGGAATCAAGTTAGAAACTGAATAAAGACGGTATGACTTACTGTGGATGAAGAGGCAGGCCAAGGGCATTTTTTCCTTTTTAGCATTGTAGCCAATCTCAGAAAACCAGCCACCACCTTCGTTTGTTAACCAAATACCGACTGACCATTGTGTCCAGAGCACTCTAATCAGGTGCTGACGAAATCCAGAGGAGAATTAAACCCAGAGCCTGACCTCAGGGACATTCCCCAGTGGTGATGCTCTAAGGAGACCTGACCATGAGGTGTATCTCTGGGGGGAAATGACCAAATGAATGTCATCCCCTAGCTGTTTCTAAGAGACTGCATGTCCAGAACCTTGCCTGACTTGGATTCCTCAGGCCAGAAAACCTATGAAGAAGCCACTGGCTCAGGGCTCACTGAAAGGTCTTTTGTCCAGTGTGATCCACCCCATGTCTACGCAGACTGGACTCAGATCCTCAGGGCAGTCCTCTGAACATTCGGGTCAGAAATCATAAAAGGGCTTTTAGGGCAAGGTGTCAGCCTGAGAATTTTGCTGCTTCCTGCCATTATGCATACCTTAAAGGTGGCTTAAATGATTATAAAACTTTACGGCTTTTAGAAGGTTGATTGATACTGGAGGAATGCTGATGTTTATCAGTCAACGTATAGTTGAATGACGTCAAGAAAGAAATCTAGAGGTCAAAAGCTCAAATGAAGGAACTGACCTAGGGGTTCTTTGCTTATTGATGAAATGCCAGTTACAGTGGAAATTATCAAGAATACCTTCCACATAGGTGGTTGATGAAAGACATGTTAAAAAGTACCTCAGAGATTAATTCTGTTTTGGAGAAGATGAAATTGGTTTAGTAATGTACAGTTTAGATTTGGATAGTGAAACCTCAAGAATCTATTTAAAAAGTATTTAATGGATGTAGCATAAATCATTCATTTCAGTATTAATATGCAAGGCTAGCTTTATTGAGCTGAACATGGAAAGTCACATTGGGAGGATGTCACCTCTTAACCTTACAGGGTAGCTTGGAAGACATCATTTTAGACAGATTGCATGGAAAATGTACAGCTTTAGAAAAGACAGATCTTTGGCCCTAAGTCATATTGTGTTATTGGCAAAGGAAAAAAAAAGATTTAGCCAGAGTATTTGCTGGCCAATCAGTCATTAAATTGGATGTCTCACATTTAAGGTCATCTTTGTCCAACTCAAGGAATTTTATTCCTATAGCACCTAATTGGATTCTCCATAGTAGAACTCCAGTCAACCCATAGTCTTGTTCTTTTATGTTTCAAAAACACAATTGCAGTAACTGTGGTGAAATACAAAATGCGTATTTCAGGAAACTAAGGGTATAATTTTAGTCCAATCAACTTTTACCTCACCTTTTTTTGTCCCATAAATTGGTTAAAATATAAGTGAACAGATCATGATGTTCTAGATAAAAATGTGGAAAGAAACATTTTAAGCGGCAGTGGGGCTTGTTTCCTTTGGGGTTTTGTTGTTGTTGTTTTTAACGTTTAGCAGTTACACGTTGTTCTCACACGAAGCATATTCTTTCTCTGTCTTGCTGGGACAGAAATGTGCACCTCTCCAGCCAACCTACTGACACAGAAATGGATCCACCCCTTCTCCACTGGTGCCTGCCAAACTGTCCACTGGCTTGCTGACACCCTGTATAGAATTTGGTTGGAATTACAGTGATATTTTTAAAGACATTACTTTTAAGCTTAGAACTGAGTTTGTGTTTTGGTTTGCAGAGGAAAAAATGTTGTTGAAAACAGAGACGTAGGTTTCCTTTGCATGCTTCCTGCCACAGAGAGCCATAGTCTTTGTGAGCTGAGACATGATTGCCTGGTGTCACCCCCTCCCGGCACCCTGGCGTGAGCATCTCCGGTGGTGGAGCAGTGTTTTCAGCTTCTACTCGCCAGGCAGTGCATTCCAGTCGTGGATAACTCTATTTCTATAGAGGTTCCCTTATATTTTGTCAAAACCCCTCTATAGCTAAAATCTACTCAGTTGATCCTGGGCTCTCCCCCAGAGCGTCAGCATCACCTAGAAACTTATTAAAATGCAATGTATCAGGCCCTACTGGAGGCCTACAAATCAGAAACCCTTGGGGTGGGGCCCAGCACTCTGTGCTTTACTTAGCCCTGCGGGAAATTCTGATGCATGTTAAAAGTTTGAGAACTCTGCCCTAGAGCGATGATTCTGGAATGCTAATGTATTTAGGAATCACCTGGAGAGGTTTTGCAGAATACAGAGGTCTGAGCCCCACTCCTAGGGCCTAGACATCATTATCTTATTACTTCACCTGTCTCCTACTTAACCATCTTTACTTCATTCAGATCTGTCTTCACTGGCATGGGTTTTCTATAACCCCCTCAATCCTCTTCATCGGGTGATTTCTGTTTCTTGATGGCCTCTTTAATGAGTAGCGCCCTGACCTCCAGGAACGGTCTGGCTGGCTCAGAGCAGAGCAAGACTGTCACCTTCCCTGTTCTCCATATTGAGCAGTCAGTAAGGTCACCTAAGATTACTTTTTTTGGCAGCCTCATTATATGTCTGACTCATATTGAGCTGTCAGATAACTAAAACTTAAGGTAGATTTGTTTGCTGTGCTGTTTTTGCTCGGTAAAATGCGGATGAAAATAACATTTGTTGAATCCTTAGTATATGTCAAGCACTACATAAACCTGTCAAGAAGTGAATCATAACTCATTTCATTCTAACAAGATGAAGTGGGCTTTATAAGGGGACAAGTTCTAAGTAGTTTAAAAGTAGTGGACTGGAGTCAGACAGCCTTGACATCAATCCTGAGTCTCTCACTTGGTGCCTCTGTGACCTCTGGCAAGCTATTTAGGCTCCCTGTGCCTCAGTTTTTTGATCTGTAAAATAGGGATAATTACTTTACATAATAGGGTTGTCATGTTTTAGACTTCAGGCACCTTGTGTGGGACCTGACACCTGGTAAGTAAGCACTCAATAAATTATCTGTTGCTAATGCCTGGTAGGGTAGGGAAGAAAGGAGCTGGCAGGTGGGTTATGACCAGATTACAGGTAGAAATGTGTGTGGGAATCTGGCATTATCTTTTAAGCCACAGGAGACATTTAAGGTTTCTTTCCTGCCAAGACAGGGCACGAAGAAAAGCAGGTCTAAGTGCCTGGAGACGGAATGTGGCACTGGTCTCTGAGGAGCTGTCAGAAGTAGCTTGGTTAAAGGGAGGGATGACTCTGAGCTAGCTAAGGTTACCCTTCCAGGGAGCCTTCTCCGAGTGACTTTACTCTGAACACATCTTTTCCCCTGAAGAGGTTTTCTGTGTTTAAGCTGCTATTTACTATTTCCTCAGAAGTTATCTGAAGATGATACTCCTTCATATTTTCCTCTTCTTAATTGGATGATTAGGTAGATTGGTGGGCTAAAAAAAGCCCATCTTTGGCTTCTTAGGCCTGTCTTACCCCAGCTCTTCATGGAGGAAGGGGGGGTGCTGTCTTCACTGTCCCCTCACTCGAGGCATCCCGAGTACTGGGACGGCTAATTGTGATTGAGAAGTCACCTTGCCCAGTTCTCAAAGTCATTCTTCTTTTGGCATATACATAGTGTCATTTGAGAGAGAGAGAGAGTGTGTGTGTAAAGTGCATTATGTTAGGCTATGATCTTCTGAAGCAGTAATGTATTTGGCATCTAAAATTAGAAGATATTTTAATAGTGGATTTTCAATCAAAATTTATAAAGAATATACTTCTTTATTTAATCAGTATTATCAGTGTATTGATGGATATTGCAGACTTCTAGATACTTAAAGAGATTTTTCACATTAATCCTGCCAAGGTAGATCTTCTCAGAATTAAGTCACTTCCCTGAATTGGAAAGCCAAATTCCATTTCCCTTGTACTTACTTTGTAGAGCTTAAGATTTCAGAAAATGATACACATTGCATGTTAAAAAAAAAAAAATGCAGGTCCTATCTAAATGTCAAGATTAACATGTTACTTCAGGTAAAGAGAAAATGTCTCAAGTTTGGGTTTGGGATAGACTAATTTAATAAAACTTGAAAATCATTTTTTTCTGAGGCGAATTTTTAGAATTGTTCCTCAGGTTAGTGTTTTTTTTTTTTTTTTTTCTTTTTTTTTATCAGTCCTGGGTGAGCTCTCACTGGGATTAGGAAATTATTTTCACAATTATTTTCACACACTGCATTTTTCATCCCAAGACAAAAGAAATATTAACTACCTTAGTCCTTGTTCAGTTTTCTCAGCCTCCTAGACTAAGAGTTCTTAATATTTTTAGAAGACATGGCCTCATTTGATCAGTTCCTCAGTTCTATTTCAGTTTTGAGTGCTACTTTATCATTAAAACTGCTTACCATTAGCTCAGTACATCAGCTACATGGAAAAATGTTTTCCATGCATTTTTACTGAAACACATTTTGTTATTTGAATAAATTGAAGCAAGTATTTTAAAACCTAGGCAGTTCATTCCAAGGCCAAAAGTTGTTTTACTAAGGTGAAGATAAATTTGACTGTTCTAAATGTCTGTTTCATTGGCAGAAGACAGTTGATGAACTGGAAGTGTGGTTTGAATTAAAATTATCTTTTGGTTGGATTAGAAGCTGCGTTTGGCTCAAATTATGCTTGGAGGGAAGGGTGTGTCAGAATGCACGAAGACTTTGAGCCTAGAAAGACCAGGTTCACACCCAGATCTGACCTATATCTGCTGTGAAGATTAGTGCAAATGACTGAACCTAGCCGGCCTCAGTTCCTGCACTTGTGAAATAGACCCTCCTGGGGTTGGGGTAGAAATTAGAGACAGTATCAAATCTAGACTTCAGCACCTAGTAGCCACTGTATCAGTTAGATGGAGTTATTTAACCTGAGTTTAACTGCAGTGTCCTCAGCTCTGAAAGCAAGAGAAGGGACTTCCCTGGTGGTCCAGTGGTTAGGGCTCCACGCTTCCACTGCAGGGGGCGTGGGATCAATCCCTGGTAGGGGAACTAAGATCCTGAGAGGCTCGTGGTGTGGCCTAGATAGATTAGATAGATAGAAAACACTCATCTCACTGCATCCACGGGTACAGAGGGCCGACTGAACTGTGCCATTTTATATATGGGACTTGAGCATCTATGGATTTTAGTATCCACAGGAGTCCTGCGAACAATCCTCTGCAGGTACTGAGGGGCAGCTGTACTAGTTCCTACTTCATAGCATAGTCCCTTGAACAGAGCAGGTTCTCAGTGCTGTTTGCTGCAGTGGTTATTAACATTTTCATCTGTTTCTAAGGTGTTATCTCACCTTCTGAGAAGGCAGTCCTTTTAGCTATTGCTGGGTCCTTGGCCATAATTTAGAGGAAGGAGAAACATAGATCGTATCAGCAAATTCCTCAAGTAATAAAGTGAAGTGGTGGTAGTAATACAACTAAAACGAAGATGTACGTTTGTGTGCCCAGTACAGTGCCACTCCTATAGATGCCCAACACATTTTCTTCACTGCTCTAGGGAGGAATACGGTCTTAAAAGAAGCCATAAAAATAGTAACTCCATAAAGTAGCACTTTAAAGTTCACCAAAGTGCTTCTAGCCACCTTGAATCCTTTTCTGATTGTATGGCAAAGTATAAAATATTAAAAATAGAAAGTACTGGGCTTCCCTGGTGGCGCAGTGGCTGAGAATCTGCCTGCTAATGCAGGGGACACGGGTTCGAGCCCTGGTCTGGGAAGATCCCACATGCCGCGGAGCAACTAAGCCCGTGAGCCACAACTACTGAGCCTGCACTCTAGAGCCCATGAGCCACAACTACTGAGACCACGTGCCACAACTACTGAAGCCCACACACCTAGAGCCCATGCTCTGCAACAAGAGAAGCCACTGCAATGAGAAGCCCGCTCACCGCAGCTAGATAAAAAGCCTGTGCGCAGCAACGAAGACCCAACGCAGCTAAGAATAAATAAAATAAATAAATTTATTTAAAAAAAAGTACTTCCCATATTCCTTATCTTAATTAAGTAATCCTATTTGTAAATGCAGCGAAGATTTCATAGAGGAGGAAACTGTTACTTAAAGGTGTTAGATCCTTTCCCCAAGGTCACCAAAGTGATGAGCAGAGTAGCCAGAAAGGCTTCACTGCTAAAGAGAGTTAAAATGCTACCATAATATTCTGTGTGTGTGTGTGTGTGTGTGTGTGTGTGTATGTATGGCTGATGTGTGTGTGTGTGTGTGTGTGTGTGTGTGTGTATGGGTATATATGTATGGCTGACATTCGATATGCCTACCAAATACTTCCCAGTTAAAAGGTCAGAGAACCCTAGAGCTACAGATATTAGGAACCTAGTACCTACCAAAATACTGGGGAGGCCTTGTGAAGAAAATGAATTTACAAAAGTAAGTATTAAATCTACATTTCTTTCTGCATCTTGATACTTGTGTATTATAAGCTATTTTTTAATTCTTATAAATGACTCAGATCTCACAATTTTTTTGTCTTGAGCAGAACAGCAATCTAAAGCAACCCATTACCTCCCTTCCTTTTACTTAATGTAGCTAAAGGGCTGTTGAGGCTGCATGGAGCAAAACAGTAGGATCACCTTGAATACAGGTGAGCTTGGCTCTGGAGGAATATGGGCAAGCAGATGGAAGGAAGCATCTTGGCCTCTGGGCTCTAGGAATACCTCTGCCCAGAATAAAGGGAAGGAATGGCAGTCTGGACAGTGGAAAGACATTGATATAAACTTTGTAGGTGAGGAAATTTGTGCAGCATTGAAAACAGACTGAGACTTAAAGTCTGGCTTAATCCCCTTTTCCTGAGTAGGGAAAAAAGGTAGTAATTTCTACCACAATGATGACCACCTTTTTAAAAAGATTTTTCCTCTCCAGTTGCAGAAAAATTTCTTACTTTTCAAATCATAGGGGAAAAACTCTTATCTTAATACCATGCAACTATTTTACAAGACTCATGCTGGGAAGCAAAGAAGAATTTATTGTAGTCTTTCAATGCTATGTTGAGAGAGTGACATTGCATTATCTATAAGAGACCTGATGTAGCCCTAGTTTAATAGAATCTGGGGAAAGTAAGGCTCTTTGTAATGGAACTTTTGCTGTACTTTATCAGCGATATGTGTTTGCTACATTCCAAACTGTGAGGCAGATATTCATCCAGTTTTGGGTGATTATGAATAGAGCTGGTATAAACGTGTGTGTGCAGGCTTTTGTGTGAACGTAAACTTTAATTCCCCTAAAGTCCAAGATGTGTGATTGCCGGGTCATATGATAAATGTATGTTAAAGTTTATAAGAAACTTTGTAAGCAAATTGTTTTCCAATGTAACTATACCATTTTGCATTCTCACCAGCAAAATAGGAGAGTTTCAGTTGTTCCTTATACTTGCCAGAATGGTATTACTAAGCATTTTTTATTTTGGCCATTTTAATAGAGATATAATATTACCCCATTGTAGTTTTAATTTGCATTTTCCTAGTGGCTAATGATGTTAAACATCTTTTTTGTGTGCATATTTGCCATGTGTATATCCTCTTTGGTGGAATGTTTGTTCCAGTCTTTTGCCCATTTTTTTTATTAGTTGGGTTGTTTTGTGTTGTTTTGCTGCTGAGTTTTGAAAGGTCTTAGATGCATTCTGGATACATTCTTTTCACATCATATCTAAAAATTCTTTAATTCTAGGTAACAAATATTTCCTCCTGTTTTCTTCTTAAGAGTTTTATATTTTACATTCTACACTTAGATCTGTGATCCATGAGTTAACTTTTGAATAAGATCTGAGGTTTAGATTGAGATTTATTTATTTTTCCTTTTGATACCCAGTTGTTCCAATACCACTTGTTAAGAAGACTATTCTTCGTTGAATTCATTCTGCACATTTTTGAAAATCAGTTGGCCATATATGTGTTGGTTCTGTTGGTCTATGTGTCTGTCTGATACCACACTATCTTGAATACTTTATAGTAAGCTTTATAGTAAGTTCTAAATCAGATAGTGTGATTCTTCCAACTTTATTCTTAGTTTCAGATTTGTGTTAGCAATTTTAGTTCCTTTGTCTTGCCACATAACTTTTAGAATCAACTTATCTATATCTACTAAGAAGAATCCTGCTGGAATTTTATTAGAATTGCATTGTATCTATAGATCCAGTTTTGGAAGAATTGACATTTTTTCTGTGTAGAGTCTTCCAATTCATGATCACAGTATATCTCTGTCTAGTTAGGTGGTCTTCAATAGTCTCAGCAGTGTCTTGCAGTATATTTCTTTATTTCCTATCTCTGTGCCTTTTTTCCCACCCCCGCTGGCTGGGACTGGTACCTGACATTAAATAGGAGTGGTGAGAGTAGACATCCTTGCTTTGTTCTGATCTTTCATTTAGTCTTTCACTGTTAAGTGTAATGTTAGCTGCAGGTATTTCTATAGATGCCCCTTTTGGGTTGAGAAATTTCCCTTCTATCCCTAGTTTGCTGGGAATTTTTATTATGAACATATGTTGAATTTCATTAGATGCTTTTTCTGTATCAGTGAGTATTATCATGTGGTTTTTCTTCTTTAGGCTGTTAATATGATGGAACTGGCTAAGGGTTGGAGAATGAGACAGTGTAGAAAAGAAATTAAAAAAGAGGAATGGGGGAATTTTCCCCCATTCACTCTGACCATTCAGAGACTCTTTGCTTTCTTTTTTTTTTTAAACATCTTTATTGGGGTACAATTGCCTCACAATGGTGTGTCAGCCTCTGCTCCACAACAAAGCGAATCAGCTATACATATACACATGATCCCATATGTCTTCCCTCTTGCGTCTCCCTCCCTCCCACTCTCCCTATCCCACCCCTCCAAGCTGTCACAAAGCACCGAGCTAATATCCCTGTGCCTTGCGGCTGCTTCCCCCCAGCTATCTACCTTACTACGTTTGTTAGTGTGTATATGTCCATGACTTGCTTTCTTTTGAGCCAGGCAGCTCTCTGCCCATGCAAATGTCTGTTCCTGGATTTCAGGCTGCGCCGTTGAGTCTAATCCAGTGAGTAAAGGAGGGGAAAAATGGTAAATTCACTGCTGGTTTGGTGATAGTTGAAATTCTTCCCCAAGTCCTTCAGCTGCTGTTTACTTCCTGGACTTCTTAAATAGCTGCTGTTTATTTTGTCCAGGTTTATTAGCTGCCTTCAGTGGGAGAGACGTCTCGGTGGAGTGTGCTTACTCCATCTCACCTGGAATTAATCTATTGTTTTTTTTTTCTTCTTAACAATTTACAGATGTGTCATTAGATTGACTTGCTGAACTATGTAATTTTAAATTTGAAGAATTAAGGTTAATTTGAGGTCATATGATGGATTAAGGTATTGTAATACCTAAATGATATTTTCTATTTAGATATAAGCAATAATTGCTGTAAGTGAGAAGTACATAAAACTAAATTATAAGAATGTTTTAAACTGATCTGTTTCCTGAGAATTTCTCTTTGACTGTATTTTTTATTATCATGCGTTTTGAAACACTTTCAAACTCAAATCAAGTTTAAATGTTGAAACTTTTAGAACTAGTGACACCACACTGCTCATTCAGCCTAATAAGATGCCTATGTACCTAGCAAGGGATCTGGGTGAAAGTTTCTACTAGAGGCCTAGTAATGAGGCATAAAGAGATGGAGGAGAGGCAGACCTGGGGAAGATCTTAAGTGGATGAAGCTGTGGAATGTTGAAGTTATTGAGAGGACTGTCCATATTGTACAGAAGAAGAGAGGAAGAGCAGAGGGTGGGGTGGGAGTTAGTGTGAGACCTTTGGTCTGAGAAGCAGAGGAGAAAGGCCTCTCAGTGCCAGGAGGAAACAAGCTTCAATAACATGCAGTCACTGCGGGAAGGAGTGTTGAGGATGAAGGTGGAGCAGTGCCATCAATGTGTTGTGTGATGACCTTGGAGAACTTTTTCAATCAACTAGTAAGGAAGTAGAAGAACAAGAAAAATAGGAATGATAATAGGAAATTTTTTCTATATACATTTTAACTGTTTGATTTTCAGTTCCTAGACCATGAGAGCAGTGTTAGTATATCTTTATTACCCATAACACTGCACATAGTAAACATCCAGTTAAGATAATTGCACATCTGAATGACACTCTGTTACCAGCAGTGCCTGCACACATAGCACTGGTTAAGGACTAGCAGAGGTTGTTGGGTGAGGCTGGAGAAAGGGGAGGAAAATGTGCTGTTGAAGAGCTGTTATCCTAAAACTGACTTTGAGGCAGCTGAAGGGTGGCTAGACGAACAAAATATGAAAGTCTTAATATGTCTTCCCTTTTCTGCCATTCTTTCTTTCTTTCTCTCTCTCTCTCTTTCTTTCTTTCTTTCTTTTCATTAAAGAACTAAGGGATATCTTGCTAATGTGGTTTTTTGGGGCTACTTTTTGGAATGGAGAAGATAATCTGTCTTCCGAGCTGTCCATTTCTCTATTTGTCTTGAATTATTTTTAACTTGTTTTCCTTTATTCTGTGACATTGCTTATAGGGGCAAGTAAGAAATACACCACACACACACACACACACAAAAAAAAAAAAAAAAAAAAAAGAAATACACCACACAATGTTTATTTCAAATGAGGAATCACTGCTTCCTAAACCAACAACCTTTGTGATTTTTTTTTCCTTTTTCCAGGATCAGAATTCAGGCCATAAATGAAATTGGAGCTGGACCATTTAGTCAGTTCATTAAAGCAAAAACTCGGCCGTTACCACCGTTGCCTCCTAGGCTCGAGTGTGCCGCTGCTGGGCCCCAGAGCCTGAAGCTGAAATGGGGAGACGGTAACGCCAGGATGCACGCGGCTGATGGCACGGTGTACACACTGCAGCTGGAGGACAGAAACAAGAGGTGAGGACCTGAGGCTTCATCCGAAAATTCGATGGCTTTGGGTTGTGGGATGGAATCTTCCTTGTTCATTTGTCCTCTGAAGCACTCTTCGTCCTTATTGAAAGACTCCCTAGGTATTTGGGTCCTGCGTTTTATACCCAAAGTTGCACCCTCCGTTCTCCATTTGGAATTTTCTAAATTAACATTCTCGTGATCCTGATTTCCCTACATGTGATAATATATGTGTTTTTTTCTTTCATAAAGCCAGAAAATGGAGAGAAATTATCCAGAAAGAAAATGGTCGAATTCAAGTCCATGCTGTTTAATAGTGTTATATTAGTCATGAGTGCAGAGGGAAATAAGACTCAGGAAAAGATGTTAACCTCTTTAAATATTCAGTAACCATCCGGACAAACATGTTTACCAGTCTGAAATAGCTGTGGTGATGTACAGATGGGGATTGTGCTCTGTAACTATGGGCAATGCAATATAATATCAAATTAACTAGAGCAAATAGGAGATTCTTTATAAAACTCCTTGCTCAGGAACACTCTTGGCTACAGAAATCAAATGCAGCCTTTCACATAGTATTTATTTAATCTAACTTTATTTCCTCTGAAAATGGCCGATCAGAAGATGGGCAGCTGAACTCTATTTAGGAATAATTCAGATGCGTAGCAAAAGTTAATGACGGAAAGTTCTGTTACCAAAAGTTCAAATGAGAGAATCAGCTGAAGGAGGTAGGAGATGACCGTAAAACCAAGACAGCCTGATGGAGTAGACATGCTGCCCCTTCCTGTGCATACCTGCCAACGCACAAACCAGTGTATGTGGAAGTATTCCTGTTATTTCCCCTTAACGCATCACAGTATCCTGCTCTTTTATATGGGGACCTGGTTCTAATTAGCACAGAAACCCCTGTCCAACCTCTACCTCTGCTCTGTACTCGAGTACTTGGATTCACGTGAGCTCAGTGGAGTCCTGCTGTGTGGAAGGCACTGTTTGGGGTGGGCCCTCGGGGACACCAAGCTCAAGAATGAAAGCAAGGCCCTGCTTCCCCCTCCAGAAGCATAATATCAACCTACAAGTAGTCATAGAACACTAGTGCCATTGGAGAAAAGCGCTCTGGGAGTTTGAAGGGGGCAGACGTAGGGAATAAAGTGCAGAGACTGGTTGGTTGCAAAGATCAGGAACAGCTTTTTGAAACAGATAACATTTGAACTTGACATTGGAGGACCTGGAAAACACAATAGTTTGACTTAGAAGAAAAAAAATGATCGTCCTTTTGGGAATGAGTCCCAGTGTAGAAAGGACAGAGAAGGTAAGGCTTCTTTGGGGGAGGTTCATTAGAGATTAAATTCGTATTCATTCACAGACAAGACCATTTATCTCACTGTGCTGTGTGCTTTTGGAATGCATTTTTCACGGGCTCATTATTTTACTGGTAGGAGACTCCTTGACCTTACTGGCAAGAACAGGAATTATGGACTAACAGAAATCATGATAAATATGTAAAGCTAGCATTTGGGGAAATTTGTACATGAGTCTCTTTTTTCCTGGGCTTTTGGCTTACATTGTTGGCAGGGAGAACCTTCCTTAGAAAATACCTTCTAGTTGTACTGTTTAGAAGAAGTGAATCCCAGGAACATTTTTGAAGCTGGTGGCAGAATTGGGATCAGAACCAGCACCTCCTGACTTTCCCATGCAGCTGCCTCTACTATTACCTCCAAGAATATGGGAAGAAGGACAGCTCTGCACCAAACCTGCTATCCCCAGTGTGCTGCAGTCCTGCCCTCTGCAGGGCAGCTACCTGAAGTGCCTTGTACAGAGAACTGAACAGATGCTTAGAACAAAATCTCCATGAGCAAATAAGAATGCTGGTCCAAATAAGAATGCCGTTGTTAGACATTTAAATATGCCAGACAGAAAATAGTGCAGAGTCTAGTAATCAATACAGGCTCCTTCCTCATAAAAAAAAACAAAAAGGGGGGGCTGGCTTGCCAAATAAATGACTTGCCTAAATTTAAATGGCATTTTAAGAAAACTTACCATTAGGAACAGTGTTTTTCTTAATTTTATGGGCTAGAGTCCAAATTTATCTTTTTCTAAATTAGATTTGTCAGTGCTCCCAGAAGTTATTAAAGTAATAGGAATATAGAACATAATAAATTCTCATTCCATTTGTGGAATTATTTTCCTGGGATTTAAAAGGATGAAATTGACCTATTTTGAGTTTGAAGATGACCTTCCTTAGTGTCTTGAAACTGAGCTCGTGTAGTGAATGGCCCCACGAATCCAAGGCTTTAACTCTGGCTCTTGAGTAGTGAAGATCAGCGAGAAACACCTTGAGTTGGATAGATCATAATACTTGTTCTTAGCCAGCTCTTTGTCAGTTCTCGTTCCCTTGAGGTTCTTTAGGACTTGGATCTGGCCTGTCCAGTGTTTTCTTCCAAAGTGACAGCTGTCTTTTTCATTGAACTTGTGGTTGCTAGTTGTGGCTTTGGGGAAAAGTGTACACATCCTTTAGCGTGTGTATTGATTTCATTAAGCACTAACAAGTTCCTATTATGGATGTGGCAAAAATATTATATATCCTGCTGTGGCCAAGGTGAGAATCAGAGTTAGGTCCGATGGTGGTTTTAATGTACTTTCTTAGCTGTCAGCTCTCAAAATATTTCTTTTGCCATGTACGCTTGTCTCACCAGTCACTGTGGGCATTTGGAAGGAGGGCTGTGGTGTCTGAGTCTTGTCGCTGTCCTAGCCAGCCAACGCAAGAAATCTGAGTCTTTAAACATGTTTTGCAACAGAAGCACAGTGAAAATGAATAACTCCCTGCTTGGTAATTGTCAGATTAAAGAGTTGAGTTGATTTCAGCTGCTAAACTATTGCTCCTGCGTTTTCCACATCCATGAAATACAAAGGGGTTGAGCTAGAAGCTGAACTCTGAGATCCTTGCCACCTTTTCACCTTAAAGCAGTGAATCTTTGTAGATTATTTGTGAGCTAAATCCTATATAAAAAGATGTATTTTGTAAATGATTAGAGAATGTTATCTCTTTTTTCTTCATGTTTAATTTCTGCTTTTGACAAATAAGAAAATAAGAAGAAAGATACTGACTTTCCTTAAGAGTGACCACTTAATGGGCAAAACCACTAAGGTTTTGCATCTGTGATCTGCTGGTTTATTATGTTTAATTTATATACCTCATAATCAAAAAAATCTGAAATGACCCAGAGATTTCTAAGTATACCGTTTGGCCAAAAATATATTTTCAGGCTTTCTCAAGGACACTACTATTTATTGAGCACCTACAAAGTGCCAGGCATTGAGAGCTTTATCTACATTATTTAGTTCTTGAATAGATCACAATCTGGTTGGGGATAGGTAGAAGAGACAGCAAATCATGGTGTGGAGGGCTTAAAGACTGACACATGCACAGAGTGTTGAGGGAAGGTAGAAGAATGGCGTGTACTTTAGGCTTAAAATTGAACAGAGAAGGCTTATTAGAAAAGGTAACAAGTCGGGTGAGTCTTAAAAGGGAATCAATCTTATAACCTCATGCTGGAGAGCCTTGGGATGGAGACCAGTGATAAGGACTCAGGATTGGGTGGAAACCGAGGATACAATCTCCAGAGAACAGAAGCATGCCCTGGGTCTTTCTCCATGTAAATGCCTTTCTATTCTGGTACTTTTACACTTGTTTTTTTTTTTTTTTCCCTTAAGTTTGGGGCTACTTCATGTAAATAAAAGGGATACCAGAAGGGCACCTTGCCCAAATCCTTGCCCCAAGGTAAGTCAACCTAGAATTCATCCCGATCACCTGGAATTGCTGTGTAGAAAGTTTTCCCCCTTGATCGGGACATTTGTTTCCCATGTATTCAAGATTTTGACCCACAAGATTCCCAGTCCAAGGTCACTGGCTACATATTTACGTAGCAGCCTCAAAGTAGGACTAAGTTTATCCGTAGCAGTTATATTATGATTGCTCAACTTTTTTTTAAATTACCGCAGTGTGCTAGGTCTTGTGAAGTATGTAGCCTGTCTATAAGGAGCTTATCTTGCTGAGAAATTAATGTGAAAAAATGAGCAGACAGTACAAGAGTTTTTATTTAATTTCAACAGAAAAACAGAAATTATGTTAGTTTGGCTATAGAGTGATTAAGTCTATTATTCTTAACAGATCTGGCATAGATCCAAATGTCTTTGGTTCCTATGTATGCAAGAAAAATATATACCCAAAAGTAAACATTTTCATAATGCCGTGCTAACCGAATACAGGGATTAGAATAACAAGATCAGCTCATGCATTTTAAGATTATAATGTGTAATGATGATTTTGAAGATGCACTTGTCTGCGTTATTGAAATGAAATGTTATGCTGCCCTAACAATTTGAATTGATGCTGATTCTCGTCCTGACCCTGTGGGTCCCTGTTCCTGATAATTGTACACAGCACTGAGGCAAGAGGAACTTAAGTTCCAGGAATACATTTATGGTTAATCTGTTGTTCAGGTTACCCAGATAGCCAGTGTATTTTAAAGCAAGGCTCCAGCAAAATGGGGATGGGCTCTAATAGAGTGGATAATTGCCAGTTGCTCTCCTTTTAACTCAGCCCTTGTGCCCGTGACACTTTTGAGCCAGCAAAATTGGAGGGACTATGTAATGTGTACAGTATGACTGCCTGTTTGCTATTAGAGAGGGATGGGAAATAATCTGCATAAAGAAACGCTAAAAAATTATACACCGGGCAACTAACAAAAGTGGCCGGGGTATATGAGCACTACAGGAGTGAACTCTCTTAATGTATGCCTGTTATAGAACAAACTCCTGCTTACGTTTCTCAGAGCATACTGCTGAATTAAATGAAATAGATGTAACACGACTAACTCAGGGCCCACAAAAACCCTCGGTATTAGCTTCCTTTGCTTCTCTGGAGCAGTCCCCAATTCGCATGACCACCCTTGTTGGATAAATGGCATTTTTATATTGCTTTCGGTCACCAGAAGGCAGTTATGGTTCTCAACAGGGGTGTTAATTCTCTGTTGTAATCCCAGATCTGTCACTGAGTTTCTAGATGACTAGAGGCATGTCCCTTAACTTCTTTTTGCCTTAGTTTCTCCCTTTACAAAATGAAGCTAATGATACCTGTCTTCAGTCCCTGATTGATGGGGAAAAAAAGCATTTTAATTTTTTTAAAAAGGAGCATAAAGATTCATCCTGCAAAATAGAGAGTATTGCTCGCTTATTCAGTTTCAGGCTAAAATGTTCTAAGGACAGCCCAAGGTGAGGAGTGGTAAATGAAGTATTTGAGATCTTAATTAGACCAGAAGTAGAATTCCGACTACTTTCTTCTATTTAAAAATAGACTACTTTCTTCTATTTAAAAATAAATAAATAAGTAACAGAATGGAATTGGATAGCATTTTCCTCTCCATTTTTCCTAAATGAGGTAAGATTGAGGTAAGGCCACTAAAATGAAAGTAGGCTAACAGAAATTTGGAAGACTCTGCGAAGAATACGCCTGAAGATGAGATTCACTGCACGTATTTGAAAGCAAAGTAGAAGAATGGAAAGTTTCAAGGTTCTCAGGTGGTCTTTAGAGAGTCTAGTCATCCTTTCTTTGAATATAAATAAATTTCTTTTTTGATGTATATCAATAAGTGCAGTGCAGACAAAAAGAATCAAAAACAAGAATTTTATTCTATGTACAGATTTTCATCAGTAGCTATAGTGACATTTTATTTCTTAGAAAAGGAGCGTAAAAAGGATCATAACCAAAACATATTGCAGCCTGATTACTCCCAAGCCGTGTGGAGCTGGAGACATGGGGGTTAGGAAATTAACTCCTTTTCTCATTGGTCTTTTGGAAATCGCTCTTGACACATGAGCATTCAGTCTCCAAACTGGGACTCTCAGCAACATCAGAACGAGTTTTGGAAAAGCATCTTCTTTGCCTCAGGTGTCCTCACGTGATGCCATCTGCTGCCATCTGCTTCTGCATAGACATGGCGGGACTCAGTGTTCTTTGTGGAGTGAGGGCACATACTATTCATTCCTGTTTTGAACATCCTCCATTCCCAAACATCACTTCAGTAATGTAGGAAATTCACACACACACAATCCATGGAGCCCAAGGAAATTAAGAAAAAATAAAGGCAATGACATGTCGTTGCTAAGGAATATAGCCACATTGAGCTTACTAAGAGTGTTAATTTGTGATGTTTTGAAATGTGCCATTTGCAGCCGTTTGTGGACCACAGGCCCTTTTAGGTCAGCAGGTTAGATCACTTTGAAGAGTAAATATTAATGGGCTTCTGTTAGCCTGCAGTGGGTGGACAGCAACGAGGAAATAAACATACAAGCCTCAGCATTATCTCTTATTTTCTACTGTGAATTTATTATACTCCATCCAGAGAATTCTTGGATGTTTCTTTTGAAACAAAACTGTTTTACGGAAACGAAATTAATACTTTGTATATCATCATTTTCCCCTAAAATGATTTTAAAAAACATTTAAAGATGTAACATGTCTGAATTTCTTCCTTCAGTGCAAAAAAGTTATCTTTTACAATATTAAAGCCTAAAATACTGAGGTTGAAAGAATTTCTTGAAAATGTCAAAAATCTGTTGTTTTGCCTTCCTAGTGTATATTTAATAACAAATCATAGAATTTACTTGGTCCTTTCATTTGGATCTCAGAAAAATTTCTGCCAGGTGAATAAGACAGTTATTATCCCAAGTGTCCAGAAACAGCCTGGAGAGTTATCGACTTGTTCATCATGAAGGTAACAGACTCTGCATTGTGGTCAAGGTCTTTGTACCTCTTTGTACCCACCATGGAGTACTCTGACAGGCAAGCCGAATAAGCATATTCATTTTGTATTCATAGATATGTAAAATATTTTTTTAAACCACTGCCAAATTACCAAATTAAAAGCCCACGTGTTTTTGTTACCTTCAAAGTGTTTAGTTTCAAGAAGACATTATAGTCAAAACTGGAGCCAGTTGGGGGCAGAGCCATAAAGAATTCATTTAGACTGTAAACTTTCAGTGACCCAACGAACTTTCCGCCTTGTTTATGCTTCCCCTTCCAAGTAAACATTTGTTTTAGTACATGAGAGCATTTCTCTCCGTTTTTCCTCTCCCTAAGTAAAAATGCCCAAATTTCCATAAGTGGCCAGCATTTCTATAGGACCTGCTCCTCCATCTTCACCTGTTTTTCCACAGCGGTTCTCCGCCTGGGTTTTCCAGGACAGGGTAGATGGTATTCACATGCACAGCTTTCCCTCCAGCTCCGGAAAGTCTAAGGGAATGTAAGTGAGAGGGATGCCGTCCGGGGACATCCTCAGGTTTCTCCAGTGCTGAGAAACTAGGTAGATCATTCATGAACCTTGGTGCTTTGTTATTAAAAACAGTAACCACTAATACTTATCTAGCACTCACAAGTGCTAGGCATTTTGTAATGGGTTCTCTCTGCATTATCCCATTTAATTCTCACAACTCTCTGAGGGGGTCAGCACTGTTATCATGCCCATGTTACACAGGAGGAAACAGCTTACTTGGCTATAGAGGTGAAGACCACCAGGCTGTTGAAGCTGAACTCAGACTCAAGTCTGCTGTCTGCAATGATTGTTATTACCCGCTGGACCTTCAGCCCCTGCACCAGTGGGGCAGCACCACAGCGGAGCCCCAAGGTGTTTCCACACATGTCCTCTTACTTGACCTTCACAAGAGCCCTAGGTCATGGGGCTGATGCCTCCAGGTGTATGTGGCTATGGGCAGCAGGGGTTGAGGATGGAGTACAAGACCTCTCAGAGGCGCTGCCAGTGTGGGCCCAGGGTTCCAGGGAGACCTATAAGGGGCTGTGATACCACAGAGGATCCCTGTGGCTACACATGCCTCAGCCTGAACTGATACTAAAATTACTCAGTGGTTTTATTGAGCATGAAGTACATTCTAGGAACCATACCTATATATTGATATAATTTCATTATGTTTCTATAGCATAGGAGCATTCATGTAATAAAAATAACAGTGAGCATTTTATGTGCGCTCCTTGGTCACCAGGTTAGATTAACTTATTTGCGGGAGAGCTATATGTCTAGCACAGGCCATAACAGATGTGGCAGGACAAGTTCAGATGGACCTCTTCCTGCTGCAGCATGAACTGGTTGTGGCCCCAGCAACCTGGAGAAAGGCCTGCGTGGTGGGAGTTGAGAGCCACAGTGATCCTCAGGGCACCTTAGCCTGATCAGGATGGTTGGTGGCGCTCATGGTGCAGGGTCTGGAGCCATTGGGTACCCTGTATTGAACTCTTACTACGTGTCGGGCTCAGTGCTAAGCTTTTTCCCCACATTTCTGCATTTGGCTCATCAAAACGATCTATGAGGTGGGTACTGTCCCTGTTTTGCAGATGGGGAAATGATTAGCAGGTGCGAGCGATTTGGCAGCCTTACGGGCAGAGCTGAGATTCATGGCCAGTCTTCCTGGGTCCAAGTCCCCGTGCCCCACCCCTTGACACCAACAGTGTGGAGGAGGCAGGGGGAGAAGTGAAGGGCGGCCCAGTGTTTACCAGGCAGCATAGACCAAGGGGTGGCCCAGGGGAGCGCAGACTCCCCACATAGTGCGTCCCTTGTCACCTGGGCCACCCCCGTGGGATTGAGCTGTCAAGGGAATGACGTATGGGGGTGGAATAGCCGTCGGGACAGCTGGATGGCCACTGTTCTCCTTCTCTTCATGGCAAAGCCTTGCTCCAAGCTCTGAGTCCTTGGTTGTTTTAAAATGTGGAGTCTTCAATCATTGTGTCTTGGGACGTGTAGCGTGTTTAATTCTGTCACCAAAGGCGTCTGGCTTACTTACTAATGAATTTTAAAATTAAGTTGGCCTTTTTAAAACAAATATTTGAGGAATATTTTTATTCCCTCCCCGAGTGGTTCTAGCCACAGGGTGTTAACCTATGGAGCCTCCCAGAGAGGCCATCATGCAACTGGCTGTAAATCACTGGCTCTGAAGAAAGAAGGTTCTTTCTTCTCCTGCCTCTTGGAGTGATGGAAAATAATTACAGAATTGGGGTGAAAGAGGGATTATATTTTTTGTGTTGGCTTGTGTGCTTTTATTTTGTTTTGGTTGGTCTTTATTGTTTGAAAGAGAAGTTACTGTCAGCATGTACAGAAAGAAGCTTAGGATCAACAGATACTTATTTGAGGCCTAGTCTGCGTACGAACTGGGGCTTTTACATGAGTTTTCACATTGAATCCCAGCAGTCTTGCGAGGGAGGTGCTCTTGCCTGCACTTCACTGACAGGTCCGGTGGGAGAGGGTAAACAGCCAGTGTGTGCAGGGCAGCTCTCACCACACGGCTGACCCTCCACCTGGGAGGAAAGAAAATAACCTCAGTGTTAGCTGTCTTCTCAGCATTATGAAATGATTATAACTAACACATATTGGGTGATTATTACATGTCAAGACTATTCTAAGCACTTGTCTTGTATTAACCCATTGAAACCTGGGGTGGGCTCTGTCACTAGCTTTATTGCACTGTCCCTGGAGGCAAACAAGTGCACTGATGGCAACATTGTAAAGTTTTTCATTGTAAAGTTTTTCAATCACCTGTTCCACAGTGCTTTTTCTAAATAGGAATGCAATTTTAAACGATTAATAAAATGCTGTGGTACAAGAGGAAAACAAGAAAAAGGAACAAAATAGCTATTCCAAAAACAGCAGGTTTTGATGAACCTGAAAATTGAAATATTTGAAAATATGCTATTTGCTCAGTTTAGATTATACTGCAGAATTAGAGTACTGAATCTGCTTCAGTAAATTTCTTTGTGAATGTGAGTGCTGCTGCCTACATAGATATACTGAACTTATTTCAGAAGGAAATACTCTTCTCAGAGCAGGGCATGGGCAAGGAAGCAGTACTATTGCTAGTAGTCCTCTCCAAACTCCTCTAAAAACCCGGCTTTACTGCAAGTTTGTAATGAAGATGTAACACTTTTACTTCTTATACCATGACTTCCATTTTGTGGTATAAGTAGGGGCAATTACTCTGGTTAGAGATTCTAGCCTGGGTGAGGCTGAGTTAATAAATAGCCTCTAGCACTAGCAAGGGGTATCTTCATTAAGGCGGTAATGTGTCAGGAGTGCTAAGTAGGTTACCATGGTATTTGGGTTTCAGCCTGGACTCTGTCTTTTCCTGAAATTAAAAATGTTCATTCTTCAGTAAAAGGTGCTTCCTTACACAGCAAAGCGGAGGAACATTAAATGGGTGAAATGACTGGGGCTCAGGAACTCAACTGCAAAGGCTGATTAATGCATGGATACTTTAAGATAAGTATCGACTGACAGGTTTTGTAAAAAAGCTGTTTAATCTCTGTATCCGTCCATCCATCTGGAGGGAATGTTCGCTAGCATGTGGAAAAGCTGCTGCTCTCCTTCAGAAAACCCTGCCCACACACAGGACCAGCTAACCCACAGGATTAGGTCTAATTCATCTCTGAATACACAGAGTCTAGCACACAGCAGATGTTCAAAAAATGTTTGCTAAATGAGTGCATAAATTCTGCTTACCCTTAGGCCAAATCAGCCTAAGAGACATTTTGAATTGTGTGTGGTTCTACATTTTGAATTGTGTGTGGTTCTGACTTCGAGCAGCATTTGAAGACAGCGGATTGTCCTCAGATGCTGGGATGAAGCCCTGGAAACTGGGAGAAACAGTTGGCCTGTGTAGGGACAAGGCAGTGTGGTTGGATTAACTCATATAGAACTTCTCAAAGTGTCCCCGGGCCAGCAGATTCAGATTCTGAATCTACTAAAGATCCTGGATAACGTATGGGAAGTTACATTATTTCCAAAATTTTACAGTTAACTATAAAAGGACAAACGGTAACATTATATTGCAGTTCTAAGTAATCCCGTTTCACTGTGAAAATATTAATTTTCCAAGACCTGAGGGGAAACACTTAAAATGTAAGGCCTGTTTTTTTTATCCTCATGCCTCTTATGCCTGTGTCTCATGGAAATATTATTTAGCAGAGAAGTACAAAATAGTCCTGATGGGAGGGAGAAGGATCCAGAAGCTGCCAGTCTAAACTGTCCAGCCTACCTGTGCTGTTTTTCTGTTACTGTGATTAAGCTGATGGATGATTCTGAGCAAAATATATTTTCTTTTTACATTTTTTCTCAAATATCTATAATCGTAAATGTCATCTCACTAGTTTGAGAAAGGGGCTTTGAAAGCTCTTGGAAAGATAAAGGTTAAAATTTAAGGAATTTTCTAGCCAAACCTCAGTTATTTAGAAAATTCTGGTAGAGGACACTATTTCTCCGGTGCCCAATTAACATTAACTTCATTGCCTAGTACATAGTAGTAGAAGGTAAGGTAACATATCAGATTATATAGATATTGCCGTTATGAAAAATTTGAAATTTCTGTTCTTTATCAGTAAACAAAAGCATGAACAACTGATGTCTCTAAAATCTATAACATAATTAAACGAATCTCATTCTAAGCTTTATATGTTCTTAAATTTGTGTTTTTCTTTTATGTAAGCATATATTAGACATTAAACTTAACCAGTAACATAGCAACTGGTTGATGATTAATTCAGATGGTATGAAAAGCATTTACCAAGTTGGTCTAATCTGTTCCACATTTGTATCATAATTTCTTGTCACTAATAAAAGTTCAGGTGGCTAATGGATTCTGCTCCTTTTTCTAGGTTTATTTCAATCTACAGAGGACCCAGCCACACCTATAAGGTCCAGAGGCTGACTGAATTCACATGCTACTCCTTCAGAATCCAGGCAGCCAGCGAGGCTGGGGAAGGGCCTTTCTCGGAAACCTACACCTTCAGCACAACCAAGAGTGTCCCCCCCAGCATCAAAGGTTTGTGGACCGTGTATTCAGTCATGCTCTTCTGTGAGAGTGAGGAAATGTTGGGATTTAAGAGGAGGAGGCTCGATTCTGACCTTGAATATGCTCTCCTAATATTTCTCATATCAGCAAGATAGAATCGAAAGAATGTTCTAAAAGAGATGGTTGAGAAATGGGTTCTCTAGGGGAAATGAGAGGCCTAAAGGGAGAGGGCTTACCGGTAATGACTTTTCTCAAGTATGTGTAAATTATTATCACAGATAATTTAATGGTGAGACAGTCTCTCCCCCACGGGGGATAGATGGACAAAGAAAAGAAGCCGACCTGAGTGGCAGATGTTGGGTTAGGAATGCGGGTGAATTCCTGGTGATGGAGCACTTATGGCAGGTCACCATGAGAGGTTTGAGTGTCTCTCTTCAGCGCTTCGCATGCATCTTCGGATGACCGTGGTGCGTCAGTAGATTAGAGGCCGGTGTAGGCAACATCCACAGCCTTTCCTCCAGCCCGCAGCCCCCACTGGAAGGCTGTAGCAGTGGCCTGTTCTCACCTCCTGGAGTATTTGTCTTGAGGTTTGTGAATGACTGGTTTACCCTCTGCCCCCTTCATGGGATCAGGGAGTGAGCGAAAGCCACGCCCCCAAGGCTCTCCCTCCCCCGGGTCTGCTGAGCCCTCATCTCCCATTTTCAGCCACTGCACAGCCGACTGGCCAAGCCGGGCAGACAGCAACAGGGCAGAGCTGGCTCAGCCCTTCCCACCTAGCGTTGGGCCCAGTCCCAGCCCCTCATGGACTCCTGAGCCTGCGCCCTCACCTCCCCGGTAGTGTGATTCTTGTGAGGGTCCCTGCTGCCTGTCTTTGCTTTATCCAGCTGCTGCCCGAAATGACTCTGAGGCTGACAGACAAGCAGCCCACCTGAACCAGGTTTTACATGGGGTAAAGTGAGGGTTGGCTGTATTATTTGGGTGGCTAGGCAGTGAGCACAATTTGTTAAGAAGGTTCTGTCTGTGTCTGGCCCCAGGAGAAAAGCCATTTATTTGACTTACTGCTTCTGCACAGAGGCGCTGTATCAGCTACACCAGGGCACGGAGTGCGTTACAGGAGGGTGCGGGGCCTCCAGGGCCTGGGTCAGGGTCTGACCACAGTCTGGTTGCATTCTGTGAAGGTTTCCCATAGTTCCTTTCAGGGCACTTTATGGTAAATACCTTCCCCCTGCTCCCCTGCCCCTCAGTGGTCCAGAAGCCCTTTGGCTTCTTCATGTGACGAAGATAACTGGTATAAATGGATGTATACTTGCTGGGTCACTTGGGCAGTAAATGCCCTGGCCCTTTGGTGTAGCTTCGCCTTTCAGCTCTAACAGAGGAGATTCCTGAGCACGCTGTGGCTGATAGGTTTGTTGTTGTAACAGGAAGGCTTGCCACACTTACCAATTAGCTAAATAACTTCAGGGGTCTTCCCAGCACTACCTTAGCCTCTGAAGGTGATTATTGGGGGCGATTCATTCTGTGGAAAATACAACACCAAATTGATAGCCCTTGCAGGTCGTGGTACACCTTCTTCAGGAGGACAGTGTCCTCACGCTGCCACACGATCAGGTGTTCCTCCTCTCATTCTTAGATTTAGGAAATTGTCTTAGCTGGAGGACTGTTTAAGTCTGATGAGATTATTTCGTTTTCCATAAATTGTAGTTTTGGCCAACTAATACAGACTTTTTTTTTAAGACAACTGTTATTTTTCTGAAACAGCATTATACAGAGTTGAAAGTAGAAACAACTGCCTCTGAAGAATTCATGTAATTAGAAATTTAAAAATTAGAAATTAAAAATAAGGGCATTCAGCAAGAGCAGTTACACATGCTAGTTACAAAATGGAAAAATATCAGATATTGAATTAAGCTGTAGAGATACAGTATAAGCTGTAAGAAAATATTTTAAAATTCTACAACATGTAAGTGCTTTGCTGCAAACTAACGTAAGTTCACTTTAATCTGGAACAATGAGTCCAGTAGGTAAAAAATAAACTAAAAAATATAAACGTAAGGTAACTTTTAAAGTCTTACCTCAAATGCCACCTGCTCCTCAGACCTTTCTTAGACTCTCACACGGATGTGACTTCCTTCCCCTGGGACTCCCCAACATTTTGTTTGTACCTCTCATTTTAATGTGCCTTACACTTAGGTTTGTTTGTACTTGTTTCATACCTTCCTCTCCCCTTCCCTCAACTAGATCTTCATTTCCTCGAAAGCACTATTTATGGTACCTATTTTTGCATCCCCCAAAGAACCTAACACAGGGCTTAATCATAGAAGGTGCTCATTAGCCATCAAAAAAATAACAAAAATGCAACCCAGGCCAAATAGTTACTAATAGGACAGCGAGCAAAGGGTTCTTCGCCAATGGCTTGCTAGGCATGGAATGTCTTCTCTGTGTAAAGGGTACCCTGCTAGTTTTCTAGGAGGCTGGGCAAATAAACTCCCCTCTCAGGGTGGGCACAAGCATTCTCTCTCTCTCTGGGTTCTCACTAATATTACTAAAATATGGGCTATTCCTCTGATACTTTGAATTTTGAGCTTGGATGTGTGGATTTGTTTTTCAGCACCTCGAGTAACACAGTTAGAAGGAAATTCATGTGAAATTTTATGGGAGACGGTACCACCCATGAAAGGCGATCCTGTCAACTACATTCTGCAGGTATTGGTTGGAAGAGAATCTGAGTACAAACAGGTAAGAACCAGCGTGCGTGGCACGTGCGTGGCCTATCAGGGTCTGGCTGGCTCCTTGCCTCTGCCTTTGCGGTGAATAATTTAGTAGCCAGTGAACTACATTTTTCTCAAAATTGGTCGTAGAAACTGCCTCACTTGTACCCATTACCTAATTCTTTAGGGTATAGTAGCTCTAGCTTACATTTTATTTTGTATGTGGTGGTATTCTTAAATTTTCAGTTCCACAAGCATAATCTTGTGAAGGGTTTTAAGTTCTGTATTTGTATCTGATATTCATATGTATTGGAAACTAAAGTGGCAGTGGTTTTACTTGATAGGGAAGTAGTGTCAACCTAATTACTAAAGCCCATGTCTGTTTGCCTTTTTTATGGAAGTTATAATTGAAGGATAAGGAAAATGACCTATCAGCCCTTGAGGCCTGTGATTCAGAAGCTCTGGGTCACTGCTTATCACCCTTTACTGTGCATAGGATCACCTGAGTATCTGTTAAAAATTCAGATTCTGATTCAGTAGGTCTGGGGTCGAGGTTCAAGCGCCCAGGTGACATTGATGTTGCTGGTCCATGGATCGTGGTTTGAGTAGCAAGGCTATACAGTTCACATGATAAACCCATACACGAAAGAATGTGATTGGACTATAACCAGATAAAGAATTTGGGTTTACCATTCTTGACACCCTTTTCGATCCTAATTCTTCCAAAGCCACACATTATCTTGTCACTGGATGTGAAGGATTCAGAGACTTTGTGGCTTTCCATAATGTTCCCAGGAACTTAATAATTATGTGAAATCAGAATATAACATTGTTACTCCATTAGAAAAGCTGAGGACCCATTCCTTACCAGCACTTTTAATAGAGGAATGCATTTATGTCAAACTCAAGAAGTTGAAGATAAATGCCACTGCCTTCCGAATCATTAACATAATTTGCGAACACTTCTTTGTATTCAACTATTGAGGCTCCAGGTACACAAAACAAGTAGAAAATAATTTGATTCACAGTTTTTGTTAATTTGCTGGTTAATATTCCTCGTATAATAATAAAGAATACTTGTAAATAAAAATGTGTAAAAAGAATCAAAGAAAACTTTAGTAAATTTTACTGTACTTTGTTAACATGAAGTGCCAGATAAAAGAATGAATTGCTTTAAGCACATTTTGCAAAAACTTGTTTTAAACATGACAGGCACCACCAGTATTGATTAACATCAGTGGATGATTTCACGTTTCCATCATTCCTCTGAAATAAGAGCAAAACCACTCTTGTTTCCTTTCACCTTACAGTCTCGTTTTATACAGTATATTTCACTTCACAGTCAGTAATTTTATGTCTGCAGTTGTTTCACCTTACCACAAATATATTACTGGTTTCAGAGTCTCAGCGCACATGAAGAGCAGAGGATTTTCCCTGCTAGATTTAGTCATCTTTAACACCAGTAGCCATTGTCCTGTCGCATAGCAGTGTAACAAATGGCTAAAGATGAAATGTTACCAAATTTTACAACATATCACTTGACACTTAACAATATTCACTTGCCAGCAGTACATTCATTGCATGTTCATCGTTGTATTTTATAAACCTTTTTATTCCACCACCGTGCTTTTCCAACCTGTTCTTGGAAAAAATGTTCTGCTTCTCAAAGCATACTGATTGCTGATTTACATTGAAAAAGCATTGTTTACTCAATATCTATACACATTCATAAATTAGATTTCACTGGCAGATTGGCTATCTTGAATCTTGCTATTTGTCTAATGTTGTATATTTTGTCTCATGAACATACAAATACGAATACACAATTACATATATGCTTCAAAATATATTTCTTATTGTAAACAGCTATAAATAAGAGTTTCTTGTTGAAAGTAGGTGAAAACACAGTACACCAGGGCGGGCTCAGTAGCTGGGGAATTAGCATTCTTCTCGTAACCGTGTATTTCCTGCATTTATCAAGAAATGATTAAGGCAGGTAGTGGTACTTGAAAAGCCACCGTTGAGTCAGGGACAATTTGTACTGAGTTTTTTGCTTCTCCCTATTCAATAGACATTAACTTAAACATGATGTTTTGAGTACTTCATTCAGTTGTTCTGGACACGAGATAGGGAATGAAATCTATTTATCTTATGTGTGCAGAGTAATGGTTAAAATAATTATAGTCCAGAGATAACAGGCTTTGAATTCATAGAGGCAAAGCAAAAGAAAATGAGAGGTCATCAGTGCAGAGCATACACCACAGCAGAGCTATGGGCTTATATTGGAAGCACTGTGTATACTTCAATTACAGCACTAATCAGGCAGGATCCACTAATGTGTGGGCTTGTGTTATTCATTTTTATTTTCCCAGGTCTGGCACATAGCTAGGCACTCAGTAAATGTTTCTTGCGTGCATGAAAGAGGCAGTTTCACAGGAACAGGGTGATTTATACTTGCAGTGGTGAGAATCAGTAAACTTCACCA
This sequence comes from Neophocaena asiaeorientalis asiaeorientalis, assembly GCF_003031525.2. Taxonomy (NCBI): domain Eukaryota; kingdom Metazoa; phylum Chordata; class Mammalia; order Artiodactyla; family Phocoenidae; genus Neophocaena; species Neophocaena asiaeorientalis. The sequence continues at coordinate 51,699 of NW_020174134.1, read as the reverse complement.
TAGGGGGGATTTAGAAGTGATGTTTGTAACTGAGGTGAAAAAATCACCCATAATAGAACAGTGTCCTTCTGTTCCCCTAGCTCATTTTTACAGGCAACATATGGTAAGGGCCAAGTCTTTTTCTGATATTTTGCTGGAAACATTGACTTTAACTCTGTAATTAGCTTTCTTTGGTTGAGCTATCATGATGTGGGGCGAGCATCTGGTTCTAATTATGAGACTGTCTGTTACAGTATTAAGTCCTCACCTAAAGTTTTACTCTGTATTAGAATGCATGCATATATTGATTTGGCTTTTCTGCCATTTAAAAAAACGTTTCAAGCACAAGCTTTTTTCAAGAACCTTAAAACTTCAAACAGTATTAATTGTAAAGCATTCTCTTTTTTTAAAAAACATCTTTATTGGGGTATAATTGCTTTACAATGGTGTGTTAGTTTCTGCTTTATAACAAAGTGAATCAGCTATACATATACATATGTTCCCTTATCTCTTCCCTCTTGCGTCTCCCTCCCTCCCATCCTCCCTGTGCCACCCCTCCAGGCGGTCACAAAGCACCGAGCTGATCTCCCTGTGCTATGCGGCTGCTTCCCACTAGCTATCTACCTTACGTTTGCTAGTGTATATACGTCCATGCCTCTCTCTCGCTTTGTCACAGCTCACCCTTCCCCCTCCCCATATCCTCAATTCCGTTCTCCAGTAGGTCTGTGTCTTTATTCCTGTCTTATCGCTAGGTTCTTCATGACATATTTTTTTAATTTTCTAAAATTCCATATATATGTGTTAGCATACAGTATTTGTCTTTCTCTTTCTGACTTACTTCACTCTGTATGACAGACTCTAGGTCTATCCACCTCATTACAAATAGCTCAATTTCGTTTCTTTTTATGGCTGAGTAATATTCCATTGTATATATGTGCCACATCTTCTTTATCCATTCATCCAATGATGGGCACTTACGTTGTTTCCATCTCCTGGCTATTGTAAATAGAGCTGCAATGAACATTTTGGTACATGACTCTTTTTGAATTTTGGTTTTCTCCGGGTATATGCCCAGTAGTCGGATTGCTGGGTCATACGGTAGTTCTATTTGTGGATTTTTACGGAACCTCCATACTTAAAGGTTTTAATGTCTCCATCAAATCTGAATGAGATCCTTGTTGAGTAATCTTGGTTGTAGGTTTTTCTCCTTCAGCACTTTCAGTATGTCTTGGCACTCCCTTCTGGTTGCAGAGTTTCTGCTGAAAGATCAGCTGTTAACCTTATGGGGATTCCCTTGTGTGTTATTTGTTGTTTTTCCCTTGCTGCTTTTAAT
>NW_020174134.1:15135-50248 GCF_003031525.2 Neophocaena asiaeorientalis asiaeorientalis | reverse complement strand
GGCTCTCCCACCTCAGAGGCACAGCACTGACTGCTGGCTGCAGCACCAAGAGCCTTTCATCCACACGGCTCAGAATAAAAGGGAGAAAAAGTAGAGAGATAGAAGAAAGAAAGAAAGGAGGGAAGGAAGAAGGAAAAGGAGGGAGGGAGGAAGGAAGGAAGGAAAAAAACGGACAGATAGAACCTTAGGACAAATGGTGGAAGCAAAGCTATACAGACAAAATCTTGCGGGCTGCACAGGCTCCCCGGAAGAGGGGTGTGGATAGTGACCTGTGCTCACACACAGGCCCCTTGGTGGCAGCAGCAGCAGCCTTACCATCTCCCGCCCGTCTCTGGGGTCCGAACTTTTAGCCCTGGCTCGCGCCCATCTCTGGAGCTCCTTTAAGCAGCGCTCTTAATCCCCTCTCCTCGCGCACCAGGAAACAAAGAGGGAAGAAAGAGTCTCTCTCTTGCTTCTTCGGCCACTCCAGACCTTTTCCTGGACTCCCTCCCAGCTAGCCGTGGTGCACTAACCCCTTCAGGCTGTGTTCACGCAGCCAACCCCAATCCTCTCCCTGCGCTCCGACCAAAGCCCGAGCCTCAGCTCCCAGCCCCACCCACCCCGGCGGGTGAGCAGACAAGCCTCTCAGGCTGGTGCGTGCTGGTTGGCACCGATCCTCTCTGCGGGAATCTCTCCTCTTTGCCCTCCGCACCCGTGTTGCTGTGCTCTCCTCCGCGGCCCCGAAGCTCCCCACTCCGCCTCCCACAGTCTCCGCCCACGAAGGGGCTTACTAGTGTGTGGAAACCTTTCCTCCTTCACGGCTCCCTCCCACTGGTGCAGGTCCTGTCCCTATTCTTTTGTCTCTGTTTTTTCTTTTTTTCTTTTGCCCTACCCAGGTACGTGGGGAGTTTCTTGCCTTTTTGGAGGTCTGAGGTCTTCTGCCAGCGTTCAGTAGGTGTTCTGTAGGAGTTGTCCCACGTGTAGATGTATTTCTGGTGTATCTGTGGGGAAGAAGGTGACCTCCGCGTCTTACTCTTCCGCCATCTTCCCCCGAGGTCCGTAAAGCATTCTTAAAAAGAATGAAAATTGTATGTATATGCAGGTGACTGATTTTTTTTTTGCCTCACAGGACAGAACATAAACAGTTTAATATATACGTAAGAATGTAAAGCGAAATGATTCACATTCATATCCCTGTTCAGACAGCAATAATTTTTACATAAAGTATTTAAATATAAACACTGAAGGTGAGAAAAGGGTAACAAACTGCAAGAAATTATTACCTATTGGAAGTCAAAATTTGTGACAAATTATTAATTTTGTTGGTGCTCAGATTTGTTGCATTATGAAAACCTTCAAAGAATCTGAAAATTTATAGAGCTCCACATTTAACTTGATGTCATCTCTGTATAAATTTATTTTGTATCATTTTTAGAATATAGTATTGGGATGTGTATTGATTCTTCGTGGTATCACACAAGTTACTGTGAAGAAAGATCTTCTCTTGACCTTGAGAGGACTATTTTAAGGACTTGGAGCCTACATATTTTTTTGATAGTTTGTGATTTAATTTCCTAACACAGAAGTTAAATAGGCTGTGACCGTCTTATTGTACATTTTCTTCATCTTTGTGTAAATAAAGGGTCAAATCCAAAGCAAAGTAAGACTAGATCAAGGTGGGAATATCTAAAAGCTATCATTTGTCTTGCTGAGTCTTAAGTTTTTTAGGTTTATAGGTCCGTTTAAGTATCTGATGAAGGATATGACCCGTTCTATCAGAAGAATATTCACGCACACATCCATTTCAAATTGCATATGAAACAAATTTATATTCAGTTTCATGGCGTTCTGGTGTAGGGCCCCTGGTTCATTGAGAAACTGGTAGGTGCTGTGCACTGTGAGGGCTGCCTGGCATATAACAGAATAGCATAGTCTGTGCTCTCAGAGCTTCTGGGCCCACTGGGGTGGAAACAGCGTGCCCCCAAGAAGCAGCTCAGTAACAGTACCTTTGCCTGTCCTCTCTGGCTCAGGAGCAACAATTCCTGCCCAGCATTGCACCCTCTACAGAGGAAGTCTGCAGGTTAGTGAATTCCCACTGTAGCTGGGGGGCAAGGGAGGTGAAATCTGCCTTTTGTAGTCATGTGATATTGGAGGAATTAATTCACCTCTCTGAGCCTCAGCTGTCTTGTCGAAGTGGAGATACTGATTCTCTACCTCAGGGTTACTGTGAGCGTCAGATCTGTTCAGTCATGAGAGGGCACTGTGTAGATGGCAATGCTGGGCCGTTATGTCTCCCTTTCCAGTTCCTGGGAGAAGGATGGCATTACTAAAGAGATGCAGGCATTGGCCCAGATCCCAGCCTCGAGCAGCCTCCCCCAAAGGCTGTTTCAAAGATTTCAACTACACAGCATGTTACTCTGAATTAAGGGTCACTGATTCTTCATTTCAATTATCTGGGTATTACTTTAAATCCTCTCATTTGGAACAAACATGTCAAAATTACTTTAAAATATATTGCACATCAAATCAAGGACAGAAATAGTCTTTGCTTGTATACTTACTGTGATATTATGATTGGTTACTTCAATAAAGATAATCTTAAATGGAACTATGCCTTTTAAATTGGGTTGAGGCAGGAGGAAGAGCCCGTAATGGCTCCCCTGTCAAAATGAATGAAAACAAAGGGGTAAGAGGCATGGCCTGCTGCCCTGCCATGGTGAGAGGCACAGTCCCATGAAAAGTCACCTCAGCTGTGCTGCAGGCCTGATGACCTTACTGATTTTGCGATCTCGTGGCTGTGATTATTTACACAAAAACAAATCAGTTATCTCAAACCTCAGGAACCAGAATCCTCAGGAAATGGGGTATTGGGATCGTTTTAATTTTTCCTTAACTAAGATCCAAAAGGCTTATTAATAAGCATTGTTGACTACTGTCAATACACTGAAAACAACTCAATCCTTGTTAACGATTCCATTTTGTATATAATCATGGCTGTGCCTGTTCTAAACCCTGTGGTGTGTGTGCGGGTTCTGATACTTAATGTTCACGTGTACTTGCTTCTGGTAATCTTCCTCAAACAGTGTGGTATAAGCATATCTACTCTCAAGTACTTAAGGGTTCTAATTAGAGAACATGCACTGAGCATCTGCTTTGTTAATAGCCATTGTGCTGGTTGCTCTGGAGATAATAGAACACAGTCCCACACTCAATATATTTATCATATGTATACTTTTAAAGATAATACTAACATTGTGTTAACAGTGCTTGCGAAAAGGGGGAGCTCTTCTAATTAAAACAGTAAGAATAGCTAAAAGAAAAACAGATTTACAAATTAAAGCCCAACTTTCAATTGGACTTGTCACTGAGGAAGTTCCCTTCCATTAGATATTCATTTTTCCTTCACTAAGCTTTTTGCTTAATGGTTATGAGAAAAGTAGCACTCCTTTGCTTTCAAAATATCAATACACTTTTAGGGATCTTTAAGGAGTTAAGAGTTGGGAAGTACCATCAAAAGTAATATATAAAGTCTATGTTCAAGATTCCATGAATTGGGCTTCTGGGAAATTAAATAGACTTCTGAGCCAACTTTCTTAGAAGGAGCTAGCCATGCAAATTCTGGAAACCACAGAAATCATTTAATACTACATATAAATGAACATTTATATGTACTTTCCAAAAGTCTCTCAAACATCTGTAGGGATAGGTTATGAATTAAGTGATTTTCAGCCATGAGGTCATTGTTTGGCATAAATTAAGAGGCCACGTCACAAATGCTGCCCAAGCCTTTCCTTGGCACAGACTGGGTTGGGGAGCTGCTTTCCATACATCATATAGGAAAGGCAGTGCTTTCCTTCTGGGGCAGTGGACCCAGGATGGGGTGATCTGGAAGTGTTTCGTGGAAACACACCAGGGAGGCTGTGGGACTCCCTGGGAAGACAAAGTCAGAAGGTCAAGAGAAGTGGACCTGGTATCACACCGTAGTCGTTGGATGAAGACTGAAGTGTAACAAATCAGTTATCTCAAACCTCAGGAACCAGAATCCTCAGGAAATGGGGTATTGGGATCGTTTTAATTTTTCCTTAACTAAGATCCAAAAGGCTTATTAATAAGCATTGTTGACTACTGTCAATACACTGAAAACAACTCAATCCTTGTTAACGATTCCATTTTGTATATAATCATGGCTGTGCCTGTTCTAAACCCTGTGGTGTGTGTGCGGGTTCTGATACTTAATGTTCACGTGTACTTGCTTCTGGTAATCTTCCTCAAACAGTGTGGTATAAGCATATCTACTCTCAAGTACTTAAGGGTTCTAATTAGAGAACATGCACTGAGCATCTGCTTTGTTAATAGCCATTGTGCTGGTTGCTCTGGAGATAATAGAACACAGTCCCACACTCAATATATTTATCATATGTATACTTTTAAAGATAATACTAACATTGTGTTAACAGTGCTTGCGAAAAGGGGGAGCTCTTCTAATTAAAACAGTAAGAATAGCTAAAAGAAAAACAGATTTACAAATTAAAGCCCAACTTTCAATTGGACTTGTCACTGAGGAAGTTCCCTTCCATTAGATATTCATTTTTCCTTCACTAAGCTTTTTGCTTAATGGTTATGAGAAAAGTAGCACTCCTTTGCTTTCAAAATATCAATACACTTTTAGGGATCTTTAAGGAGTTAAGAGTTGGGAAGTACCATCAAAAGTAATATATAAAGTCTATGTTCAAGATTCCATGAATTGGGCTTCTGGGAAATTAAATAGACTTCTGAGCCAACTTTCTTAGAAGGAGCTAGCCATGCAAATTCTGGAAACCACAGAAATCATTTAATACTACATATAAATGAACATTTATATGTACTTTCCAAAAGTCTCTCAAACATCTGTAGGGATAGGTTATGAATTAAGTGATTTTCAGCCATGAGGTCATTGTTTGGCATAAATTAAGAGGCCACGTCACAAATGCTGCCCAAGCCTTTCCTTGGCACAGACTGGGTTGGGGAGCTGCTTTCCATACATCATATAGGAAAGGCAGTGCTTTCCTTCTGGGGCAGTGGACCCAGGATGGGGTGATCTGGAAGTGTTTCGTGGAAACACCAGGGAGGCTGTGGGACTCCCTGGGAAGACAAAGTCAGAAGGTCAAGAGAAGTGGACCTGGTATCACACCATAGTCGTTGGATGAAGACTGAAGTGGGGAGGACGGGTTCCACCAAAGACGTGGAACCAGTGGAGCTGGAGCAGTTCCAGCGGTGAGCAGGGGTGTTTGAGTTAGGTGTGGGATCTCGTCTGGGGTCTACCACTACGCTTATTCACCTGAGACCTTGAGAAATCAACAGCTTTCTGATCCTCAGTTTTATCATCTCTAAAATGGGAGTAATGCTCACCTGCCAGAGTAATCAGGAGGATTAAATTTGATAAAGGTGACTTATCTCCAGTATATTCCTTTCACAAAGCATTTTTCACATAGTTTCTCACTTAATACTCAATCCCCCTTGGGGTTAAGTTAGGTACTGTAACTCTCCCCATGTTAAAGATGAAAAAAAATAAGGCTCAAAGCTGTTACTTGCCCGAGGTGACAAGCCCAGAAAGGGTCAGAGCAAGGACCTAGACCTGGAATCCTGATGCCAGTTCCTGGTCCTGCCGTTAAGAAGAAGCTGCCCAGTGCCTCCCAGTGGCCAAGTCAGACTAGACCCAGGTCCCCAGGGTTGCACAGAAGAGCTCCAGCAGCTACAATATTTCACCCTTCGATAAGGGTAAACATTCAAGAGGTGAGGCCTCCAAAAGAATTGATGAAAGAGGCGTATCAAGAAACCTTGCAGCTAAGGCTTAGATGGCAGCTTTTCTCCAACTCCATAAACAGCCTGACATTAACTTATCACCACCATGGAGACAGAACAGATTGTATACCTGGGCCCTTGCAGACAGGAATCCAAAGCTCAGATGGCAAAGGGATTGGTAGTATGCTGTTCCCAAAGGTTGCACATCATTCCCTTCGTGAATGGTCCCAACAGTTTCGAAGAAAAGACAATACCAACTTGAGCATCTAAATTTGGGAAATTAAGAACATTCTCACAATGAAAAGGTCTCTTTAAAGAAAAAAAAAGTGTACAGCATTGTTTTCCTGAGACCACCCGCATGTTGGGAGATAATTCATAGACAGTGCTCTCATGGTGTAGATAACTCATAGACAGTGCTCTCATGGTGTAGTCTGAAATCCTGAATAGCTTGGGGCAGTCACCATGACAACGAGCTCATCTTAAAATAGCCATTTAACTCATCATTGGAACAATGACCTATGAGAAAGGAGTGGTCTCTCAGGATGGCTGGGGGTTTTCTTACAGCTCTCTTGTTCTTGGTTGCTCCAGCCCAGTTCTGTCTGTAACCCCACTTGCTAAGACACATGCCACAGTCTTTAAAGAAACAGAGTAACTCACCAGGAGGAACGTGCTTCAAATCTTATAAAGGAAAATATGAGAAACAGAATTGGTTTTCTGGGGCTTAATCACTAAATGAAAGTACAGTAAGACTCTTCAAGTCTACTTCTAAAGTTCGAAAATGGGGGAGGAAAAATCTTAAAAAGGCTGAATATCAGGTGAGCACTGGAAGTCCGATCCCTTTTCTAAACTGTGATCCTCTTGCTTGCTGTCTTTGTTTGCTCAACGCTGAGTGAGTGGCCAGTGCACTTAGGTTGTCTGGTACCATGTCCTGCTTCTTGTAGAAGTTTACGTGCCAGGCTTTAGAAACACTGAATCTTTGTAGGTTCCCACTGGCTCTCTATAGCTGGAGAGTATTTCAGACAAAGTTGAAATTGTTGGAAATACTCTATTTTCTAGGGAATTTGTATTAATGGGCAAAATTCACATCTTTACTTAAGGTGGCCTGTCACTAGGTTGGAAATGCCCCTGTCACTTTTAATCACTGTATTTTAAGAATATATTTGGAGTTGTTTTTAAGTTCTAAATAGTAGTAGTAGTAATAATAGCTAACTTTTTCTCTGCACTTACCCATGTACCAGGCATGTTTTAAGCACTTTACAGAGGCTAACTCAGTGCCACTCAGCTACAAAGTGTTCAGTTAATTTTAATTTCTTGTTTAATTATTTCATCAGCCAAATCTCCTTACTGATTTGGTTGAGTTCCAGCTAGTTTCTTGCTATCTCTATTTCATATAAGACATTTTCCTCTGAGTGTTTTGAGGATCGGTACCACTTTGATTGAAGAACCACGTGACATCTCCCTCTACCACCCTCCCTCAAAGATACCTATTTTCTTCAGTCAACTCAAAGGTTGATAATCTCTAAGTAAACTGGTAGATTTCAAGTCCTCATAGTAGTAAGCCTCATGGTGATTATATCAGTGTTAACAAAGGGGAAGAAAATATCTTAGATTCTTAACGGAAAAAGGACAAGTTGGTCAAACAGACAGGAAACACTTAAGACAGACCATTAAATTAATTAAATATTAATAATTTGTGATAAATAGGACTGCCTCAAAAATTTTCTTAAGAAATGATTAGGGAAGACACAAAACTGGGAGAGAATATTCACAACACATACCTGACAAAGAACTTACATCCAGATTAAGGAGCCACTACACATAAAAGCAAACAAATTAAAAATAGGCAAAACAGTTGAACACACAGACTCCTCACAAAAGAAGGTATGTGAGTGACCAAATGAGCATATGAAAAGGTGGGAAACACTTAGGCGTCAGGGAAATGCAACTGAGGTACCATTCTCACCCATTTGCATGACTAAAATATAAATGACTGACAGTAACAAATGTTGGTGAGGGTGTGGAACAACTGGAACTCTCGTGCTTAGCTGGCAGGAGTGCAAAGGGATGTGCTTGGGACAGCTTTCTTATGCAGTTAGATGTAGACTTATACCCAGCCCTTCTACTCCTAGGTATTCACCCAAGAAAAAGAGAAACTTAAGTCCTCAAGATCTGTACAAAAATGTTCATAGTACTCTTACTATATAAAAACTCCAAACTGGAAACAATGCAAATATTTGTCAAAAAGCAAATGGATACATCAAAGTATAGGCATATGATAGAGTACTTATTCTTCAGTAAAAGGAACAACTACGGAATCGATTACATGGATGAACCTCGTAGGCACAAGAGAGTGCGTAGTGTTTGATTGCATTTGCATGAACTTCTAGAGTAGGCAAAAGAAATTACAGAATGAGAAGTCAGAAGAGTTCTTACCTCTTCGGGGTGGAGGTGGGCTATCTTGATGGAGTAGTGTTAAATGGTGTAGTCAGTAGTCAGAGAATCATTCAACTGAGACTTTGCACTTTATTTCTATAATTTGTTTTTAATTGTCTGCATTACAAAATATTAATTCTTTGCAGCAAGATCAGAGAGCCCTTTGTATGAATTAAGTCATCTGTTGACTTACAGCCTAAATTATTAAAATTTAGCTAGATGCATCATCATTACTTGTATCACCTGTATTTCTGGTCAGTGCCTTATCTCCTGTCAATAGCAGGGTCACTGAATTTATTTTATTTTATTCAGAGTAGGTCAGAATACTTTACAGATGAAATATAGACTGGGACAAATGCCTCTCCATGTACTTTTTGTTGTTGCAGAGTTCACATAAACCAAGCCAGGTCTACAAGGCCCCCAATGTTATACAGTTATTACTTTAGAGACCACAATGTTGTTATAAATTTATGGACCAGGACTTTTCTTTTTCTTGAAGGTGTACAAGGGAGAAGAAGCCACATTCCAAATCTCAGGCCTCCAGACCAACACAGACTATAGGTTCCGCGTGTGTGCGTGTCGTCGCTGTTTAGACACCTCTCAGGAGCTAAGCGGAGCTTTCAGCCCCTCTGCGGCTTTTGTACTACAACGAAGTGAGGTCATGCTTACAGGGGACATGGGGAGCTTAGATGATCCCAAAATGAAGAGCATGATGCCTACTGATGAACAGTTTGCAGCCCTCGTTGTGGTTGGCTTTGCAACTTTGTCCATTTTATTTGCCTTTATATTACAGTACTTCTTAATGAAGTAAACAAACCCAGCAAAACTAGAGGTATGAGTTTAATTAATGCTACACATTTTAATACACACATTTATTCAGATACTCCCCTTTTTAAGCCCTTTTGTTCTTTGATTTATATACTTGTTTTACAGATTTAGCTAGGGAAAAAATATCAGTGTTTTGGTGCACCTTTTTGAAATGCAAAACTAGGAAGAGGTTAAACTGGATTTAAAAAAAAAAAAAAAAAGAAGCAAACCAGATACCAAAAGCTAAAGCTAGCTTATGTTTTCTTTAAAATTTTTCAGATTTGCCTTTATTCTGTTTTCACTGATGTCTTTTGCAAGCCTTTGATTTTTTTTTTTCCATGTCACCATTTAGTAATTTATATTCACCTGTCACTTCTTATGTCTTGATCATCTGTACCTGTGAACGTGAATCACAGTGTGTGTAGTGACAGGGCTAGGATTTCAGTGTTGTCAGAGTATCACCACACAACCACACACAGAAGATGTGTTCACTCAGATAAGGCTGCCCTAAACAACCATTTTGTCACTCAGTTATTTAACTGTGTTTAGCTCATTGAGATCAAAATGTGTACTTTAAAATGTTTTAATAATCTGTATTTCTTATGATTTTAACACTATGAGCTGCCTGTCTAAGAAATCAAGTAACCAAAATGCATCTATAAATTAAATTATGGAGCATTGTAGATTTTACCACATCAATTCATAGCAGTAACTTTTCGAGGGCATTGTGCAATAGTTAGTTTCCTTGTTCAGCTATTTTAAAAGCTGCTTTAACTTGTTTGTCTGTCTTTGTATATAACTACTTCTGATCTAATCACTAGAGTTATTATATTCTGTTATGTTTGACCAGAATTATATGACGAGAACTGGTGACAGTTTAGTGCCTCTGCCCATTGTCCATGACTTACACTAATTGTGATCAATCTTCTTACACATCAGCTCATTATTTTTGAAAAATTTGCCTTTAGGCTATTCAATGAAGTATCAAAAGAAGTGATTGATTTTCAATAGCTTAATTCAGTGCACATAATACTAACAGCTGGTGAAAATTGATAAAGCCCAAAAGAGTCATCTCAATTTGTAGTTCCTATTCTTGTGGGGTTGACCTGGCCATGTGTGGAGAGGGAATGGTATTTGGTGGTAATAAGCACAGGGTGTTTGGGGGTCAAGGAGCCTAGATTATCTCCCTGGATCTGTCTGTCACTAACTTGCTGCGTGATCTGAACACGTCACTTTACCTCTCTGTGCCTCAGTTTTCCCATGCATTAAAAATAAAAAATAAAGTGGGGATTCTAATGTTCGTAAGTGCTTTGAGATCCTTGATCTATAGGTGCTATTGGAGTGCAAAGTGTTACTCTTGCATGTTTATTCTGAGTCATGAGATAATCAATTTTAACCCAAAGTCATTGGATTATTTATATGAAGTCCATAATGTTCGCGTACCTCAGGGACATTTAAAGAGTTGGAGGTGCAAATATATTCCAAAAGGGTGCAACAGACACAGTGTATCCCCCTGCTTCTGTTTTTGTATATTTTTGCTACTTGGTTTTTCTTGATCATAGCTATTTTGTGCTTGGTCTGTGTTGTCTTAAAATGCAGTATCCTGTACTAGCTTATAATATTCCCATACCAAAGTCATGGGGAAACCAACATTATTTTGTTTTTGGTTTATTTATACTATATTCTGCATACAGTACTTTAAATGCCAATTACAGTGCAATCTTTATTTATTGTAAAATTTTTTAAATGTACTTATGTACTAATTTTCCCTTGTAGCATGTTATTTTTTTGTGTTTTATACTTTTGTAATTTTAGGTCAGTCTCGTTCCTTGGCAACATCTGTAGTATTGTCATTCTTCTGACATTTTCTTGTGTTTTTAAAGATAAAGAGCATCTAGTGCATTAAATGCCAAAAAAAGATCCATTGTCAGCGATTGAAACGTTTACATGTACCCAAGAAAAACATAATCATCTCTTGAAAGAAAGTGCTAAGATCAATGAATTATTCTGTGTGCCTACGTTGATGTAATAAGTACTACTAGAAAGTTCTGTATTTTGTTATTGACTAGAATAATTAGTTTAATTAGCCTTGCAAACTGATGGCATCAAGGTGAAATTTTTTTGCCAAAGTTCTGGCCTTGCAAAACTCATGCCTCTATTTAAATGTGTATTATGATCCACTGTAACACTGCATCTGCGTTTTTGGAAACAATCTCATGCAGGTGTTTTGGGGAGAAGGCATTTTTTAAGCAATGAAGATTCAACTGAGTACGAGAACCCTGTCTGCAGGAGAAAAAAATAAGTCCCTTTTTTGGAAACACTTCAGAACTGCTGCTATAAAGAAATTCTCTGAATTGGTTGGATTTTTTTTTTAATGAAATAATACTTTAAGCCAAAATTGCTATGAATATTTGATCTTTGAGATTTTCGTACTATCTGTTTAACCACCAGAAAGCTGTTGTGTGTGAAACACTAGCTGACGGCACTTTATTTTATTGCTCTCCCTTATTCGGTATCATTATAATCCCTTCAGTCAAAAAGTTGTTACACTATCTGGCACTGTTTTCTATCACAGATATGTATATGTGATATTGATATAACTATATATATATTGCCATTACACATGAACAATAAAATAAAGTGTTATGTTAACCTCTCTTTGCCCTTTTGTAATATGTAGGAACGAGTGAGTGGCTTTCTGATGCTCTATATGTCAGACTCCTCCCTGGCACAAGAAATTCCAGTCATGTGAAGCAAAATGCCCTTTGTCCTCAAAGAAATTGTTTAAAAAGAAAACAACTTTTTAAAAAGATTTTTTGCATATTACCTGCCTTGTTCTTATCAACTTGAAACGTTGGCATTTTCTAACCGTGTTTTGTTGGCTACAGTAATTCAGTATTCCTGTCAAAATTGAAAAGTGCCCTAACTGAATGTGTTTGAATGTTATCCTTGCACAGTTCTTTAAATTGAAAGACAAAATGTTTTACCTCACTGTTGGACATACATTCCAAGCTTTTCAACTTTAGGAGAAAAAAAAATAATCCTATGTTTTCCTGTAAATTTTAGACTATTTCATATACATTGTATTAAAACTGCCATATCAATTTTAATGTATAGATTTTGCAAATACTATGCTATATGTAATACCTAACTGTATCTGTAGTGTATATGTAATATATTTATGCCCAATAAATGTTTTAATTCTTTCTGACTTAAGTAGGGTTCTTCTGCCATGAATAGGATTGCTTTTGTTGTTGTTACTTTTTAAAAACTTAAACCACATCCCAGAAGTTGTAAATTCAAATGTGTTTATAGGCCAGGCAAGTGGCATAGCGCAGGGTGTTTGCTGTACCGTCTAAAGGGGTGGCTGCCACCCTGCTTCTGGTTGAGGTCCTGCAGGATTGCCACCCACAATCACGTAGGCTGATGTTTCAGAAGTAAAGCAACTACACCCCAATTTAAAAAAAAAAAAAAGCGGCGGCAGCTACAAATCCAGATCTCCCTAAATGGGCCAACTAACCTGGGATTGCGGACCGTAAAGGCCCATGGGCTGTCAGTCCATTGTCAGAGTCTGTGGGGATAAAGAGTGTATCTTTAACATTTTATCTGTATACCAGACTCAGGAGCCCAGGTCTAGCTCTTTTCACTTAGCAGCTGGGGTGCACCTTCTCCATGACGGACTCCCACAGTTTTGACCCCCTTCCCTCCTCCGGGTCTCATTCAACAACAATAGCAATAAAGTGTAGTGTTCCCACTACAGTCATGGTTTCACCCTGATGTTTAGATTGTTTTGCTAGGAATCCCTACTATCTTTTTTTTCCCCTGAGGGAAAAATGAATGGGGGAACCGACTGTTGATAACTAAAAGCTTTCTTTCGCATAAAGAATGGTGATAATCATTCTTTCGGGTAAAAGTGACAAGTTGAACAAATCAAATTTTGCATGCTCCCGACACTCCACTCCTGAAAACACAGTAAAGGATTTTTTTTTAAGTCATAACTGCTCTCAACACAGAAGAATGGGAATTGTTAGCACCAGAAGTTTGGAAACCTGACTGAAGAAAGCTGAGTTCTCATTTAGCGGGGGAGAAAATGAGCACCAACTCAATTTACATGCAGAATACACTGAAGGCTCGAAAACTGACAGAAGCATGTCACTTTAAAGTGAGGGTGAAGAGGGAGAGGCGCCTCCAACAGTATTGGTAGAAAGCTGCTAAAGGTGCCATTACATCTACAAAATCCCTCCCTACTTTCAGCTGGACAACTGCTCCTCTGCCCTTGCAGAAACCAAAAGTTTATCCACAGGAGAAGGTAAAATAGGCCCTGGACTTAGCGAATGTTAGTCTTACCGGAAGATGAGGTGGTTCAGCCAGAGCACCCTTTGGTGATACTTCTCAGCCTTGGCTACACAGTGACACCACCCGGGAAGCTTTTCAGAATACCTGTGTTCAGACCCTCCACCAATAAGATGAGTATTTCTGGAGTATCAACGTTTTTTAAAGCTCCCCAGGTGATTCCATTGTACAGCCAAGATCGAGAACCGCTGTCCTACGGTGGAACTCTTGGTCAACAATCCTCTATCAGCTTTTTAGTCCTTCAGCTTAGCCAAAGGTAACCTGACATCTGATGGAAGCTGCTAACATGAATGAAAAGTCCAAAGCCAACAACTTGGAAGAATCAGAGGCTAAGGGAGAAGAACCTTCAGAAAATGATCCTATCCCCAGAGAGATGAGGAAAAAACAAGTCACCTGTAGACTAAGGATAGGATGCTGTGGAAGAAGGACACGTGAAGAACACGGAAACGTTCTTGGAAATTAGAAACTCAGCAGAAGGGCTGGAAGCTGGAATTGAGACTAACCTGGTCAGGATCAGACCAGGACATTCAATATCTAAATAATAGGGACTTCAGATAGAATAGAAAGTGTAGGGGAGGAAATCATCAAACATCTGAGTTTCCGTAGGGAGAGGGCACGAGGGAGCTCACCACAGCGGATGGGACGAGAGCCCCTGTCAAGGCACACCATCTTGAAATTTCCAAACAGTGGGACCAAGAGAAGCTCCCCAACACGATGCAAAACCGGTCACACGGAAGCGCTAGAAGTCAGAGTAGATGTGTGCTTCTCAGTAGCAACACTGGAAGCGAGGAGTCCATCAGGCAGGTATGTCAAGATTTTGAAAGAGAAAGGTTTCCCACCTGCTTACTCTCAGTCAAGGGTAAAGTATCAAGCCATTTTTAGAAATTGGAGCGCTCACAACTTTGCCTCCCATGCACCCTTCCTCAGGAAGCTGCTAGAGCGTATGCTCTCCTATATGAGTGGCTAAACCAAGAAAGAAGCATCCATGGGATTCCGCCTTCAGTGCTGTTCACGCAGGTCAGAAGTTGGCTCTCTGGCCCTTTGCCTCAGAAGGATTTATGCAGCTTTCATTTTATCCCTTCCCTACCCCGCAGTCATGGTGGGTGAGCACACGCACACACGCATACACACACACACACACACACACACACACACACACACGCATACACTTCCCTCTACAGAGGAAAGACAGAATGACCCTTCTAAACATTTTACCTTGGGCTAATTAAACCAACAATTAAATCTGTGTACCGGCACTGGTACCCTTTATTCAGGGTGGTAACTTAAAAAAAGTTCCCATCTCCACTGCTAGACTCTAAGTGCCTTAAAAGCTGGGGGAAGGGAACGTGTACCCAGGGCAGCAAGTCTCAGTCAGCTCTGCAGCACACAGCATATTCTCTGGCACATAATAGAAGCTAAAAAAAGGTTTGTTGAATTCAGTTGACTGACTTGGTCAGAAAAGTTCATATAGCGGTGATGAGAGCCATAAGATACTCGCTGCTCCAAACTAGTCTTTTGCCACCGTGTGTTATTTTGGGTGCAGTATTATGATCTTCTTTAAATTATAGGCAATAAATTAAAATGTGGCAATTTCCCACAAAATACTGGGATTCCAGATTCCACTGAAGTTTGAGAGACCCAGAAACTCTAGGTCTTGTTCTGGAACGGTGCTTATGGACAGGGGTGAATAGTAGCTGTCCTTGTTAGTTGGCATTTGCTCTGCACCTGACCACATTTCCCACCAAATCCCGGACATGGATATGGATGGTGATGTCTCGTCTAACAGAAGAAAAATTGGGTTTCTTTAAATCTGCTTTTCCATAGAAGCAACAACAACAAACAAATAACTTGTCCCGAAAGTTCTGAAAACTTTTTCAGAGCTCCAGAAATTACCCAAATGCTTATAACAATCTGAACCTTGGCAAGAACTGCAGGTTTTGTGATATTTTAACCCAGTCTACGCCGCACACCCTACCCCACCCCAGCTCCACACTAGTCTTGAAAAACAGCAGCCCTGCAACCACTAGAGGGAGCACACGGGGTTTGGAGCACCTCAAAATGGCTCATCCCAGCGCATTGTCACCATCTAACCTGTCTCACAGGCTCTCTGGAAAAGCACCACTGGCAGGGTGGTTGTATTTAACTTGCCTCAGAGCTCACCCTGTGGGAAAGCCTTATATCCAGGGCATTTGTTGAAAGATAGTCAGTGCAATTGTTTAACCCTGCAGCTACTTGAGGCTGCAATACCAGCGGGGGTAAACAAGAGCTGGCCCCAAACTGCAAGATCTGGGGAATGAGATGTCCTCGGGGGCTTTTAAAAGCTTGCAACATAGTTCTTGGGGTCTAGAAGGCCATGTGCACGTGCAGGGCTGTGTGCATGCTCAGCAAAGACCTGAGAAGGCCCCGATTTCACTTCTGACTGACCTTCAGGCCTTGTGCAGTCAGGGAGCGTCGGTTAAGGCAGAATTGTAAATTCCCTGTGCATTGAAGGTGCGCTCCAGCATGCAGAGCCCCTTGACTTTGTCAAGGGGGACTGACTGGCTCAAGGCATTTAAGGAAATCTGTGAGCATTCTTTAACTGACCATTAAACACAACAGATATTCTAGTGGCCAGACGCAAAGAAAGAAGTCTGGAAGGATACAATCTGAATTCATAACTTGGATTAACCCTAGTGAGGAGTCGGGAGGTGATGATCAAAGAGAATTTTAGTCTTAACTGCAATATGTTCGCCTTTTAGATGAAAGATGAATTTATGTATTGTGTAATAAAAATTAGTTTTATGGTAAACAAAACCATACAGAAGAAATAAAATTCTTCCCACTTTTCTGAGCCAAAGGATAAATAAAGATGCTCCTCAATGTTTTCCCCTAGGACAAAGGTACAGATTTTGTTTTCTATCTGAACAAGTTATAAGAGAAATGTGTTCAATTTGGATAAACACAATTTCTTGCAGTCATGAGCCATTGAATGCTTATGATTTTCCACTACAGCATTGTTTGCCAAAGTGAGGAGGCATAGAAGATAGCTAAGTGGTTATTGTCAACACCTTTTAAATTATGTTATTTTTGTCATCTGGGCTAGGGAAAATTGTAACTAGCATATCAAAGAGAAACATAAGATTAAAGTGGATATTTAAGTTTACAAAAGAAACAGAACAAGTAAATAGTGTAGGTGCTACTCAGATATGGCAGAAATCATAGGGCTGATAAGCAAATGACTAAAGTTTGAGAACAATGCACTGTGGAACCCTGCCTTCTAAAAATACAAATGGATCTATGCAACACAACATGTTTTATGTTAGCGGCTGCAAATATATTCTTTTCTTCCTCACGTGAAAAGAGTTATTTTAGGGAAAAAGGAGTGGGCATAAAAATCACAATCCACACGGAGTTGGAAATTGAACTGAACTAGAAAGTTCATATAGCTGATCCCTACCAGCCTCAATAACCTGCTTTTACCTTCCTGTCTTACTGTGCATATCTTCACATTTGATACTTAGGAATATTCACAAGACTAAGAATTAGCTTTCCTTTTTTTTTTTAAATTAAGAAGTTGAATATTTTATTATTAAACTGTTTCTTATTTTCCTGCAAGGCTGTTTCTTCACTGTATGAAAACAGCACCGCAAACACAGTATATTTTCCAAAATTAAGAGAGTAACGTTCTGCATTGGACACTATACAACTAACAAACTTTTCTCCACTGCCAGTTATTTCCAGTGGGAAGATCGTTGAGTATTTTGACCTAAATCCAGGGATGGCTGTAAGCAAGTTACAATATCATATAAGGCTTAAGATAGCAATATTATCCTTGAATTACATGATTTTTATAACTAGTTTCCCCACAGATAATTTCAGGAATTCTGAATATTATAACTGGAGGCTAGCCCAAAAATCATAGGGTGTTGTGGAAAAGATGCATAGTGTTTATCTGAAGTCATTAGGAGGTTAAGGGGTATTTTCTTCAGGAAACATTGTTGCAAGTAGTTTCTTTTGCTGAAAATTGCTTTTTAAAAATCCACCACTAATTTAAGACAACTATGCTAGATTAAGTTGTTTCAAACTAGTTTATTTAGGGGTTCCATTTTCACTCAATAGATTTTATGTATTTCTCATACACTCCTTCACTCATTAGGTCATCTAGTTCTGAAGAGTTACTGAGTGTCATCTTGATCAGCCAACCATCTTCATAACAAGATTTGTTGACAAGTCCTGGATTTTCTGCTAGAGCTTCACTAATTTCAGTTACTTCTGATAGAGGAGAATAGAGTTCACTACTAGCTTTCACACTTTCCAAAGCACCAAATTCCTCTTGTTTGTTCAATTTTGTCTCAACTTCAGGCAGACTACAGTAAACAACAACTCCTAAAGCTTCCTGTGCAAAATTGCTGATTCCCACTGTTCCAACACTGTTTTCTGTTGGTACCCATTCATGTTTGTCTGTGAATTTATGCACCAACACCAGAGCAGGGCCGGTGCACCAAGCCCAGAGGGCGCCTGCCCACAGTCCCCAGGGCCGCAGCGGTCAGGGGCGCACTGGGCACAGAGATGGCCCGCAGCCTGCACGCTCCGCGCCACTTGCAGCGCCACGTTCACGGTAAGAATTCGCTTTTCTAAACTTACGGTGCTTTTGCTGGAACCCTGAAGGTTCAATAATGTTATTTTTGCAGAGCCTGAGATAAGATATAATAGATTTTGGTTTTGCAATAGTCATGTGGGAAAGAAGGAAAACCTAATGGGTCTCTTTTGATTGGTCTGCCACTGCCTCCTCTGGGCAGTGAGCTAGGGGCATCCTGTCCCACCTCCAACTCCATCCATTTGGTTCTCCACACGTTGTTGTGTTTTTCAAAAAATCCCTTGCCCAGACTTAAGGACATTAATCTAGGAATGGGTCCCTAACCATTTGGGATTAAGAATCAAGTTAGTCTTGCTCTAATGCCAAAACTGCAAGATGAAAACCGTGAAAATTTTGAGCAACTGGTTTTCTTGGTGTAGAGTAAGCCAGTGGTTGGTAAGAGAAAACATGCTGGCAGGAAAAGAGAAGCAAAAAAGAGGGGCAAAGATGTGATAGGAGATCCCTAGTTAAGGCCCCATTTATTCTGTCCTTAGGTTCTCTGAGACCTCTTCCCTGCTTTCCTTATGCCCCCTTGTGTTTAAGCTACTTGGACTTGGGTTTCTGACACCAGAGACCGGAAGGTTCCCAACTAGGATAGAAAGCACGTAAGACCTATCTCGTATTGCAAAATGGGTTTATTTAAATTATTATATACAGGAGAGTGATCAAGACGGCAGAATAGTAGGACGTGAAGCTCACCCCCTCCCACAAACACAACAAAAATACATCTACATGTGGAACAATTCTCACAGAATACCTACTGAACTCTGGCAGAAGACCTCAGACTACTGAAAGGGCAAGAAAATCTCCACATAACTGGGTAGGAAACAAGAAAAAAAAAAAGGCGAGAGAGAAATCGGGCTGGGACCTGCACCCCTGGGAGGAAGCTGTGAAAGAGGAAAGGTTCCTGCACCCTGGGAAGCCCCCTCTCCCTGGCGGGGAGATCAGCCAGGACAGAGGGGTAGCTTCAGAGCCTCAAAGGAAAGCACAGAAGCTGGTTTGTGGCAGCCGGAGCAGAGGGAGAACTGCACAGTCAGTGCCACCACCCTGCACTCCCCAGGCTGACGTGCATGTCCGCCAGTGCCGGCAGGGGCTGGGTGCTGGAACTCAGGCTTCGGAGATCAGAACCAAGGAGAGGACTGGGGGTGGCTGTGTGGAGACAGACGCGGGGGGCTGGAATTCAGTGCGACTTCAGGAGGGGGTGTACATAGAGGAAGTCTGGGCCACCTTAGAGGCCAGGTGCCATTGTTTGTGGGGGGGGGGTGCCCGAGGGGAGGGGCGGGACCTGGATTGTAGCCTTTTTCCCTGTGCGTGCACTCACAGAGAGGAGGACACTGGCTGCACAGGCTCCAGGGGCAATGGCAGACCCCTGCCACCTCCCTCCCAAACCCTGGGAGCAGTCTCAGGCCACTGACACTGCCCCCCCCCAGATGCCAGGAGTGGTCACACCCCCCTGCCACCTCCCTCCCAGACTCCAGGAGTGGTTGCAAGCCATGTCCACATGCATAGCGTGTCCCTGGGGCATGCCTGAGCTGCCTGCCACTGCCAAGAACCCCAAGACTGGGCACCAGCCACCACATCTGCACACCCCCTATCAAGGGGATAATGACCAACACACACTGAGGAAACAGGTGACAGGCATCCATACTAAAAACAGCCCTCACATCAAATATATTGAACTCACACAAGCTACACAGGGATGATCCCACATATAAATAGCCCTCCAAGACCACAGTAGATAAATGTTTCTCCTAAATTCACAGAGTAAGAGAAATATAAGTAAAATGAAGAAACAGAGGAACTACTTCCAGTTAAAAGACCAAGAGCACTCCCCTGAAAGAACTGACAATGAAGCAGACCTCTTCAGTCTAATAGACACCAGTTTCAAAAAGGAGATAATGAGAATACTGAAGGAATTAAGAAAGGCTATCAACAGAAATGCAGAGTACTGTAAAAAGGAACTAGAAACTATAAAGAGGAACCAAGAAAAATTAGAAAACTCATTTGCAGAGACAGAAGCTGAGCTAAAGGCAAGGAATAGCAGAATGAATAATGCTGAAGAAAAAATAAGTGACCTGGAAGATAGAATAATGGAAATCACCCAATCAGGACAGCAGACAGAAAGTCAAATTAAAACAACAAAAAAAATGAAAGCAATATAAGACACCTATGGGATAATATAAAGCATGCCAACCTACACATAATAGCAATTCCAGAAGGGGAAGAAAGAGAAAAAGGGATCCAAAATATATTTTAAGAAATTATAGCTGAAAATTTCCCAAACCTAAAAAAGGAAACAGATATCCAGGTACAGGAAGCATAGAGGGTCCCAAACAAGATAAACCCAAAACACACCTACAACAAAACATATTATAATAAAAATGGCGAAAGTTAAGATAAAGAGAGGATTTTAAAGGTAGCAAGAGAAAAACACAGTTAATTACAAGGGAACCCCCATAAAGCTATCAGCTGATTTCTCTACAGAAACACTGCAGGCCAGAAGGGAGTGGCAAGATATATTCAAAGTCCTAAAAGGGAAAAATCTGCAACCTAGGATACTCTACCCAGCAAGATTCTCACTTAGGATAGAAGGAGAGATAAAAAAAAATTTTTTCAGACAAGCAAAAACTAAATGAATACAGCAATACTAAACCTATCCTAAAGGAAATATTAAAAACTCTTCTCCAAAGAGAAAAGAAATAAGAATCTATAGGAAAGAGAAAATCACAATTGGAAATCACTTAAATAAGCCAGTACACAGATTTTTTAAATCAAAAAATTTTCTGTGAAAGTGATGATAGTGCACAATGAACAGCAGAAGGATGAACCTGAAGGTGTAAAAGATGACATCAAAATCATAAAATGTGGGGAAGGAGAGTAAAAAAGTGTAGTTTTTTGTTTTTGTTTTTCCTAGAATGTGTTTGAGCCTATATGACTACCAGTCTAAGGTAAATAGATATAGGAAGCAGTTAACAAACTATGTTTTGATCAAATCAAAAACATACAAATCAAAACATACAAATAGATTCACAAATCAAAAACATACAATAGAGTCACTGAAACCAAAAAGAAGAGAATATAGGTATAATACAAAAGAAAATCTCAAGCCACAAAAGGAAAAACAAAAAAGGAAAGGGACAAAGAAGAAATATAAAATCAATGGGAAAACAAGGTTGAAAATGGCAATAAATACATATCTATCAATAATTATCTTAAATGTCAATGGAATAAGTGCTCCAATCAAAAGACACAGAGTGGCAGATTGGATTAAAAAAACAAGAGCCTACAATATGCTGTCTACAAAAGACACACTTTAGGGCAAAGGACATACACAGATTGAAAGTGAGGGCGTGGAAATAGATATTTCATGCAAATGGAAATGACAAGAAAGCGGGGGTCATGATACTCATATCAGACAAAATAGACTTTAAAACAAAGGCTATAAAGAAAGATAAAGAAGGACACTATATAATGATAAAAGAATCAATACAAGAAGAGGATTTTACACTCATCAACATACATGCACCTAATATAGGAGCACCCAAATACATAAAACAAATACTAACAGACATAAATAGAGAAATTTACAGGGATATAATAATAGTAGGAGACTTTAACACCCCACTCACATGAATGGACACATCTTCCAGTTAAAGAATCAATAAGGCAAAAGAGATACAAAATGATGCAATAGAACAGTTAGACTTAATTGATATTTTCAGGACATTACATCCAAAAAAATCAGAATACACATTCTTTTCAAGTGCACATGGAACATTCCCTAGGATTGACCACATACTAGGGCACAAAACAAGTCTTAACAAATTTAAGAGGATAGAAGTTATTTCAAGCATCTTTTCTAACCACAACAGTATGAAACTAGAAATCCACCACAGAAAGAAAAATGAGAAAAAAACGATTACATGGAGACTAAACAACATGCTACTTAAAAAACCAATGGGTCAACAATGAAATCAAAAAGGAAATTTTAAAATACTTTGAGAAAAATGACAATGAAAACACAACCATACAAAATCTATGGGATGCAGCAAAAACAGTCCTTAGAGGGAAGTTCATAGCAATACAAGCCTTCCTCAGAAAACAAGAAAAATCTCAAATAAACAACATAAGTTACCACTTAAAAGAATTAGAAAAAGAAGAACAAACAAAACCTAAAGTCATCAGAATGAAGGAAATAATAAAGATCAGAGAGGAAATAAATAAATCAGAGATTAAAAAAATAATAGAGAAAATCAATAAAACCAAGAGCCAGTTCTTTGAAAGGATAAACGAGATTGACAAATCTCTGGCCAAGCTCACCAAGAAGAAAAGAGAGAACACAAATAAACAAAATAAGAAATGAAAAAGGAGACATTACAACTGATACTGCAGAAATACAAAAAAAAAAAAAAGACTGTAAGGGACTACTATGAACAATTATATGCCAACAAATTCAACAACCTAGAAGAAATGGACAAGTTTCTAGAGACATACAGCCCACCAAAACTAAATCAAGAAGAAATAGATAATTTGAACAGACCAATCATTTGAAGTGAAATAGATAAAAAAAAAAAAAAAAAAAAAAAAAAAAATCAAAACAACTAGAACTGAAATTCAGCAAGGCAGTAGGATACAAGATTAACATACAGAAACTGGTTGAATTTCTTTACACCAAAAATGAAATGTCATAAAGGAAAAGCAACCCAGAAAATAAAATACTTAGGAATAAACCTCACCAAGGAAGTGAAAGAGAACTATAAAACATTAATAAAGGAAACTGAAGATGATTCAAAGAAATGGAAAGATATCCCATGCTGTTGGATTGGAAGAATTAATATTGTTAAAATGGCCATAGTACCCCAAACAATCTACAGATTTAATGCAATCCCTATCAAATGACCCATGACATTTTTCACATAACTAGAACAAATAATCCTAAAATTCATATGGAACCATAAAAGACCCAGAATTGCCCAGGCAATCCTGAGGAAAAAAAATAAAGCAGGAGGCTTAACCTTCCCAGACTTCATACAATACTACAAAGCTACAGTAATCAAAATGGCATGGTATTGGCACAAAAATAGACATATGGATCAATGGAACAGAATAGAGAGCCTGAAATAAACCCACACACCTAATTAATTAATTAATCTTTGAAAAAAAGAGGTAAGAATATACAAAGGGAAAAAGGCAGTCTCTTCAGCAAGTGGTGTTGGGAAAGTTGGACAGCTGCATGTAAATCAGTGAAGTTAGAACACACCCTCTCACCATACACAAAAATAAACTCAAAATGACTTAAGGACTTAAACATAAGACATGACACATAAAACTGCTAGAAGAGAACATAGGCAAAACATTCTCTGACATAAATTGTACCAATGTTTTCTTAGGTCAGTCTCCCAAGGCAATAGAAATAAAAACAAAATTAAGCCAATGGGACCTAATCAAACTTACAAGTTTTTGCACAGCAAAGGAAACCATAATAAGAAAAGACAGCCTACAAATGGGAGAAAATACTTGAAAACAATGCAACAAAAAAGGGCTTAATTTCCAAAATATACAAACGGTTCATACAACTCAACAAAAACAAAAAAAACCAAACAACCCAATCAAAAAAGTGGGCAGAAGACCTAAAGAGACATTTCTCCAAGGAAGAAATACAAATGGCCAATAAGCACATGAAAAGACACTCAACATCGCTAATTATTAGAAAAATGCAAATCAAAACTACAATGAGGTACCACCTCACACCAGTCAGAATGGCCATCATTAAAAAGGCTACAAATAACAAATGCTGGAGAGGGTGGGGAGAAAAGGAAACCCTCCTACACTGTTGGTGGGCAAGTAAGTTGGTGCAGCCACTATGGAAAACAGTATAGAGGTTCCTCAGAAAACTAAAAACAGAATTACCATATGATCCAGCAATCCCACTCCTGGGCATATGTCCAGACAAAACTGTAATTCAAAAAGGCACATGCACCCCTATGTTCATCACAGCACTATTCACAATAGCCAAGACATGGAAACAATCTAAATGTCCATCAACAGAGGAATGGATAAAGAAGATGTGGTACATATATACAATGAAATATTACTCAGTCATAAAAAAAGAATGAAATAATGCCATTTGCAGCAACATAGATACAACTAGAAATTATCACACTAAGTTAAGTAAGTCAGAAAGAGAAAGACAAATACCATATGATATCACTTATAGTGGAATCTAAAATATGACACAAATGAACCTATCTATGAAAGAGAAACAGAATCACGGACATAGAGAATAGACTGGTGGTTGCCAAGGGAGAGGGCGGTGGGAGAGGGATGGATTGAGAGTTTAGGATTAGCAGATGCAAACTGGTATATATAGCATAGGTAAACAACAAGGTCCTACTGTATAGCACAGGGAATTATATTCAATATTCTGTGATAAACCATAATGGAAAAGAATATGAAAAAGAATGTGTATATGTATAACTGAATCACTTTGCTGTACAGCAGAAATAACACAACATTGTAAATCAACTATACTTCAATTAAAAAAAGTAATAAAAACAATAAATAAATTAGGATACACAATGTACCAAATGCACAACCTCAAAGATTTCTGTGCTGGGAATTTATTCAGATTTGGCCTTTTCCTTTGTGTGTTTTCATTTTGTTTTTACTTTTCAAATCATATATGCTGAATTTAGGAAATCTATATTTTTTAATTTAACAAAATGATGCTGAATTGGAGCACTAATTGACGAGCACTTGACATGCATCATATCACTTATGCCTCATAACAACCCTTTGAGGCAATTATAGCTATCTCCCCTTGAAGCACAGGGTGCTCAAGTAATTTGAGCATATACGTGTTGATGGAGAATTCAAGCCTGGCTCTAATTAATTTCTGAGGCCAGTATACTCTAACCCTGTGCCATGCTGCCTGCCAGAACCCTTCAGGATCTCTCCTCTTGTGGTTACCTTTAACTGATGTGAACAGCAAAGGTACCAGCATTGAACTTCAATCTCATAAATAATGTGGTGTTAAGACAAGGTTTAAAAAAGTATTAAAGGAGAAGCAGCTGTAGTTTTGACCTTCAGGCTTGAGTCCATCCCCTCACTACCATCCTCTGCCCTCCTGATGAAAGGCACCAGGGGTACTCATACAAGAGTCAGATGTTTGACTAAGGGGTGATCGTATTTCTAAAAGACAGACTGAGACTCCTCTGAAAAAAGGAATAAAAACTCTGGGTTCTGAGATTTGGTTTCCTCCAATGTAAGGCAAATTTTGAACTACATAATCTAAAGTCCTTAACTTTATGACTCTATGAAGACTGGACTCTTCTGAGGTAGGTGGGCTTCTGTCCAAACTACAATTCCTTGACTGATATAATCAGGGGACGAGGTCCCCTGGCAAGGTCCTCCACATATGCACAATCTTAGACTTTGAGAAAATTGCCCCCAAGCCAACTGTAAACATCTGCAATTTGGATTGCAAAACTGCCAGTCAGGAAGAATGCCCAGCCAACACCAGTACTCTCACTGCTCAGGGAACATAGTACCTTTCTACAAAGCTTATTTCATATGCTACCACACAGCAGTTAGGAAATTGGAAGCGATATAGGGAGGGAGATCAAGATGGCAGAGGCGGATGTGAAGCTCACCTCCCCCTACAAACACATCAGAAATGCATCTACACGTGGAACAATTCTCACAGAAAACCAACTAGAAACTGGCAAGAGATCTCCTACACAGCCAAAGCTGCAAGAAAGAGCTCTATATAACCAGAGTAGGATGGGGGAAAAAAGTCATCAGGATGGGACTCTGCCCCTGGGAGTGATCTGTAAGGAAGAGAAGGTCCACGTGGGCAGACCTTCACCCTGGGGAAGCCCTCTTGCCTGCTGAGAAATCTTCTGGGACAGATAGAGGGGCTGGAGAAGCATGCCTGTGTGGGCTTCCTAACATTGGGATGGAGAGAGACATGCACCAACGGCTGGCTGCCGACTTGCCGAGCTTCCCAATCGGAAGGGGCAAACACCCAGGGCCCCTTCACTCCACACCGCAGCATGGCGTGAGATCATGGCAGAGATCTGGTCTAGCTGTGCAGAGACAGACAGGGCACCTGGGGTGTGATCTGGGCCAAACCGTGGAGCCCATTGTCCATGCGTGCACAGCACAGGTGTGGCTGCAGTGCACACTGTTGGTGCACATCAGGTGGCACCACAGGAACAGGCAGGCACTGGGTGCTGAGTCTTGGATGGACAGGCCCTGGGCAGGAATACGTGACTGTTCATTTCCCAGTGGGAGCGCTCCAGCTCCACCCACTTTACACCACCTCTGGGGCAGACAGATCCTGGGAGAGGTCTACCACAGAGGCAGCCCAGGTCTCAGGTGGCAGCACAGCCATCTCCATTCCTGTAGCCACAGTCCACCAAACCCCGCCTACTCCACCACAGCCTAGCACTAAGTCTCAGTTGAACAAAATGGAGAAAGTGATGCGA
Organism: Neophocaena asiaeorientalis asiaeorientalis; assembly: GCF_003031525.2. Taxonomy (NCBI): domain Eukaryota; kingdom Metazoa; phylum Chordata; class Mammalia; order Artiodactyla; family Phocoenidae; genus Neophocaena; species Neophocaena asiaeorientalis. Next base: position 23,791 of record NW_020174134.1, on the reverse strand, counting down.
CTTTGGGCTGCTTCTGGAAGGACCTGCAGACACCTACACAGATGATGCATAGGTTCACTGTGACCACGTGAGCCTTACTTGCTTTAGTGAACACCAACTTTGGGGCAAGGCATGCACTCAAGGACAACAGGGCCTGATCAAACCCGACCCTCAGGGCTTCTACTCCAACAACTGGGGAGGAGACCCCGCCCCTGACAGGGCAGTGACAGCCATGGAGCAAAGAGGAGGCCCCACCCCACATCCAGCACAGGCTCTGGGCAGTATACCACCACTCACATTCCCCATCAAGGGGATAATGGCGAGCACACTCTAAGGAAAGATGTGGCTGGATCCATACCAAAACAAGCCCTCACGCTAAAAATATTGGAAAACAGTCTACAGAGGGATGCTCCCACATTAAACAACAACAACAACAAAAAACCTTCAGGACGACAGTAGGTAACTCTTTCTCCTAAATTCATAGAGGCAAAGAAAGTTAGGTAAAATAAAAAGCAGAGGAACTACTCCCAACTAAAAGAACAAGAGGAATCCCCTGAAAGAGCAAATGATGATCAGGCCTCATCAGCCTACTAGACCCCAAGTCCAAAAGGAGATAATAAAAATGCTAAAGGAATTAAGAAGGATTATCAATAAATGAAGTTTATTGAAGTTTCACTTCAGTGAAATGAAGTTCACTGTAACAAGGAACAAGAAACTATAAAGATGAACTAAACAAAATTAGACAATCCAATTGCCAAGATAAAAACCAATCTAGAAGTAATGAATAGCAGACTAAAAGACACAGAAGAATGAATGAATGATCTAGAAGAAAGAATACTGGAAGTCACCCAATCAGAACAGCAGACAGACAAATAAAAAAAGAAAAAATGAAAGCAACGTATGAGATTTATGGGATAATATAAAGCATGCCAACCTATATGTAATAGGGGTTCCAGGAGGAGAAGATAGAGAGAAAGGGATTGAAGATGTATCTGAAGAAATTATGGCTGAAAACTTCTCAAATCTAAAGGACACAGATATCCAGGTATAGGAAGCACAGTGGGTCCCAAACAAGATAAACCCAAACAGACCCACACCAAAGCATATCATAATTTAAATGGCAAAAGTTAAGGGGAGGATTCTAAAGGCAACAAGAGAAAAACAAAATGTCAGTTAAAAGGGAACCCCCATACGGCTATCAGCTGATTTTTCTGCAGAAACTTTGAGGGCCGGAAGGGAGTGACAAGATATATTCAAAGTCCTGAAAGGGAAAAACCTGCAACATGGGATATTCTACCCAGCAAGATTATCATTAAGAATAGAAGGAAAGATAAAGAATTTTTCAGACAAGCAAAAACTAAAATAATTCAGCAATACTAAACCTACCCTAAAAGAAATATTGAAAGGTCTTCTCTAAATAGAAAAGAAGCAAGAATCTATAGGAGAGGGCAAATCACAGTAGGAGAGGCAAATATACAAAAGGATTGAAGATCACTTAAATAAACGACTACATAGACTAAAAACAATCAAATTTTATAAAAATGATTATGACTACAATTAACAGCAAAAGGATAAACATGAAGATGTAAAATAGGACATCAAAACCACAAATGTGAGGAAGGGGAGTGTTAAAATGCAGATCTCTTAGAATGTGTTTGAACTTGTATGACTATCAGTTTAAGCAAGTAGCTATAGCTATGGGTCAACATACTTGAAAACCAGGGTAACCACAAATCAAAAACATATAATAGATTCACCAAAACCAAAAAGAAAGTAACTCAATCATACTACAAAAGAAAACCATCAAACCACACACACACAAAAAAATGAACAAAGAAGAACTGCAAAAACTAGAAAACAAGATTTAAAATGGCAATAAATATGTACCTATCAATAATTACTTTAAATGTCAATGGACTAAATGCTCCGATCAGAAGACAGTGGCAGATTAGATTAAAAAAAAGAACCTACAGTATGCTGCCTACAAGAGACTCACCTCAGGCACAGACTGAAAGTAAAGGGCTGGAAAATTATATTTCATGCAAATGAAAATGACAAGAAAACAGGGATAGCAATACTCCTACCAGACAAAGTAGACTTTTAACATGTCTTTTTTAATTGAAGTATAGGTGATGTACAATATTATGTAAGTTACAGATGTACAATATAGTGATTCACAGTTTTTAAAGGTTATGCTCCATTTGTACTTACTGTAAAATATTGGCTATATTCCCCATGCTGTACGATATTTCCTTGTAGCTTATTTTATACCTATTACTTTGTACCTCTTAATGCCCTACACCCCTAAATTGCCCCTCCCCTCTCCCCACTAGTAGCCACTAGTTTGTTCTCTATATCCAAGTCTACTTTTTTGTTGTATTCACTAGTTTTATTTTTCAGATCCCATGTATAAGTGATATCATACAGTATTTGTCTTTCTCTGTCTTACTTATTTCACTTAACATGACACCCTCCAAGCCCATCCATGTTGTTACAAATGGCAAAATTCCATTTTTTCTATGGCTGAGTAGTATTCCATTATATATATACATATATATGTACACACATATATATACACATACATATATATATATATATATATATATATACACACACACACACATACCACCTCTTCTTTATCCATCTACTAATAGACACCTAGGTTGCTTTTACATTTTAGCAATTGTAAATAATGCTGCTATAAACATTGGGGTGTATGTATCTTTTCAAATTAGTGTTTCTGGGTTTTGGGGGGGGGGATATATACCCAGGATTGAATTGCTGGGTCTTAGGGTATTTCTATTTTTAGTCTTTTGAGAAATCTCCGTACTGTGTCCACAGTGACTGTACCAATTTACATTACCATCAACAGTGTATGAGGATTCCCTTTTCTGCACATCCTTACTAACATGTTATTTGTGGTCTTTTTGATGATAGCCATTCTGACAGGTGTGAAGTGATATTCATTGTGGTTTTGATTTGCATTTCCCTGATGATTGGCAATGTTGAGCATCTTTTCCTCTGTCTGTTGACTATCTGCATTTCCTCTTTGGAAAAATATCTATTTAGTTCTGCCCATTTTTAAGTTGGGTTGTCTATTTTTTTTTGATGTTGAGTTATATGAGCTGTTTATATATTTTGGATATTAACCCTTTGTTGGTCATTATTTGCAAATATTTTTCCCATTCAGTAGGTTGTCTTTTCATTTTGTCAACAGTTTCCTTTACTGTGTAAAAACTTTTAAGTTTAATTAGGTCTCATTTGTTAATTTTTGCTTTTATTTCCTTTGCTTTAGGAGACAGAGCAAGAAAAATATTTCTACAATTTCTGTCAAAGAGTGTTTTCTGCCTATGTTTTCCTTTGGAGGTTTATGGCATCTGGTCTTATATTTAGATCTTCAATCCATTTTGAGCTTATTTTTATATATGGTGTTAGAGAATATTCTAATTTCACTCTTTTCCATGTAGATGTTCAGCTTTCCCAGCACCACTTATTGAAAAGACTGTCTCTTGTCCATTGTACATTCTTGCTTCCGTTGTCATAGATTAATTGATCATAAGTGTGTAGGTTTAGTTCTGGGCTCTCTATTATGTTCCATTGTTCTGTCTGTTTTTGTACCAGAAGCATTCTGTTTTGATTACTGTAGCTTTGTAGTATAGTCTGAAGTCAGGGTGCATGGTTCCTTTATCTCTGTTCTTCTTAAGATTGTTTTGGCTATTCAGGGTCTTTTGTGTCAGTCACCATACAGATTTTAAAAGTATTTATTTTAGTTCTGTGAAAAATGTCATTGGTATTTTGATAGGGATTGCACAGAATCTGTAGATTGCCTGGAGTAGTATGGTCATGTTAACAATATTAATTTTTCCAATCCAAGAGCACAGTATATCTTTCCATCTTTTTCTATCATCTTCAATTCTTTCATCAGGGTCTTATAATTTGAGTATAGATATTTTACCTCCTTAGGTAGGTTTATTCCTAAATATTTTATTCTTTCTGATGTGATGATAAATGCAATGTTTCCTTAATTTCACTGATAGTTCATTGTTAATGTATAGAAATAAAACAGATTTCTGCTGCTTTTGGATGGAATGTTGTATATATATCAATTAAGTCCATTGGTCTAATGTGTCATTTAAGACCCATGTTTCCTTATTGATTTTCTGTCTGGATGATCTAGGCATTGATGTAAATAAGGGACTTTAACACCCCATTATTATTGTGTTACTATTGATTTCTCCACTTATGACTTAATATTTGCTTTATGTTTTTAAGTGCTCCTATGTTGGGTGCATATATATTGTGCTGTTCCCTTCTGGCCTGCAGAATTTCTGCTGAAAAGTCAGCTGATAGGCTTATGGAAGTTCCCTTGTATGTTACTTGTTGCTTTTCCCTTGCTGCTTTTAATAAAGAATACATGTACATGTATAACTGAATCACTTTAATAACACAACTTTTTTTTTTTTTGCAATATGCGGGTCCCTCACCACTGTGGCCCCTCCCGTCACGGAGCACATGCTCTGGACGTGCAGGCTCAGTGGGGCCCACGGGCTCAGCCACTCCGTGGCACAGGGATCCTCCCGGACCGGGGCACAAACCCATGCCCCCCACATCGGCAGGTGGACCCCCAACCACTGTGCCACCAGGGAAGACCCTAACACAACATTTTTAATCAACTATGCTCCAGTATGAAATAAAAAAATTTTAAATATTCTTTGTGATTAAAATAGCAAAAAATTAAAGGTAGTGTGTCTTGATGTGGTCCTCTTTGGGTTGATCCTCTATGGGAGCTTCCACACTTCCTGGACTTGGGTGACTGTTTCCTCTCCCAGGTTAGGGACATTTTCAGCTATTATGTCTTCAAATATGTTCTCAGCCCCTTTCTCTTCTCCCTATAATGCAAATATTAGTGCTGTTGATGTTGTCCCAGAGGCCTCTTAACTGTCCCCATTTTCACTTTTTTCTTCCTGTTCAACATCAGTGATTTCCACTACTGTCTTCCAGTTCACAGATCCATTCTTCTGAATCTTTCTATATACAGTTGATGCCTTCTGATGCATTTTTCCTTTAAGTTATTGTATTCTTCATCCACTGTTCTTTATATTTTCTAACTCTTTTTTAAAGACTTCTAACTTCTTGCTCTGTACATCCTGTTCTGTTTATCCATTCTTCTCCCCAGTTCTTTGATCATCTTTATATATCATCAGTCATTACCCTGAACTCTTCCTCAGGTGGATTGCCTATCTATACTTCATTTAGTTCTTCCGGGGTTTTATCTTATTCCTTTGTCTGGAACATGTTCCTCTTTCACCTTGTTTTATATAAGTTGCTATTCGTATTTTTATGTGTCTAATAGGCTAGTTACCTTTACCAAGCTTAGAGAATTTCCTCTCTGTAGGAAACATCCCATATGTCCTAGCAGTGCACTCCCCTCTATATGCTCTAGGGGTTCCCCCATGAGGGCTGCATGGGTCCTTCTATTGTGGCAGATTAAGTGGGAAGTCTGGTAGGTGTGGTTGGTCCCCAGTCCAGTTGGTTGCCAGGCCTTTCCTTGTGAAATGGCTGTGCTTGCTGGTTGGCAGGGTCAGGTCACAAGTCGGCTGACTGCAGAGACCCAGGGGACCCTGGGACTAGTACTGGCTCACTGGTGGGCAGAGTCAGGGTCCAGAAGACTCCAGGGCTGTTACCTGCCCATTGGTGAGTGAAGCCAGGCCCTGGGGTTAGTGCCGGGCTACCGGTAGGCAGAGATGGATCCTGGAGTCTGGCTGCAAGGCTCAAGGGTCCCAGAGCTGGTGTCAGATTGCTTGTGGACTGGGGGTAGTTCCTGACACAGCTGGGTATGTCATCTTGGGTGTCCCAAAGCTTGTGCTGGTCTGCTAGTTGGCAGAGCTAGGGCCCAGCTGGTTCTGGGGCAGGGTCTGACCTGCTGGTGGGCAAGCTTTGTCTGGAGACTACAGGTTTGTGGTTTTATTTCTCCCAAAATTAAGTCCTGCTGGCCTTCAAAGCCAAATGCTCTAGGGGCTCATCTTCCTGGTGCAGGGCCACTGGGCTGGGGAGCCCAAAATTGGGCTCAGACATCTCCTGTGAGAGAACCACTACAATGTGATTATTTTCCAGTGTGTGTCACTTACCCCAGGGGTATAGGACATAACTATTTTGCAAATTCACCCCTCCTACCCATCTCATTGTGGTTCCTTATGTCTTTAGTCATAGAAGATCTTTGTTGGTAGGTCTGGGTCTTTTTCATCTATGGTTATTCTGCAGATAGCTGTGATTTTAGTTGTGATTTTGGTGTGCTTGTGAGAGGAGGTGAGCTCAGGGTCTTTCTATTCTGCCATCTTGGCCAAATTCTACTAAGATGAATTTTCTTAACATTCTATGTTTGAAGTAAACCAAACTGAAAATGAGACAGAAGAAAATACATGTAATCAGGGGCTTGTGGTCAAGTCTCCCTTTTTAATTCCATCTCATCTAATCAAGTAGAGACTTGAGAAAACAAAACAGCTTCACTGAAAAAGAGAACATGATCCTCAGACAAAATACTTTAAAAGAGAGGCTATAAAGAAAAAGGAGGACATTATTTATTATATAGTGATAAAGGGATTAATACAAGATGAAAATATACTCATTAACATATATGCACCCAATTTAGGAGCACCTAAATATAAAACAAATACTAACAAAGGGAGAAATTGACAGAGATATAATAGAAGGCTTTAATATTCCAGTGACATCAGAGGGCACATCATCGAACAGAAAGTAAAGCAACAGAGGTCCTAAATGACACAATAGAACAGTTGAACTTAATGGCCATCAACAGGACAGTACATCTAAAACCAGAATATACATCCTTTTCTAGTGCACATGGAACATTCTCTAGGGTAGACTACATAAAGGATCACAAAACAAGCCTCAAGAAATTTGAGAACAGAAATTATTTCAAACATTTTTTTGACCACGACAGTATGAAATTAGAAATCAACCATAGAAAGAAAAATGGGAAAAGACTGAACACTTGGAGACTAAACATTCTACTAAACAAAACAAAACAAAACAAAACAATGGGTCAATGATTAAATCAAAGAGAAAATCTGAAGATACCAAGATAAATAACAATAAAAACACTACCAGAAGTTCTTAAATATGTCTCTGGGAGAGAGGGGGAAGATGGTGGAAGAGTAAGACGTGGAGATAACCTTCCTCCCCACAGATACACCACAAATACATCTACACGTGGAACAACTCCTACAGAACACCTACTGAATGCTGGCAGAAGACTTCAGACCTCCCAAAAGGCAAGAAACTCCCCACGTACCTGGGTAGGGCAAAAGAAAAAAGAATAAACAGAGACAAAAGAATAGGGATGGGACCTGCACCAGTGGGAAGGAGCCGTGAAGGAGGAAAGGTTTCCAAACACTAGGAAGCCCCTTCGCGGGTGGAGACTGCGGATGGCGGAGGGGTGAAGCTTCTGAGCCGCGGAGGAGAGCACAGCAACAGGGGTGCGGAGGACAAAGCGGAGAGATTCCCACACAGAGAATAGGTGCTGACCGGCACTCACCAGCCCGAGAGGCTTGTCTGCTCACCCGCCAGGGCGGGCGGGGGCTGGGAGCTGAGGCTCTGGCCTCGGTCGGAGCGCAGGGAGAGGACTGGCGGCTTGAACACAGCCTGAAGGGGTTAGTGCACCACGGCTAGCCAGGAGGGAATCCGGGAAAAAGTCTGGAAGAGGCAAGAGACTTTTTCTTCCCTCTTTGTTTCCTGGTGCGCGAGGAGAGGGGTTTGGAAGTGCCGCTTAAAGGATCTCCGGTGGGCGCAAGCCACGGCTAACAGCGCGGACCCCAGAGACGGGCATGAGATGCTAAGGCCGCTGCTGCCACTACCAAGAAGCCAGTGTGTGAGCACAGGTCACTCTCCACACCTCCCGTCCCAGGAGCCTGTGGAGCCCGTGACTGCCAGGGTCCCGTGACCCAGGAACAACTTTCCAGGGAGAACACAAGGCATGCCTCAGGCTGGTGCAATTTCACGCCGGGCTCTGCCGCTGCAGGGTTGCCCCGCACTCCATGCCCCTCCTCCCCCCGTGCCTGAGTGAGCCAGAGCCCCCGAAACAGCTGCTCCTTTAACCCCATGCTATCTGAGCGAAGATCAGACGCCCTCCAGCGACCTACACACAGAGGCGGGGCCAAATCCAAAGCTGAACATCAGGAGCTATGCGAACAAAGAAGAGAAAGGGAAATTACTTCCAGCAGCCACAGGATAAGCAGATTAAATCTCCACAATCAACTGGATGTATCTGCATCAGCGGAATACCTGAATACACAATGAATCACCCCAAATTGAGGAGGTGGACTTTGAGAGCAAGATTTATTATTTTTTCCCCTTTTCCTCTTTTTGTGAGTGTGTATGTGTATGCTTCTGTGTGAGATTTTGTCTGTATAGCTTTGCTTCCACCATTTGTCTTAAGGTTCTATCCATCCGTTTTTGTTCTTTAAAAAATTTTTTTTCTTAATACTTATTTTTAATTTAATAACTTTATTATATTTTACTTTATTTTATTTTACTTCATCTTCTTTCTTTTTTTCCTATCTTCCCTCCTTCCTTCCTTCCACCATCCGTCCCTCCCTCCCTCCTTTCTTTCTCTCCTTCTTTCCTTTTCTTCTTTCTTTCTTTCCTCCTTCCTTCCTTC
>NW_020174134.1:13316-13952 GCF_003031525.2 Neophocaena asiaeorientalis asiaeorientalis | reverse complement strand
ACCCCAAATTGAGGAGGTGGACTTTGAGAGCAAGATTTATTATTTTTTCCCCTTTTCCTCTTTTTGTGAGTGTGTATGTGTATGCTTCTGTGTGAGATTTTGTCTGTATAGCTTTGCTTCCACCATTTGTCTTAAGGTTCTACCCATCCGTTTTTGTTCTTTTAAAAATTTTTTTTCTTAATACTTATTTTTAATTTAATAACTTTATTATATTTTACTTTATTTTATTTTACTTTATCTTCTTTCTTTTTTTCCTTTCTTCCCTCCTTCCTTCCTTCCACCATCCGTCCCTCCCTCCCTCCTTTCTTTCTCTCCTTCTTTCCTTTTCTTCTTTCTTTCTTTCCTCCTTCCTTCCTTCCTTCCCTCCTTTCTTTCTTTCTTTCCTCCTTCCTTCCTTCCTTCCTTCCTTCCTTCCTTCCTTCCTTCCTTCCTTCCTTCCTTCCTTCCTTCCTTCCTTCCTTCCTTCCTTCCTTCCTTCCTTCCTTCCTTCCTTCCTTCCTTCCTTCCTTCCCTCCTTTCTTTCTTTCTTTCTTTCTTTTTCCCTACTTCTAATAATTCTTTCTCTCTACATTTTCTCCCTTTTATTCTGAGCCGTGTGGATAAAAGGCTCTTGGTGCTGCAGCCAGGAGTCAGTGC
>NW_020174134.1:12497-12830 GCF_003031525.2 Neophocaena asiaeorientalis asiaeorientalis | reverse complement strand
TAAAGACTATTAGAAGAGACAAAGAAGGACTACATAATGATCAAGGGATCGATCCAAGAAGAAGATATAACAATTGTAAATATCTATGCACCCAACATAGTAGAAACTCAATACATAAGGCAAATACTAACAGCCATAAAAGGGGAAATCGACTGTAGCAGTTTCATAGTAGGGGACTTTAACAACCCACTTTCACCAATGGACAGATCATCCAAAATGAAAATAAATAAGGAAACACAATCCTTAAATGATACATTAAACAAGATGAACTTAATTGACATTTAGAGGACATTCCATCCAAAAACAAAAGAATACACATTTTTCTCAAGTGCT
>NW_020174134.1:11787-12249 GCF_003031525.2 Neophocaena asiaeorientalis asiaeorientalis | reverse complement strand
TGAAGAAATCAAAGAGGAAATTAAAAAAAATACCTAGAAACAAATGACAATGGAGACACAATGACCCAAAACCTATGGGATGCAGCAAAAGTAGTTCTAAGAGGGAAGTTTATAGCAATACAAGCCCACCTTAAGAAACAGGAATCTTCTCGAATAAACAGCCTAACCTTGCACCTAAAGCAATCAGAGAAAGAGGAACAAAAAATGAAAAAAATGAAAAAGAAATGAAGGAAACAATAGCAAAGATCAATAAAACTAAAAGCTGGTTCTTTGAGAAGATAAACAAAATAGGTAAACCATTAGCCAGACTCATCAAGAAAACAAGGGAGAAAACTCAAATCAATAGAATTAGAAATGAAAAGAGCGAAGTAACACCTGACACTGCAGAAATACAAAAGATCATGAGAGATTACTACAAGCAACTCTATGCCAATAAAATGGACAACCTGGAAGAAATGGACA
>NW_020174134.1:3969-5737 GCF_003031525.2 Neophocaena asiaeorientalis asiaeorientalis | reverse complement strand
ATAGCAAAGATCAATAAAACTAAAAGCTGGTTCTTTGAGAAGATAAACAAAATAGATAAACCACTAGCCAGACTCATCAAGAAAAAAAGGGAGAAGACTCAAATCAATAGAATTAGAAATGAAAAAGGAGAAGTAACAACTGACACTGCAGAAATAAAAAAAATCATGAGAGATTACTACAAGCAACTCTATGCCAATAAAATGGACAATCTGGAAGAAATGGACAAATTCTTAGAAATGCACAACCTGCCAAGACTGAATCAGGAAGAAATAGAAAATATGAACAGACCAATCACAAGCACTGAAATTGAAACTGTGATTAAAAACCTTCCAACAAACAAAAGCCCAGGACCAGATGGCTTCACAGGTGAATTCTATCAAACGTTTAGAGAAGAGCTAACACCTATCCTTCTCAAACTCTCCCAAAATATAGCAGGGGGAGGAACACTCCCAAATTCATTCTACGAGGCCACCATCACCTTGATACCAAAACTAGAGAATGATGCCACAAAGAAAGAAATCTACAGGCCAATATCACTGATGAACATAGATGGAAAAATCCTCAACAAAATACTAGCAAACAGAGTCCAACAGCACATTAAAAGGATCATACACCATGATTGAATTCTATCAAACATTTAGAGAAGAGCTAACACCTATCCTTCTCAAACTCTCCCAAAATATAGCAGGGGGAGGAACACTCCCAAATTCATTCTACGAGGCCACCATCACCTTGATACCAAAACTAGAGAATGATGCCACAAAGAAAGAAATCTACAGGCCAATATCACTGATGAACATAGATGCAAAAATCCTCAACAAAATACTAGCAAACAGAGTCCAACAGCACATCAAAAGGATCATACACCATAATCAAGTGGGGTTTATTCCAGGAATGCAAGGATTCTTCAATATACGCAAATCAATCAATGTGATAAACCATATTAACAAATTGAAGGAGAAAAACCATATGATCATCTCAATAGATGCAGAGAAAGCTTTCGACAAAATTCAACATTGATTTATGATAAAAAACCCTCCAGAAAGTAGGCACAGAGGGAACTTTCCTCAACATAATAAAGGCCATATGTGACAAACCCACAGTCAACATCATCCTCAATGGTGAAAAACTGAAAGCATTTCCACTAAGATCAGGAACAAGAAAAGGTTACCCACTCTCACCACTCTTATTCAATAAAGTTTTGGGGGCTTCCGTGGTGGCACAGTGGTTGAGAGTCCGCCTGCTGATGCGGGGGACAAGGGTTCGTGCCCCGGTCCGGGCGGATTCCACATGCCGCAGAGCAGCTGGGCCCGTAAGCCATGGCCACTGGGCCTGCGCATCTGGAGCCTGTGCTCCAAAACAAGAGAGGCCACAGCAGTGAGAGGCCCATGTACTGCAAAAAACAAAAAACAAAAAAAACCCCACAACAATATAGTTTTGGAAGTTTTAGCCACAGCAATCAGAGAAGAAAAGGAAATAAAAGGAATCCAAATCGGAAAATCATGCCATGGAGCGGCTGGGCCCGTGAGCCATGGCCGCTGAGCCTGTGCATCCGGAGCCTGTGTTCCACGTCAGGAGAGGCCACAACAGTGAGAGGCCCATGTGCCATGTAAAAAACCCAAAAAACCCACAAAAATAAACAACTGGGACCTAATGAAACTTAAAAGCTTTGGTACAGCAAAGGAAACCATAAACAAGACCAAAAGACAACCCTCAGGATGGGAGAAAATATTTGCAAATGAAGCAATTGACAAAGGATTAATCTCC
>NW_020174134.1:539-3791 GCF_003031525.2 Neophocaena asiaeorientalis asiaeorientalis | reverse complement strand
CAAGAGGAAAGAGATATGGGAACATATGTATATGTATAACTGATTCACTTTGTTATAAAGCAGAGACTAACACACCACTGTAAAGCAATTATACTCCAATAAAGATGTTAATAAAAAAACAAAAAAACACTACCATACCAAATCTATGGAATGCTACAAAAGCAGTTCTAAAAGGGAAGTTCACAGCCATACAGGCCTTCTGCGAGAAAGAAGAAAAATTTCAAAACACCTAGCCTACCACCTAGAAGAAAACAAAACCCTATGTCAGCAGAGGAAAGGAAATAAAGATCAAAGAGGAAATAAAAGAGAGAACAAAGATCAATAAAACCAAGACCTCGTTTCTTGAAAAGATTAAAAAAGAAAGAAAGGGCTTCCCTGGTGGCAAAGTGGTTGAGGGTCTGCCTGCTGATGCAGGGGACACGGGTTCTTGTTCCGGTCCATGAGGATCCCACATGCCGTGGAGTGGCTGGGTCCGTGAGTGATGTCCACTGGGCCTGCGCGTCCGGTGCCTGTCCTCCGCAACAGGAGAAGCCACAACAGTGAGCGGCCCACACACTGCAAAAATAATAATAAAAATAGAAAAGAAAGAAAAACAAAAAAGCAAGAAAGAAAAATGACAAACCTCTAGCCAGGCTCACCAAGAAAAGAAGACCCAAATAAACAAAAGAAATGAAAGGAGAAATCATTGATGCAACAGAAATATCAAAAATAAGAGATTACTTTGAGCAGTTACATGGCAACAAATTGAACAATGTAGAGGAAATGGACAAGTTTCTAGAAACAGGCTACAAAAGCTGAGTCAAGAAGAAACAGATCAGAAAGAAAGTGGGGGTAGCAATACTCAGATAAAGTAAACTTTAAAATGAAGACCATGAGTAAAGACAAAAAAAGGACACTATATAATGATAGAAGGATTAATACAAGAGCATATTACACAATACAAGAGGATATTACACTTGTTAACATTATTCACCAAATATAGGAGCACCTAAATACACAAAACAAGTACTAACAGACATAAAAGGAGAAATTGAAAGGAATACAATAATCGTAGGAGACTTTAACACTAATCACATCAATGGATAGATCTTCTGGACAGAAAAAAAAATCAGTAAGGAAACAGAGATCCTAAATGACACAACAGAACAGTTAGATTTAATTGATATTTTCAGGACATTACATTGAAAAAACCCCGAATACGCATTCTTTAAGTGCACGTGGAACATTCTATAGGATAGACCGCATACTAGGGCACAAAACAAGCCTCAAATTTTAGAGGATAGAAATTACTTCAAACACTTTTCAGACCACAGTGACATGAAACTAGGAAAATAACCACAGAAAGAGAAATGAGAAAAAATGATTACAGAGACTAAAAAATATGCTACTAAGAAACCAATGGCCAACAATGAAATCAAAGAAGAAATTTAAAAATACCTTGAGACAAATGACAATGAACAAATAACCACACAAAATCTATGGAATGAAGAAAAACAACCATATAAAATCTATGGGATGTAGCAAAAGCAGTCCTTAGAAGTTCATAGAGATACAGGCCTTTCTCAACAACAACAACAAAAAAAAAACAAGAAAAATATTAAGCAACCTAACCTACCACCTCAAATAATTAGAAAAATAACAATCAAAACCTAAAGTCAGCAGAAAGAAAGAAATAAAGATCAGAGAGGAAATACAATAGAGATTTAAAAATAGTCAAAGAGGATTCCGGGGAGATGGCGGAAGAGTAAGACACGGAGATCACCTTCCTCCCCACAGATACACCAGAAATACATCTACACCTGGAACAACTCCTACAGAACACCTACTGAACACTGGCAAAAGACCTCACACCTCCCAAAAGGCAAGAAACCCCCCTCACATACCTGGGTAGGGCAAAAGAAAAAAGAAAAAACAGAGACAAAAGGATAGGGAAGGGACCTGCACCAGTGGGAGGGAGCTGTGAAGGAGGAAAGGTTTCCACACACTAGAAAGCCCCTTCGTGGGCAGAGACTGCAGATGGAGCACGAGAAAAGCATCGGAGACACAGAGCAGAGCACAGCAACAGGGGTGCAGAGGGCAAAGTGGAGAGATTCCCACACAGAGGATCAGGGCCGACCGGCACTCACCAGCCTGAGAGGCTTGTCTGCTCACCCGCCGGGGCGGGTGGGGCTGGGAGCTGAGGCCTGGGCTTCGGTCTGAGCGCCAGGAGAGGACTGGGGTTGGCGGCGTGAACACAGCCTTCAGGGGTTTGGTGCACCACGGCTAGCCAGGAGGGAGTCTGGGGAAAAGTCTGGACCTGCCGAAGAGGCAAGAGACTTTTTCTTCCCTCTTTGTCTCCTGGTGCACAAGGAGAGGGGATTAAGAGCGCTGCTTAAAGGAGCTCCAGAGACGGGCGCGAGCCGCGGCTAAAAGCGCGGACCCCAGAGACGGGCATGAGACGCTAAGGCTGCTGCTGCCGCCACCAGGAAGCCTGTGAGCGAGCACAGGTCACTATCCACACCCCCCTTACGGGGAGTCTGTGCAGCCCACCACTGCCAGGGTCGCGGGATCCAGGGACAACTCCCCCGGGAGAACGCACAGCGCGCCTCAGGCTGGTGCAACGTCATGCCGGCCTCTGCCGCTGCAGGCCCACCCCTCACTCCGTGCCCCTCCCTCCCCCTGGCCTGAGTGAGCCAGAGGCCCCAAATCAGAGGCTCGTTTAACCCCGTCCTGTCTGAGCAAAGAACAGACGCCCTCCGGTGACCTACATGCACAGGCGGGGCCAAATCCAAAGATGAGCCCCTGGAAGCTGTGAGAACAAAGAAGAGAAAGGGAAATCTTTCCCAGCACCCTCAAAAGCAGCGGATTAAAACTCCACAATCAACGTGATGTGCCCTGCATCTGTAGAATATCTGAATAGACAACGAATCATCCCAAATTGAGGAGGTGGACTTTGAGAGCAAGATGATTTTTTCCCCCTTTTCCTCTTTTTCTGAGTGTGTATGTGTATGCTTCTGTGTGAGATTTTGTCTGTATAGCTTTGCTTCCACCATTTGTCCTAGGGCTCTATCCTTCCTTTTTTTTAAAAATTTTTTTTCTTAATAATTATTTTTCATTTTAATAACTTTTTAAAATTTTACTTTATCTTCTTTCCTTCCTTCCTTCCTTTCTTCCTTCCTTTCTTCCTTCCTTCCTTCCTTCCTTCCTTCCCTCCTTTAGACAATGAATCATCCCAAATTGAGGAGGGGGACTTTGAGAGCAAGATTTATGATT
>NW_020174134.1:0-268 GCF_003031525.2 Neophocaena asiaeorientalis asiaeorientalis | reverse complement strand
TCTTCCTTCCTTCCTTCCTTCCTTCCTTCCCTCCTTTAGACAATGAATCATCCCAAATTGAGGAGGGGGACTTTGAGAGCAAGATTTATGATTTTTCCCCCTTTTTCCCCTTTTTGTGAGTGTGAACGTGTACGCTTCTGTGTGAGATTTTGTCTGTATAGCTTTGTTTCCACCATTTGTCCTAGAGCTCTATCCGTCCGTTTTCTTTTTTTTAATTTTTCTTAATAATTTTTATATTTTAATAACATTATTATATTTTATCTTACTT
>NW_020174133.1:1276328-1296677 GCF_003031525.2 Neophocaena asiaeorientalis asiaeorientalis | reverse complement strand
AGGCGGATTCCTAACCACTGCGCCACCAGGGAAGCCCTACAAGTAGGTTTTGTATAGAAACAAAAAAGGAAATTATGGATTGCTACAGTTTTGAATCATTAATTAGGAATTTACTGGTAAGGAGAACATAACATATTTTCTAGCTTCTTGATTCATTGTTTTCACATATAGAGGTATATAGGGGTTCTATGGGCCATTGGGGATTCCCAAACTCATGTCCTTTGAAATGTATCTGGTAAACACTGGTATGTCATGGTGAGCCTATGGTTTTGTTCACATTCTGTTTTGTTACTTATCTTTCTCCACAGAGATATGCTGTGGTCCAGAAATTTTTCCTAAGATCTTACAATCACCTTCTACTTTTTCACAAGTAGGATAGATGTTTGCAAAACAAGTATGGTACTCACATGGCTAAATGCTCCAAGAGTTAGGTATAATTATGGTTAAAATCAATGGGGCCACGTTTGGGTCATTAGGTCAAAGCAATTGGCTTACCATGAGCCTACCACTACTACTGTAGAAAAACCACTCAAGGCTGATAGTCTATCATGTTTGCATTTGTAGAACAGAGGTTGTTAGGGGAGTTCTTTCTCATTTAATATAAAAAATTCCTGGGAATTCCCTGGCGGTCCAGTGGTTAAGACTCTGCACTTTCACTGCCAGGTCCCGGGTTCGATCCCCGGTTGGGGAACTAAGATCCCACAAGCCGCGTGGGATTATATATGATATAATGTATTATGTATATATGAACAAAGGGGAAGAAAACATCTCAAATACTACAGAGGGCTATAAAACGAAAAATGAATTTTTCCCTGGCCCACTCCCTGAAGTTAATCATTATCAATATATCTTATGTGTCCTTTCAGAAATTATTTAAAAATATTTATAAGCAAAAAATATTTATATCTCCTTTTTTATAACACAAATGGAATCATGCTGTTAATCTTACCAACAAATACAGTATTTCTGAAATCTTTTACCAGAAACGACTCCTCTTTATAGGGGCTCACTGGACTTCAGTTTCTGCATCTGTACACTATGGGGAGGGATGAGATGGCCACTGAGCATCTTTTTTCCAAGCCTCTGATGCTCAAGGGACCTAAATGGGCAAATAAATGTCATTATGGGCATACATTTTAAAATGTTTTTTAAAATAACCAACAAAAAGGAACTGAGGTAGAGGCACTACAGACCAATAAATCCTTGAAAAAGAAAGGCTACTTTGATATTTAATAAGGTATATAATGCAGAGAAATGTCTAACATGATATCCTATTTAAGTCGTAAGCACATTCTAGAGCCTATTTTTAAAAAGTGAATGAATATGCGATGCTGGTGTGAGCCAAAGCAAATAATAAAATCAAGTTATATCAAAATAAAGCCAATATGATCTTGATAACTAAAATCTTATGTGTGAAGCTCAGTGTCTATCATACGTTGTGTCGTTGTGTCCGTTGGAAATCCAGATTGTATCTCATCTGATAATAGATTATCATGGTGAGCTTGGTCAACAGACCCAAGACCAGGTTCCTTGAAAAAGAGATAAAGCTAAACCTGGCAGTGTGGACCAGAGGACAATGAGCCGTTTCCTCTGAGAAGACAGCTTCTCTCAGCTGCTCACCCACTTGCCAGCACCCACTCTGCACCCCAGTGATATCCTGGATAAAATTTTGCCCAGGTAAATAATTATTATTATGACTATGGCCCAAAAAACTGGTAAAATACACATTTAAAAACATGTTCACACTTCATGTGTGTACAATTATAAACAGTGTCAAGGATCTCTAAGGACTCTCTTTGGAAATTTAGAATAGTTGCCCCTGAGTTCCATAAGGTTTACTGCAACCTCACCCCCCTCGACCAAATCACTACAGAGGCATTTTTAAAAAATATTTATTTATTTGGCTGCGCCAGATCTTAGTTGTGGCACGTGGGATCTTTAGTTGCAGCGTGTGGGATCTAGTTCCCTGACCAGGGATCAAACCCGGGCCCCCTGCACTGGGAGTGTGGAGTCTTAGCCACTGGACCACCAAGCAAGTCTCCAGATGCACTATTTTTAATATATCTAATTGAATCAGTGACCTGCAAGGTACCTAGGAGAACAGGCTTTAGTTCATATAGTGTTTTCAGGGGTTAAGCTTCATCTTGCAAGCTGCAATTTGACACCTCTGTGTATGTTCCCTCTCTGCTCAAATCCAGGCAGTGAGAGCTCCTTCAAGGAACTCATTATTGCTATTAAAATTTAAACTCTTGATTAGCGTCTAAGATTTTTGTACAGTTTCTTACCCAGAGCAAACAGTGGGTTTTCCCTTTTTGCTTAACTTGAGCTGGGGTGTTGGGGGAGGGAGCCAAAAACTCAGTTGTTACTAAAGAGCCGTTTAGAGTGAAGCAACTTCAATACAAAGTACTTCTGAGAAGTATGGTTTGGATTGTTCCTCTTTAGTAGTTCATGGGATTATTAAAAAATTTTTTTTTCTTTTATGTAGGAAACATTAGGATTTCTGCATTTTCTCCCAGTCTCTAATTTTGATCAGCTTCTATAGGTTACCAGATCTGGAGGCATCCCTGAGGGGACAGTGCCCTGTCAGGGGAACTAGGAGGGTATGTGCCCATCATGGAGACAAACGCATTAGACTGTAGGAGATGGGGCCATTTGATAATCAAACCTTACAACTGTCACAGGTAGGGTGTCTGGGAAACAGACCAAGAGGGAGCTTTGCACACAGGAAGTTTATTAAAGATGCCCTCAGGATTAACATCTGCAGAGAGGGGCGTGCAGCAGGATTGGGAGAGGTTGCCTTGGGTTGCAGGTGTGACCAAGGCCTCAGCTGATCCTACAACAGGAAGCTCTGGAGCTGGTATATGGGGAAGGTATGACCTTGGAGAGGCAGGTCTCTTCAGCCTCGGGTAATCTCCAGAGAAAGACTTCCCTTACCCTAATTCCATTCTACCTACCACTCTTCTGATTACATTTTGGTTTCTTCTGTGTTCGTCTAGTAGGGAAAGAATGTCCCACATAGGCACATGGGGAAAGTCTGGACTACCTAAGAGTTTCATCTTTGTACTTGTTTTTACCCCTATATCATTCCAAAAGAGGATTTGAGGTGGCAATGGAGAATAAATACAACTTAAAAATTATTACATTAGCTATCATTTATTGAGCATTAGTATAGGCTGAGTACTGGGCTAATTATTTTACACAGATAATTTTATTAATTCTCAGAACAACCCTGTGAGGAAGGTACTATTATCTTACAGATAAGGACACAGACTCAAAGAGGTGAAGTATCTTGTCTAAAGTCACACAGTTGGTAAATGGCAATGCAGAAGGTTGGACTGACTCCAAGTCTGTTGTTTCAGCCATTCTCCTACTGAGAATGACAGGAAAATACGATGAAGCAAGGTGGGTTGGGCCTCTGTCTAAAAAACACACACCCTGAAGTCTTGCACAGTTGTTGGAATAGGGCCCTAGAATGGATTCTGACTTCCTCGGGCTACAGCAGAGAAAGAAACACGATCGGGAACAAGATTCACAGCGATGTTTCTGCAGTTGATCAGGAGAAGCTCAGCCTTTTTTGGTACTGAAACCCTAGAAAAATTCCTAGAACCTCACAAGAGAGACTGATGGCCACCCTCCTTAATGGCTCCTACAATAAGTTCAATCATGAGTTTCCTATGACTTTTCATTATAAAGTCCCTCAATGAAGGCAGATAGCATTATGCTAAAGAAGAATTTAATGAAGGCTTCAGATGTCAACAGTGTAGTTCCAAGTCAGAGCTCTGTGTTTTCTTTCTCATTATTGTTAAATTGGCATTCACGGTACTAATGAGGGTTCCGGAGAGGAACCTCTGTCTCCAAGGTGGCCCTGTGTCTCTGGCTTAGACCTGTTGCCACAGGGAAGCTGTTGGTGCACACGTACTGGGGCACAGGGTGATTCAGTGGCTGGGAAACCTGGGTTCACCTGTTCTGCCCAAGCCCAGGTTGCCTAAGACTGTGGCCTGCTCTGCACCCTCACTTGGGATGGCCCCTCTCTTATCTCACAGACTATGCCACCAGCCATCATACCTCTGAGTTGCAGCTCCAGGGAGCACCACTCACAAACGTGGATGTTGTGCAATGCGGTGACCCTGTCAGCAATGGCCTTGTTTCCCCTCACTGTCTCCTGGGAAGAAGGGGGCTTACTGTGGAGGAGGGAAGGACAGACTCCACCCCATCCCCATGGCTCTACAGTGGTTGGGGTCTGGGGGGAACCAGGAAGCCCTAAGGGGACTGTGGCCTAGGTGTCTGCCAAGCAGAGATGCTCAGGACCTGCCTGCCTACTCTTCTGCCATCACTCTGAACCCTGGGTATTAACCAACAGCAGCCAGCCTGCAGGCTGCAGGATTCATGGGAGCACAGGCCAGCATGGGCTCTGGAGTCAGTTGACGTAGATTCAAATTCTGCCTCTACCCCTTATTAGTTGGGCAAGTTCCTAACCACTCTAAGTTTTCTCAGCTGGAAAATGGGTATGATGATTACATTAGTACCCACCTCACTGGATTGTTATGAAAATTGATCGACGCATAAATGCACATTTTATGTGCTCAGAAGGAGTTAGCTACCTACACAAATCTATTGTCTGCACCATGTTCAGCAGAAGAGAAAGATTTGCCTCCTGTTATATAATAGAAGTAGATATAAAATAGTAGAAGTGAGAAGCCAGGGTTCGTTTTTAAACAAATACTCATTTTCTCTTTCCATGGTTTTAAAAAAAAGTTGTGGGAAAGAAAAATTGTTGGTCAAGGTGTACAAAATATCAATTATGCTCAATGAATAAGTTCTGGAGGTCTAATGTTATTAACAATATGACTATAGTTAATAACATTGTATTGTATATTTGAAATTTGCTAAGAGAATAGATCTTAAGTGTTTTCACCACAAAAAGAAAAGAATGTGGTAACTATGTGAGCTGATAGATATGTTAAGTAGCTTGATTGTGGTAAATGTTTCATGATGTCTGTGTATATCAAGTTGTACACTTTAAATATATACAAGTTTAGGGCTTGCCTGGTGGTGCAGTGGTTAAGAATCTGCCTGCCAATGCAGGGGACACGGGTTCGAGCTCTTGTCCGGGAAGATCCCACATGCCACGGAGCAACTAAGCCCGTGAGCCACAACTATATTAAATTGTCAACCATACTTCAATAAAGCTGGAAACAACAACAACAACAAAGTTTTTTTTGTTGTTTATGTTTTGTTTTGTTTTTTGCAGGGCTTGTGGGATCTTAGTTCCCTGACCAGGGATTGAACCCGGCCCCTTGGCAGTGAAAGAGCCAACCACTGGACTGCCAGGGAGTTCCCAATAAAGTGGTTTATTTTATTAAAAAAATTTTTTTATGTTCAAAGTAATATACATTCTTTAAGGAACATTTAATGAAAAAGAAAAAAATTTTAATTGTTTGCTATTAACTTTTTGTTATTTTTTCTTCTATTCCTTTTCTATAACTAGGTATATGTGTTGTATAATGTGTGTGTATTTTTTAAGCAACTTTCAAATATGTAATACAGTAGTATTAACTATAGTCACCATGCTGTACATTACATCCCTGTGACATTTATGACTTTATAAGTGGAAGTTTGTAGCTTTTGACCTCCTTCACCCATGTATATTTTTTTAAATAAACTTTTTACTTTAAAATATTTTTGATTTACAGAAAAGTTACAAGGATAATACAGAGAGTTCCCATACACTCCACACCCACTTTCTCCTACTGTTATCTTACATTACTGAGGTACATTTACCACAACTTATGAACCAAAATTGATGCATATTCTTAACTAAGGTCCATAGTTAACATGGATTTCTTTGTTTTTACCTAATGTTCCATTTCTGTTCTAGGATTTCATCCAGGATACCATACTACATGTAGTTGTGTCTCCTTAGTCTCCTCTAGAAAGTACAAGTTTCTCAGGCTTTTCTTTTTTCTTTTGGTGAACTTCACAGTTTTAAGGTGTACTGGTCAAATATTTTGTAGGATGTCCTTCAATTGTGGTTTGTCTAATATTTCCCTCTGATTGCATTGGAGTTATGGGTTTGGGGGAGGAAAACCACAGAAGAAAAGTGCCATTTTCTTCACATTATATCAAGGGTCCCATCAACATTGCTTATCTCTGTTGATGTTGACTTTGATTACCTAGTTGAGGTACTACTATTTGTAAGTTTTCTTTTTTCTCCCCTTTTCATACTGTACTCTTTGGAAAGAAGTCACTATGCACAGTCCACGCTCTAGGGGTAGGGAGTTAGGTTCCACCTTTTTAATGGAACAGTATCTACATATATTATTTGTATAGGAATTCTTCTGTACAGAAGATTTGTCTATCTTTCCCATTTATTTATTTAGTCAATCATTTATTTATATTGGTAGGGGCTCATCAATATTTATTTTATGCTTTGGATAATAATCTAGTATTTTGTTATTTACTTTGTTGCTCTAATTGTTCCAGCTTTGGCCACAGGGAGCTCCTTCAGTTGGCTCCTGTGCTATAGACATATCTCCATCATTTTGTCCCTTGAGCAGTTCCTTATTTTTGGCACCAGAAGATGCTCTAGATTCATCTTGGATATTCCCTGCCCCAGCCATTTCTCCAGGTAGCCTGGTTTATTTTTACTGGAGAATGGTATTAAAAACCAAGATCTGAGGGCTTCCCTGGTGGCACAGTGGTTGAGAGTCCGTCTGCCGATGCAGGGGATACGGGTTCGTGCCCCGGTCCGGGAAGATCCCACATGCTGTGGAGCAGTTGGGCCCGTGAGCCATGGCCGCTGAGCCTGCGCGTCCGGAGCCTGTGCTCCGCAACGGGAGAGGCCACAACAGTGAGAGGCCCGCGTACCGCAAAAAAAAAAAAAGAGTAACAGGTTAAATGAAAAACCAAGATCTGGCACTAGATGTGCTCATTGTACCTGAATGTTGTTGCTTCTAGGCCCTCTCTTTGGTGGAGCTAGGAAATATATTTACATGTATATACTAATAGGTTTTTAATAGATTTATTAAGATTTTCTATAGGTAAAATCATATTACCTACAAAATAGAGATAGTTTCATTTCTTCCTTTCTATCTGGATACTTTTTTTCTTGCTTTATTGCTTTGGCTGGAACCTCCAGCACAATGTTGAATAGAAGTGGTGAGAGTAGACATCTTTGTCATTTTCCTGATTTTAGGGCAAAGCATTCAGTGTTTTACTACTAAGGATGATATTAGCTGTGGGTTTTTTGTAAATGCTTTTTATCATGTTGAGGTAGTTCCTTTCTATTTGTTGAGTGTTTTTACATGAAAGGGTATTGGAGTTTGTCAAATGCTTTTTCTGCTGTCTACTGAGATGATCATGTGGTTTTGGTCCTTTATTCTATTGATGTGGTATATTATGTTAATTGATATTTAGATGTTAAACCAACCTTGCATTTCTGGGATAAATCCTGCTTGGTCATTGTGTATAATCCTTTTTATATGTTATTGATTTCAGTTTCCAAGTATTTTGTTGAGGATTTTCCAATCTATATTCGTAAGAGATATTGCTCTATTTTTTCTTTTCTTTCTTTCTTTTTTTTTTTGGTAAAGTCTTTGGTTTTGGCATCGGGGTAATACTAACCTCATAGGCTGAGCTGGAAAGTGTTCCTTCCATTTTAATTTTTTGGAAGAGTTTTTGAAGAATTTTTATTCATTCCTCTTTAAACATTTGTTAAAAGTCACCTGTGAAGTCATCTGAGCTTGGGCTTTAAATTGTGGGAAATTTTAAAATTACTAATCCAATCCCTTTACTTACTATAGGCTTATTTAGATTTTCTATTTCTTCTTGAGTCAGTTTTAGCAGTTTGTGTCTTTCTAGGAATTTGTCAATTTCAACATGTTACCTAATTTGTTGGCATACAGTTGTTCATAGTATTGCCTTATAGTCTTTTAAAATTTCTGTAGGTTTGGTAATGATGTCCTCTTTTTCATTCCTGATTTTCATGTTTTGAGTGGATTTCTTTTCTCTTTCTAAATTTGGTCAGTTTACCTAAAGGTTTGTCAATTTTCTTGATCTTTTCAAAGGACCAACTTTGGTTTTGTTGACTTTCTCTCTTTCTTTATACCTATATACTAATCTGTGTATATACACACATCCATAATTGTTACTGTTATATCTATCTGTATCCACATTAAGCTAAACATAGATCCATAGTGATGTCTGCAACTATCTAGTATCACATGATTCATTCTAGACTCCCCTCTTGCTTATCTGTAACTTCACACTCCAAGAGTGAGAAATCTGCCTCCCACTATCTGCCATTCATTTATTTATTTGTTCAATCCCAGTATACATGTATAGTGGTTTCAGAATTGTTAACCCCATGCCCCCATGGGAAACAACTTCATCAATTAGAGTACGGTGCTTATGTACAGTTCCTTTAGTCTTTAGTCTTACAGCCTCCACTCATTTCCAAAGTCACTTATGTCAGCACTTACCCTTCATTCTCTTCAGTAAGGTTATATAGTACATTTTAATAATATTCTTTTATCACAGTCTGTATTCCAGTCTGGGATTCCCCTGACCTACTAATTTATTTTTTTAATTTGCATACATTAAGGTTGAGTCTTTGTGCTATAAAGTTCTATGGGTTTTTTTTTGTTGTTTTGGTTTTTTTTTGCGGTACACAGGCCTCTCACTGTTGTGGCCTCTCCTGTTGCGAAGCACAGGCTCCGGATGCGTAGGCTCAGCGACCATGGCTCACGGGCCCAGCCGCTCCACGGCATGTGGGATCTTCCCAGACCGGGGCACGAACCCGTGTCCCCTGCATCGGCAGGCGGACTCTCAACCACTGCACCACCAGGGAAGCCCAAGTTCTATGGGTTTCGACAAATGCATAGTTTCATGTATCACAAAGAATAGTTTTACTGCTCTAAAATATAGTTCATTTATTAAGCCCTCCCCACTCCCCAAACCCCTGGCAACCACTGATGTATTTTCAGTCTCTATAATTTTGCCTTTTCCAGAATGTATAAATGGAAGCATATAGTACCTAGTCTTTTAAGACTGACTACTTTCACTTAACAGTATGCATTTCACTTAGCAATATTTTCCATGTTCTTGCATGAATTGATAGCTCATTCCTTTTTATTGCTGAATAGTATTTCATTGTATGCATACACCAAAATTCATTTATCCATTTACCTATTGGTGAAGCAACTATCTTGGTTGCTTCCAGTCTTTGGAGATTATGAATAAGCTGCTCTAAACATTCATGTGAAGATTTTTGTGCGCACCTAAGTTTTCAAATCAGTTGAGTAAATGCCTAGGTGTGCGATTGTTGGATTGTTCTGTAAGACTGTGTTTAACTTTATTAGAAACTGCCAACCTCTCTTCCAGAGTGGCTGTACCATTTTGCATACTTACCAGCAATGAATGAGGGTTCTTATACACTGTGCTAGAGGGTTTTTCAGCTAAAATGACCCAGGATCTAAATTTATGGCCCTATGCTAATCTTGCTCTTTACTGCTCTGATGGATCTAAGGCTGTGGGAAACTGCAGGAAAGTAAGGGTGTGCCTAGGAGGGAGATATGGACCCTTTGATTAATTTTATCAGTCTCCTGGTCAATGACTAACCTTATGAACACCAGATGTCCAAGGACATCTCATTCTGCTAATAGTAAAGGGCTATTGCTACAGAGAGAAAGGGTTCTTTCCTCACTAAACTGATAATCTCAACCTCTCACTTGAGATTTCCCTCAGGCCATGTCTATTTTGCACCCCTTCCCAATAAACCAGATGGTACCATGCCATAGGGTACTACAGATGTTATACTTCTCAGAAACTGCTTTAACTATCCCTTTCTTTTCTAGTAGAAAAAGTATACATTTGGGTTGAAGTGTTATAGGTTAAGGTGGTCCCTTTGTTATTAATTTTGAATTCCAACTAAAGATGAATCTTAGGATATAGCTATGATGGGGCAAATAAATATGGCATTGGGGGTGCTGGCTACAACAAGACCCAGAGGAACTGACAGGTATTAGGACAAGTGTGGAGAAAGGGAGTCAGGAAGCCATAGTCAGTGATGGGGAGAGACAACAAGAATAAGAACCTATTTGTGGAAGAGGAAAGGGGGTCCATAGCAGAGAACATCATGGGCCTGAATGGAGAAGGTGAAGAGAAAGAAAGATGCAAAAAGTCAGCCTAGAAAGTTAGGATATGGGGGCAAATGCAGTCTGACCCGAATGGGAGCTGAGAGTGAGAGACGTGGGGAGAAGAAACTGGGAGGACAGTTAGTTTAGGAGTCACTCTGACCTGAAGTATTTTTGTTTGTTTGTTTTTCCAAAACTGAAGTATTTTTTATTGTGGATTCCAAAAATGGCAAATTTTCATATACTTTAAAAAAATTGAAGTATAGCTGCTGTACAATATTATATGTTACATGTGTATAATATAGCGATTCACAATTTTTAAAGGTTATCCTCCATTTATACTTATTATAAAATATTGGCTATATTCCCTGTATTGTACAATATATCCTTGTAGCTTATTTTATACCTAGTAGTTTATACTTCTTACTCCCCTACCCCGAGATTGCCTCCCTGCCCCCCTCTGGTAACCACTAGTTTGTTCTCTGTATCTGTGAATCTGCTTTTTTTTTAAAAATTATATTCACTAGTTTGTTGTATTTTTTGGATTCCACATGTAAGTGATGTCATACAGTATTTGACCTGAAGTTTTGACACGGTATCAGCAACAGTTAACACGTTTTGAGTCCTTCTAAGCTGCCCATACTGTACTAAGCACTTAGCATGCATTATCTCACTTAAACCTGTGAGGTGAGAATTATTATTCCCATTTTACAGATTAGAGGTCATGGAGATTTAGAGAGTTTAAGATACTTAGAGAAGAATATCTCTAAGATACTCAGAGAGCTTAAGTTGAGAGTTCAAACACCTAGGCTTGTTTGGTTCAGAGCTGCCTTCTTTGTGTCTGTGAGCAACTCTGAACATCTAAAGGTGGGGTATCAAAGTGCTCACAGCCTGTGCAGATGGTACCTTCAGGACTCCCAGTTCTGTTTCTTCCAGGATCCTCCCCAAGATCCCTGGTCACAGTCTTCCCTCCTCTGAACTCCCAGATACCCTTGTCTAATGATTCCTCAACAAGCACATCTCACCTTGAGTTTCAACTTTTGCATTTATATTGCAATTCCTGAACTTTTAACAACTTACCTTTTCATTATTTTCCAATTCTTTTTTTGTTTCCCTTTAAATAGACTTTAATTTTTAGAACCCTTTTAGGTTTACAGAAACATTGTAGAGATAGTACAGAGTTCCCGTGTATCTCCCACACTCAGTTTCCCTTATAATTACCTGTTAGTCTGGGGTGTCTCCCTTTCGACTACGTTCTGTGCACTCAGGTACCCACCGATGTACTTTTGTAAATGCAGTTTGTTTTAGGAGCTCCATTCAATAAACATTTTTGAGCACCAACAGGTGACTGTGGGAGAGTCCCCAGGACTGTCAGGACTGTCCCCAGAATCTGTAAAGCACAGTGTCATGGAGCAGGGAAGACAGGAGGCAGGGGCACCAGGTTTGGGGAGGAAGGTGTTGGGTTCTCTTCGGGACAGGTTGAACTTGAGTGGGTCATCCAGGTGGGGGCATCTAGCAGGCACCTGAGAATAAAGATCTGGCACTTAGAGAGGACACAAATTGGTGTTTGTATAGTGAGCAGAATGAATTCCACTGTAGAGGTGAAGATGGGAGCATGTTGGTACCTGACCTTCAACTCATCACTTACCTTCTTTCTGATAACTCATGGCATTTGCACATCTGTTGCCTAGCTTGTTTTTACAAAAATTCTTGGAAGTGGGTAACAGTGAAGCACTTCTATGGGCCCTCTGTGCTGGTCATTTTGTTTTAGGTGATATCTAAATATGAAACAAGGAAGCTTCTCTTAATGTTTCAAAGGCTTTTGATACTATAGAAGTGGAATGGTGGGCTTCTGGAAGACGGGTAAGTCATCAGAGAAAACCCAAGGGAAGCATTCTGAGGCAGCTCTTTATCACCAGGGCTGAACACAGTGCCTGACACACAGTGGATCCTCCACAAATGTTCATCCAATACACTGTTAGTAAGGTGAGAAGAATGGGAACAGAGTTTCTCTATTCTCTGAACACGTGGAAAATCAGAGTTATCCCTCAGACAGGGAGAGGGGACTTGACAGATAGTCCCAAAGCAAGCTCAGGCTTAGAAACAGGATGAGGTAATGCAGTGTCTCTGGCAGAGGGAGCTGATGCCATGCAGACAAGCACAGGGTGGGTGCCCCCTGCCACTCAGGCAGGATGCTGGTTTAGGGCCATTCATGACTGAGCCTAGTGACCGAAAGAAACGAGTCGAGGCAAGGCCTGGCCTTCCAGGAGCTAGCCACACAGAGCTTTCCAGACAGGGTGGAATGGCGTCTGTGGGCACTGTGCAGAGGGGCAGGGCCTTGGGGGAGGGATCAGGGGCTCACCTGAGGCTCAGCTTCTAGTGGAGGGCGTGGGTGGCCAGGGATGCTTCAGGTCAGGGCAATCCCTGTGGGGTGGGGGGAGGAAAGGATAACGTTGACAGTGCATTCCCAGGCAAGAGCCAGCTGTGCCACCCACACTGTGCCAGCACCAACCCTCCCCAGCTCCAGGTATGAGTGTCCTTGCCCAGAAGCCACTCCCTCTGCCAGCTCAGGCGAAGAGAAGGAAAACGGTCAAGGCGAGTGCCTACTCAAGCCGACCTTTACCTAGGCTCCAAAACTAGGCTTCCAGATGTGCAGTCTGTGATCTGTTTCATATCCTATGAATGTGTGAGTGGGTTGGGGAAGGAGGCAGGATAGTGATTTAGTATTTGTTTCCCTTTAGTTTTCCAGTAAGAATTTTTGTTGGTTTGTTTGTTTGGGGTGGGGGTGGGGAAAATTGGGGGTGGTGCTTGTTTTTGAAAATATCTACCCTCGTTCCAGCCCAGGCCCTGTCTCAGGAGAGGTTCCAGAGCAGAGTGTGCAGGGACTGGTTTTCTCAGACCAGAGTCCTTGGTGAAGTTCACAACAGTTCTAGGTCGTTCCTTTGTTTCGGAGACTCAATTTTATCAGTTCACCCAGGGTCATCAGGTAATCTGCTACCCAGAGGCACAAACACTGATTCATAAGGCCTGTTTATTAACTTGTATGGAGCAAGAGAACTTAATGCTGTCAAATCAGGATGAGTGGGTTGTTTGGAAACTGTGGATTCCCAGCAAAGAAGAGGAAGGTTGAGGGTTGTTTACTTAAGCTGTGATAGCCTCAGTAATTGCCTTTAGCCACATAAAGATAGCTGCCATGCAGAAAGCACTTTCATGCCAGCTGGCCACACAGTGTGTCCTCTCTGTGGGAGTACTGGAGAAACTGCTAGTAAAAACTTCTCCTTGCTCTAAAACCTACTCAAGTGTGCTCTGAAGACCAGCTGCCTGGGCATCACCAGGGATCTTGTTAGAAATTCAGAGTCACAGGCCCCCACCTGGGGTCAGAATCTGCATTTTAACAGACTCCCAGGACACCCATGCTTTCTATAGTTTAAGAAGCCCTGGGCTAATAAAAAGAAATGAAATTGAGTTATTTGTAGTGAGGTGGATGGACCTAGAGTCTATCATACAGAATGAAGTAAGTCAGAAAGAGAAAAACAAATACCATATGCTAACACATATATATGGAATCTAAAAAAAAAATGGTTATGAAGAACCTAGGGGCAGAACAGGAATAAAGATGCAGATGTAGAGAATGGACTTGAGGACACGGGGAAGGGGAAGGATAAGCTGGGACGAAGTGAGAGAGTAGCATTGACATATATACACTACCAAATGTAAAATAGCTAGCTAGTGGGAAGCAGCCGCATAGCACAGGGAGATCAGCTCGGTGCTTTGTGACACCTAGAGAGGTGGGATAGGGAGGGTGGGAGGGAGACACAGAGGGAGGGGATATGGGGATATATGTATATGTATAGCGGATTCCCTTTGTTATAAAGCAGAAACTAACACACCATTGTAAAGCAATTATACTCCAATAAAGATGTTAAAAAAAAAAAAAGCAGCAGCCCTGGGCTAGAGTCTAGGCTCCATGTGGATCTCAAAATCCACATCAGCTTGATTCATCTCAACACCCGCAGGGAACGCTTCCTGTCCACAGGGTCCCTCAAGGCTGGACCCAGGATCCCCCACTGGCAACGGGGAGGGCACTGGGCTCAGCAGGGCTGCCTCCTGTTCCTGGATTCTCTTTCTCTCTGCAACTCTCTGCAGCCATTGCCTACTTTGGAGTCCTGGCGTGGACTTTGTTGTGGAAGTCAGTGGGTCTCTTCAAATGTTTCACTGTCTGAATCCAGTCTCAGAAGCAGTAATCTTATGACGTTTAGAGATGGTTTACAATGATAATATTTTAGGTTAGCTGCTTTCTGATCACCTGGCTGGGGGCTGTGGACTTTCATGTCATCAGTTAAGCAAATTTCAAATCTCACTCTAGCTAAGGTTATTTCTAGGAAACATCCTGGGGGATGGTTATCCCAGGCACACTGCACTTAGTGACCTTGTCTTTATATTTTAGGTTCTTTTATTTCATGCCTGTGGCATCAAATTCAAATATAAACTGGACTCAAACCTTCCTAAGATGGCTATGGTTACAAGGTCCAGGCTGGAGCCTGGCAGTAAGTCACTCTATTCTGGGCACAGAGCTTCAGCCATCTGCCTGCTGGATAGTATTTCAATGTCTCAATACCTGAGATGTGCGAAAGGTGGCTTTAAGATAGAAGATCTCAAAGATCTGAAGCTAAGCTGTTCCACTTGGAATCAATTACTTTGTGTTCTTTTCACTCCCACATATTCGTCTATAAAACGGATATGGTACCTACTTGACAGAATTGTTGGCAGGCTAAAATTGACCCAGTATAAGCACTCAGCCCATTACCCAAACCGGGTAGGGGCTCAGTGAATATTAATAGACTGACACCTGGGAATCTTAGCCATTAGGACACAGCTTCCCTACCATTTAGGAGACTGTGTGCGATAAAGCAGAGAAGGCAGGCCAGCCCTCACGGATGTAACCACCAAACAGGCGCCTCCTTGACCACATTTCCATGTATGAGAAATAAAACTGTTGGCAGGATAATTTTCCAAACCAAGGGAACATTTGTCTACTTACACATATTAAGCTGAAGAAACCAAAAAGTTTCAGATGATATGATATTTTTGAAACCCTGGATTTGCTGATTTAGGACTTAGATTTAATTAGGTTTGCAAGTATTTTCTTTACACATTTGTTCATGTTCCCCTTTTACATCAGCAGCCAGCCAGCACTTCACAATATTCTTTCAAAAGCCTCTTTTTTTAGCCCCCCCCTTTTTTTTAAGACCTCAACTTATACTAGGTTTGGCCATACTGCACAGAGTTTATCAGATGTATTATTAAGATGCCAGATTTACACCATAGAGGAAGGGAAACTAAGACATAAGTGAAAGAGTTGTAAGCTACAGATGTCAAAAAGAGGAAGATGAAACTGATTCATTGATATTTTAGAAACAAATATAATTATTTTAATTCAATAACTCTCCTTATCAAAGATAAGTACACATACTGAGAATTTAATAAATCAGCTTGTCTTGTAGAGATAATATGAATGCATCGCAATTCTGTTAAACCTGTACTTAGATTTCTGGAGCATCAGTCACTCTCCAAAGTCTTATTTTTAGAATTATTTGAGATTTCCCCCTCAACATGAATCTGAATCCAAATTTTGAAATAAAATTAAATCTGAAATGAAAAATAAATGGATCCCCCCAAATATTCAAAATTTTCAAATCCCACTTGGATGTTCCCTGAACCTCTTTAATAAAAATTCTGCCTTGCAGTCAGTCTGTGTCACGGTTAGATTTATAATGAGGCAGTACAGTGGTGTCATTTGGGGCTGGGTTCAGAAGCTGGATTGCCTAGATTTGAATTCTCGTTGTCACCACTAATTAGCCATGTGACCTGGGGCAAGTTCCCTCTGTATAATGCCAGTTTCCACACCTGGAAAATGGAGATAATATTTATTCTTATTTTTAAGGATTGTTATGAGGAGTACATGAACTAATACTATAAAGGGATTAGAATTGTTACCAGCACACAGTAGCTGATCAGTAAATCTTAGCTGTTGTCTGTCATTCAGCTCTATAGTCAAGGATGTTCCCAGCCAAATAGACTAGATTCTTCCCCATCATTCACTAACTAGAGTGGCAATAAACTGGGGAAGATAGTCTACGCATAGTGTATCAGACTGCAACAATATGTGGAAATCACATTATCCACAGAAAAGAGAGAAATACGGAATAGTAGCACAATCAGCTAGTACATGGCAAAACTAGATTTTGAACCCAGGTCTCTCTGGTCCAAAGGCCAATCTGTTCTCTTTGAACCCTGTTGCCAAGAGCTCAGCATGAGCTGACAATGTGCAGTGGTTGTTAATGCAGTGAATGTGGTGGTAGACAAATGGGATGTGTACAGGCAGAAGCCTCTGGAACAGAGGAATGGTGGTAGCCCTGCTCCAGTCCTCTGCTTGACCATCTGAATCGGTCAGACCATGCTTCCAAAAGTGACTAGTGGGTGGGAAGACATGGAATCGCGTCCTGTGGTGGCCCTTAGGAGGGATTAAGATATTTTGCCTGAAGGAGAGAAGACAGCTGTGGACATGAGAGCAGTCTTCAAACAATAACCAATTTATCAAAAATAGAGGGAAAGAGAATTCAGTATAACATAGGTGAAAAACTTCTTTCTTTTTTGCCCACACCATGTGGCTTGCAGGGTCTTCCCTGACCAGGGATTGAACCCGGGCCGTTGGCAGTGAAAGCTCAGAGTCCTGCCACTGGGCCACCGAGGGAATTCCCTAGGTGAAAACGTTCTAACTGTCTGAACCATCCAAGGCTCTCTGGTTTGGGAAGTGATAAATTTGCTCTCATTGGAAAGATTGAGGAGAAGCTAGATAACCACTTGATGGGGTAAAGTAGAGGAATTTTGTCAAATGAATTCAACATATATTTAGTGGACATCTGTTACAGGCCATGTATGGTACATGAGTCAAAGTTCCTGCCAAACTTGAAATTCTATTATGAAACTAGAAGGGCTAACTAAATAGGACCTTATATCCTGCTCAAAACTCTGACTTTGACCACTATACTCATTGGCATAACTATTCTTGTAATTAATTTTAAAATTAATTATATATTCTTCTTTCCCTTACCTGAGTAACTTTTGCCACTTGCAATAAAGTAGGGGCAAATTCCACCATATTAACCTGGATTGCTCCTGTTCCATGTTCTCCCATGTAAGCTTCCTTTTAGCACAGGGGAAACAAAGAATAATTTAGTCAGCAGTATTAGGACAGGAAACTGAAGGTTTCCAAGTACATTTTAAAGGGAAAAAAATGCAAAATAAAATGGAAAATAGTACCAACCTCAAATATCAACCTCAAATATATGAGCTGACAATTCACCTTCATTCTCTGGAACACATCCTGTTCCAGTGTGCAGAGCTCCATATTTTTATTTTATGATTCTGGCCCTAAAGTGATTGCCCTGAGCTTAGGGTTCCAAAGTAAAGAAAATGGATACAGCTTGTCAAATAGGAGCTGTGGTCAGAGCTGAATGTAGGTTGGAGTGGCGTCTGTAGTGGTTGCTGGGAGGACCTACTATGTGACCAGCAGAGTACGGCCATGACTGACCAAAGCATGTTTGAAAGCATTTGAAAAGGCTTTATCTATGTTTTGTTTTCTAACACTGCCTACCAATTCATAAAACCTCAATCAATATTTGCTCAAGTACAGGGTGGTAGAAAGTCGAAACAGTGAGCAAAGTAACAGGGAGAAAACTTGCAAGTTGATATTTAACTTTGAGCGAGTCATTTGTCCTGTTCACTAGAAAGACTTATGCTCTGATAAAGGAGATGGATTAAGACTGTGGTTTTCAAACACAGGTGGTAGCCCACTGAGAAATCAATTTAATAAGTTGAAATCAGCATTAAAAAAAATTAAATAGAGGGGCTTCCCTGGTGGCGCAGTGGTTGAGAGCCCGCCTGCCGATGCAGGGGACACGGGCTCATGTCCCGGTCCGGGAGGATCCCATGTGCCGCGGAGGGGCTGGGCCCCTGAGCCATGGCCGCTGGGCCTGCGCGTCCGGAGCCTGTGCTCCGCGGCGGGAGAGGCCGCAACGGTGAGAGGCCCGCGTACCGCAAAAAAAAAAAAAAATTAGAAATAGAAATTTTCTATTTAATTAAAAAAATTAAATAGAAAATTCCAGACTGCTTTGCACACAGCAAGGGTATTATTTAATGAAACTTTTGCTTATTTCATGTGAATACACACACATACCCATACACACACACACACACATGCACATGTACATACACACATGTGTATACTGGATTGTGCTGTAAAGTGAACATTTTACCATGGAGCACAGTCAAAAATGTTTGACAAATGCTGACCTAAGAGAACCTATTTAGCATTTGGGCCACAGAGAGGACCCCAGAAAAAGCAAATGATTTTGGATCCTCTATTACTGAGTTGACAGATTAATGTATTTTTATAAATTGTGATAAAATATACATAACATAAACAGACTAACGTTTTAAAATGTAAGGGAAAAAGCACTAAATGCCTTTGTCTAAAAACTAAAAACCTCCCACCCCCAACTTGTATCATCTTAAAGGTTTGAGTTTACAATGCTGTCCCCCTTCTCCCACCCCCCTTGTTTTTCCTCCTAGGACTAGGACCAGGAGTAGGTTCCTGGTCTGTATCTCCCGGAACAGGTGTATGTTTTGATTTTGATCTTATGTGGCGAGTAGCAAAAGTCCCCTCTTGTACCTGTGACTGAGTTAGAGAGGAGAGTGTGTTTACATTCAATTGTACTCTTACATTACAAAATAGATTGTTAAAAAGCAGGTAATTAACTAGAATCTAAATAGGCATATAATTTGGAACAAGATTTAGAGAACTACAGTGTGCCTTGGTGAGCATATCAGTCTTACCTTCCTTTTCAGATCTGGGCAGTTGTCTGTCACAGACCCTGACTCACTTTTATTTTTGCTTATGTTTCAGATTTGCATCCTTGTTTTTTGTCCTTTAAGTATAAATTGTTTCCCCAGCTACATTGTTTGCCTTTTCAGGGGTACAGATTCCTTTCCCATCTATTTACGTGTCTTTGCCAGACACACAATACTATTCAATAAATGTAATTGTATAAATGCAATAAATGATAATTGATTACTTTTTCTTCTCAGCCATTATCAATAACTGAGTCATTTTTACTGGAATCAGGGCAGTCAAATGCCATTGAAGACAACTTTTCCTTTTCTGGAGCAATAACCTCATTGCTAGTTGCTTAGAATTTCTCAGTTTGCAGGCTCTTCCCCCTCAGGCCACATTTACTCACTTGGCTTGGGCTCTGAACTAGCTGCACCTTGTATTTGTATAACTGTGTAGTTAAAGGAGCTTTCCTACTTTTTAATCCACTGGTGAAGGACATAAAGGGATGTTATCTTAATGTGGCCAATGGGGAAACTGAGGCATAGAGCCATTAAGCCCATGGTTCTGCAGCACAGTTGGTGACAGCTCTGGACTAGTTGCTGACTTCGAGGCTGGGGCTCTTTTCACTACATCAGTGGCTTCTCTGCTTTGTTTTTCCCTCCTATTCCTCCCTCACTAAATTGGAAGATTCCTGCTTTCATCTCAAGGTGAAGAAAAAAGAGAGGGAGGGAGAATTGTGCAGCTGATGATTTCTATAACTCTTTTCCACCAGTGATTTCCCTGAGGTATTTACACAGAGTAGGATTTTTAATACACACCACAGGCAAGCCGGTCTCCTCTGGCTAAATACCTTATTTCTTCCTCATCAATCCAAGTCTGGCCTGAAGACATCTTCCATGTTACTTTCCTGCCTGATCCTGCTCCATCCCACGCAGACTGACTCAGTGAAGAGGCTACTCTGTGCCAGTTTACTGTGTGTTTTTTGAGACATCTTTATTGGAGTATAATTGCTTTACAATAGTGTGTTAGTTTCTGCTTCATAACAAAGTGAATCAGTTATACATATGTTCCCATATCTCTTCCCTCTTGCATCTCCCTCCCTCCCACCCTCCCTATCCCACCCCTCTAGGTGGACACAGAGCACCGAGCTGATCTCCCTGTGCTATGCAGCTTCTTCCCACTAGCTATCTATTTTACGTTTGGTAGTGTATATATGTCCATGCCACTCTCTCACTTTGTCGCAGCTTACCCTTCCCCCTCCCCATATCTTCAAGTCCATTCTCTAGTAGGTCTGTGTCTTTATTCCTGTCTTACCCCTAG
>NW_020174133.1:1254919-1275413 GCF_003031525.2 Neophocaena asiaeorientalis asiaeorientalis | reverse complement strand
AGTATAATTGCTTTACAATAGTGTGTTAGTTTCTGCTTCATAACAAAGTGAATCAGTTATACATATGTTCCCATATCTCTTCCCTCTTGCATCTCCCTCCCTCCCACCCTCCCTATCCCACCCCTCTAGGTGGACACAGAGCACCGAGCTGATCTCCCTGTGCTATGCAGCTTCTTCCCACTAGCTATCTATTTTACGTTTGGTAGTGTATATATGTCCATGCCACTCTCTCACTTTGTCGCAGCTTACCCTTCCCCCTCCCCATATCTTCAAGTCCATTCTCTAGTAGGTCTGTGTCTTTATTCCTGTCTTACCCCTAGGTTCTTCATGACCTTTTTTTTTTCTTCTTAGATTCCATATATATGTGTTAGCATATGGTATTTGTTTTTCTCTTTCTGACTTACTTCACTCTGTATGACAGACTCTAGGTCCATCCACCTCACTACAGATAACTCAATTTCGTTTCTTTTTATGGCTAATATTCCATTGTATATATATATGCCAAAACCCTGCAGAAAGTAGGCATAGAGGGAACTTTCCTCAACATCATAAAGGCCATATATGACAAACTCACAGCCAACATCGTCCTCAATGGTGAAAAACTGAAACCAGTTCCACTAAGATCAGGAACAAGACAAGGCTGCCCACTCTCACCACTATTACTGTGTGTTTTTAGGAGACTGCACCTGCCTTATCTCACTTAAACCCACAGAAAATCTGTGAGGCAAGTGTTTTTATTCCCATTTAAGAGCTGATAAAACCCAGGCTCAAGAACATTGAAAACTCCAGTTCCTCAAGTCCAGGTTTTGTGCTCTTTTCCCAGATCTCCAGGGCTTTTATTTATTTACTTGCTTGTTTATTATTTAAGCACATCGTACATTCCTCTCCAACCTCCAGTTTCCTTTATGCAAAATTCTAGCATACATGATTTAAAAAAATTTTTGTGTATCTTTTGGAAGAACCGCAAGAATTTTAGGTCCACTGTAAGGTAAGTCTTGTGTAACAGCCTGTGGAAATTTGGAAATTGAATAATATCCATTTCAGTTATGCTGGACAGTTTAAATAAAGTTACCAAAAATTTATTTCATTGCAAGCAACCAAGTTACTGGGTCTCCAGAAGTGGGAGCCAAGGCTATGTAATAATGGCAGCAACAACAATGAAAATCAGATTTAAAAAATAAAATCTTTGAACATATGTATGGAATACGAGACAAAGCAAAATTGCCTCTCAGTATGTATAGATACTACAAACAATAAATGCTGGAGAGGGTGTGGAGAAAAGGGAACCCTCTTGTACTGTTGGTGGGAATGTAAATTGATACAGCCACTATGGAGAACAGTATGGAGGGTCCTTAAACAACTAAAAATAGAATTACCATATGATCCAGCAATCCCACTGCTGGGCATATACCCAGAGAAAACCATAATTCAAAAAGACACATGCACCCCAATGTTCATTGCAGCACTATTTCCAATAGCCAGGTCATGGAAGCACCCTAAGTACCCCTCGCCAGACAAATGGATAAAGAAGATGTGGTATATATATACAATGGAATATTACTCAGCCATAAAAAGGAACGAAATTGGGTCATTTGTAGAGACATGGATGGACCTAGAGACTGTCATACAGAGTGAAGTAAGTCAGAACGAGAAAAACAAATATCATATATTAACACATATATGTGGAATCTAGAAAAATGGTACAGATGAACTGGTTTGCAAGGCGGAAATAGAGACATAGAGGTAGAGAACAAACATATGGACATCAAAGGGGGAAAAGAGGGGTGGGATGAATTGGGAGATTGGGATTGACATATATACACTAATATGTATTAAAAATGAGAACCTGCTGTATAGCACAGGGAACTTCACTTTGCTGTAGAGTAGAAACTAACACAACATTGTAAAACAACTATACCCCAATTTTTTAAAAAAAAGATTCTACAACAAAGCAAGACAAATTTATTTTCATCTACTTGAAATTGCAGAGGAGGGAGATCCTGCAAAGCTTCCAGGGAGAAAGGGATAGTGAAGGGAATGTAATTGCACAGTATCCGTTATTACTAATAAAAGTATGAAAATAAACATATAATTGACACGCTTTTTAGTGTCTTCTTTATTGTTTCATTTTGCTGAATGTAAACTTTTAAATTTGGATTTTCATAGGTTCCATCCTGACCTCCAGTCTCCTATTTTCTCCACGTGGTTATAAGATTTTCACCTGGATATTAACATTCTTTTCTTTTCTTTCCTTTTTTTTTTTAAGGTCCCACCAGTCTGGGAAAGAGAAGGGACTCAGGACCTACTGTCAGAATTTCAAGTTGGCCCCATCACAGCGAATCCATCCCATTCCCTGCTTTAACTTTTTCCTGTGTAGAGCCACTAAGGTGCAGCGATATTCCTACTTATAAGATTTTAAAATATTTCTCCTTGGGGAGAGATTTTAGGGCGGCGGACACACCCCTCTGTACTTCCTCATTTCGGCGCGTAATAAGTGGAAAAGCAGAAGCCCGAGGCCGGGAAACGGATTTGGATTTCAAAGGGTTATTGTGCCTCCCTCTGGGCTCTGACCTGGAAAGCGCTTTATCTGTAACCCTTTTATGGCCCCAGACGTATTCTCGCTTCCTGGCTATTTGTAAACTTGTCTAATCTCGCTCACAGGACTGTAGGTTGCCGACCAAAGGGAGGGAGAGGGTGAGAATGTTTGTAAGAGTTTAGAAAGTGATAACAATCCCATTTTATTTATTTATTATGCATTGCACAATCCTATAATAACAATGACAGTGTACATGAAAGTTCTTCTACAATTCTATCACCCTAATAAATCGCTTGTTTCTATTTTATCTTCCATTTCCTCATGCATCAAAACATTCTGCAAAGCTCTGTGCCACCCTTAGGGATTCACGGAAAGCTTTTACACATCCTAAATGCAAATTTGCATTTTGCTTTTTTAAAAAAATTATAGTTGATTAACCATATTGTGTTAGTTTCAGGTGCACAGCAAACTGATTGGTTATACATATATATGTACATATCTATATTCTTTTTTTGACTCTTTTCCATTATAGTTTATTACAAGATATTGACTATAGTTCCCTGTGCTATACAGTTGCATTTTGCTTTTATTTTTCCTTTTTACTTATCCTAAGTATTTCTGATGCTGCAAAAATATTCACAACATGGCTTTAGTGACTACCTAATATTCCATCAACGACATACACTTTAAAGTGTTATTTCAGTGTAAGTATCTAGCATTTACGAGTAAACGCTAACACCCTTTGACCTTGCACTGCAGGGCCAGAAGACCGGTCAAGGTTAGACGGAGGTCTCCGGGAGGAACGGCTGCGGCCGCGCGCCAGCCGGCCAGCCGAGGACGCGAGGAGGAAGCTGGTGCGCCACCCCCTCGACCCCTTCCGGCACCTGCAGTCTGGCGCCTTTTCCCTCCGACCTCGCTTCCTCGGGTCCCGCGCTCCAGCGAAGGGCCCCCAATCCGGCTGCGTGCCCACCCCTAGCCCCGGGCTGTCTGTTTCCAGAGCGCCTCCTAAGGTGTACGTGAGGCAGGAAGTGACGCAAAGGGTCTCCGAGGATCTGGAGAGGGCGGGAGACTATAAACGGCAGACTGCAGGCAACCAACCCATCAGAGGGAGTCAGCATCGGCCGGTGACGGGTAGTGGAGCGGCGGACCCGGGAGGCGCCTGTGTGAGTGACACGCTGCTGCTAGAATCCCGCTGACCCTCCTGCTCTCCCTTCAGCCTGCGGGGCTGCTCCGAGCAGTCTCGGGTGCGGCCCTCCGGCGTGCAGTCCAGCAGCCTCGGGGAGCCGCCGGGGGCGCGGGAAGGCTGCAGCGCCTCCGGGTGGGGCGGGAGGGGTTGCGCGCCGCGTGGCGGCGGGGAAGGGGTTGCGGCGGAGAGCGGAGTAGCCTGCAAGTGCAAGCAGGGTAGAGCCGCGCTGCACAGAGGGGCTGCCCTACCTTTCTCTTCCTCTTGGTGCCCGCCTCCTCTCGGCCCCCGACCGGCAAATGGATTCTGTTAGGGCCCTGAGGGCGAGATGAGGGGTGCCCCACTGTAGCTCTGCGCTCCGCCATTCTTCTTCCGGCTCCTCAGGCCACCCGGATCCCTTGTCCTCAGTAGCTTGCCCTTAAAAGAGGCAGGCCCTCGTGGGACAGCCCTAGCCTGAGGGCTCGGGAGCGAGGCGTGAGCCACGCTGCCGCAGCGCAGAGCCGCTGTGCGGGGAGCACGTGGCCGCTCTAGGAAGAGTTCCCAGGGAATGGCTGTCGCGGTGCGTGGGTGACCTTGAGCTCGTAGCCTTTGGATTCCTCGGGGCCCTCCCGGGCCCTGGTCTCATCGCTGTCCTCGACTAGATTACTGTGTCCTGGGCATTTAGGTGGGGGTTTCTATAAGCTGTATATTTGAACTCTAGTACAACCTGATCTTTCAGCGCTGCCCGTTGGCCTTGTGTGTGGGTTCTCAGTTTTCCCAAGGCAGAAGCCGACTGAAAGCCGCAGGTGTTGATATTAAGAATATTCGGATTCCTAGGCCCTCCTCACTAACAGATGGGAGACCGTAGGAATAAGACTTATACTTTGTGAAAGCTACGGTCTAGAATCGGCTTTTGCCTTCAGGAAATTAGGGATATGGTATAAAAAGGCTGTGCCGTATGGTATAAATGGGCTTAGAGACCCATTGTGTCACAGTTTCGGGTGGACAGCTTTCTAAGCTCGTAGTGGGGAGGGTGGGTAAGTTGTGACTTGCCTCGGGTTAACGTCCTCCCTCTGCCTACTGCTTGTGGCGACTTTGGGTATACCAAGGAAATTGCTGCTGCTTTTTTCGGAGAAGATTGAAGTAGGAAATAGTTGCCTTGTTACAAATATTTGGATACCTTTATTCTAGGCTTCGATAGGACTTTGGAATACTAGATGCTGATTCTGTGGTCTCTGAGCTAGGGAGTTTGACCTTACTAACAAAGACATTTAAGGTGATTTCCAGAAGTGGTTTTCTACTTTTTTTTTTTTTTTTTTTTTTTTGGTGGTATCTTATTTCCCCGACCGGGGATCGAACCCACATCCCCTGCAGTGGAAGCTCGGAGTCTTTACCACTGGACTGCCAGGGAGGTCCCTGATTTTCTGCTTTGAAAATTAAGGTTAGGCTATCTAAAGTATACTTGTTTGCCCTGCTGTTTTTTTCCCCCTCCTCAATTTTGGATTATAATAAACTCAATATGCTTCACAAGAAAATCCAGAATTTAAAAAATCTTGTCATTGATATGAAATATTTTCCAAAAGTCTATATACAGCATAGCATCCTTTAACTTTTCTTTGATGGAATGTTCTGACAAGAACATTGTAGTGGTGGCTCTGAACCTAGCCTGTGCTGAAGATTGTTGGATAGCAAACAACTCAGCTAACTCTGCCCTAAGGGGTGGCATTTATTTGCCTCTGATAATGTAGTTATCTGTAATGGAGAAGGCTCCCAGCTAAACTTGAATCAGACAACAACTGAAAGCTCCTAAAAATGATTCTCTGAGGCCTTTTGGAACTCTTCTGTGTGTGTGCCTTCTGTCTGCTCTCGCAGATGAGCACTACACAAATAGACCGCAGGGACTTCAGGTGGTCCTGACCTTCAAGTTGAGCAATCTTTTTTTCAGAAAGCTAAATAGGAATGAAGATTTTGCTTGTTTTTTTTTTGATTTCCTCCACTGCCTTTTCATTTTAGGCCCGGAAAGTTAACTCTTGAAGCTAGTAAAGACCTTGACCAACCGTCTCTTTACAGTTTTTCTACTTTTTAAAGTTTCCCTACTACCCAAGCTTTACCCAGTGATTTCAGGATAAACCAAAATAGTAGCAAGGATGGGAAGATCCCACATCCAAGGTTTTCATCATATTCTCTTTCATATAATTTCCAAATGATATGAATAGTGAACTTCATATACATTAAGCATGCCCCCGTACTGTTAACAAATAAAATATCTTTAGTCTTTGTTGATTATGATATAATTGCATATCAAGTATTATAGGATAGGGATATCAGTCAGAGAAGGCTTCATAGAGATGGCCCTTGAGCAGATCCTGGAAGAAATGAGTAGGACTTTAAGAACAGAGGAAGAATGTTAGTGGGTACAGGCAGGGGCTGGATTCTGCCTCATTGTGGAGAAGATAGAGGGCGGTGAAGTAATTAGGTAGTGTAGGTCTCTAGAACAGAGCCTCAAAAGCGGGCAGAGGAACTTCATTTTATGTGATCTCCAAGGACTTGAAACTGTGGCTTGTTTTCTAAATTGAAATGGGCTTGTCAATAATAACAAATAAGTGTCTTATTTTTATTTCAGGTAAAGTGGAGTAGCAGCTTTGGGTATGTTTTATATATAGGTGAAAGTGTATTTTGGTACCTGATCCCCACAGCCCTTTAGCTGTACGTATTTTGTACAGAACTATTGTTTTAAGACATTCCAAAGTAGCTTAAGACCATAAGATAATTACTGTATTTAAAAAAAATTAAATAGAAATGCCACATTTCAAGAAAGTAGGAATAAGATGATTTGAATTTGAAAGAAGTTTGGGGCTGTAGTCTAGCGAGTACCTTTGCTTGCCTCCTGTCTTCCATCCCATGGCTCAATTAAAAAACATTTCAGATCTTCTTTCCATTTCATGTTCAAAACATGTGGGGCTCTGGCTTTGCTTACCTTAATTTTCATTATTGTGAGAAACTGAATAGTTTTTCCAGTTATCACTGAAAACACCAAAGATATACAACATGCTAATATGAATAAAAATCAAGGTGATGTTTGGTTTGTCTCTTGTAATAGATTGTTAGCACTGGTGGTGACATCTTGAAAGAAGCCAAATAATGGTTGTTTGCCTTTCATACATAGTCTTGTAAGAGAACTACTTGTTTATAGACTGCTATATAACTGGTGTGAAAAGTTTCTCTCCCATGCTTTTAGAGCACGTAAATTAGAGTTATTTCAGTTAAAAGAAAATTCATTAAGCGTTCTTTGAAATAGCTTTGCTATGTGTGAGATTATTTTGAAAGAATAACTCAATTTTGTTATGTGTAAAACTTCAGGAATAACTTTTGTGGATATCATAGAATTAATTGTGTTCTTCACAGATGTGGGGTTAAATGATGGAGTTAAAATGGAAATTACCTAGGTCACATTTTTTTCCTCTGATTTGATTTCTTTTATGTTATAGTCTTAATTTTGTGTCTGGAGATTGAAAATAGAAATAGTGTATCTGTTTTCTCAGTAAAAAATATACTTTTAATTATACAAAATCATGGCATGTGCTATTAATATGTTTTTTCAGACTTGCAATCCTCAATCTCATTGTTTATTTAAATCTTTTATGTAGATCATTTATTTAAATATGTTGTCACTTTAGTCTTTAAAACTAGAAGCCTTGAGGAATGGCTGGGTCAGATGAATATTAAACTGGCAAGCTGTTTTTTCCTAGAAAAGGGTGATTAAAGTTGGTTCAGGGTGGGGCCTTCTAGTTCTGGCTCTAGTGATTGGGTCTGTACGGTTCTGGTGCAGTGATAGTGATAAACTTTTTGTACCACATGGGGCAAGAGATTGTGCTTCTAAGAATATGATCTATTGCTTATTGGCTCCGGTCTTTAAAGCTTGGGGACTAAAAATTTTTTTTTTTGTTAATAGGTTTTGATAGACTTTTCTAATGCCAGTTTTGATAATTTCTTTGTTTTACAATCTGCATATATATCACAGCTTGCTTTGTGCAATGTGGGTGTTAAATGTGCTATGAGTGTACTTGTAGTGGAGAAAAAGCTTTAAAATAGTATGAAATAAATGTCCATTTTATACATCTCAACATACTATCACTTTCAAGCATCTAGATGGACTCAAACCAAATTAATTAGAAAATCTAGATTTCAGTTAATACCTACGCTTTAACTTAAGACTCTCTCTTGGTTACAGAGGTGTAGTTTGCTTTGAAAAAAGTTGAAATTAATTTCTTAAATTTCTGGAGATGAGAACGCGCTTTCTATAAAACCAGTTTTATAGAAACCCATTGGACTTCATTTTTAGAATATCAGTTTTCAGCCTCGAGCAAGTCACTTAACGTCTCAAATAACTGGCCTTTTCATCTGTAAAATAGCATACTCTGTTTTTCTTTTACCTATTCTTTTTGCATCGAAGATCTATCAAATCATTTGTTAGGAACTGTTCATTTAATCAGAAAGATCAGGTTTTCTCTCCTTTTCTACTGGCGGTGATTTGTTACGGATTTGTGTAGCATAACCAGTCTTGACTTAATTTTACTTTTGTTAGGTTTTTTTTTTTTCCTGGTGCTAGTCTATTTTCTTTTGTATTTGTCCCTTTCTTTGACTACTAAATTCAATTACTTAAATCTACTTACCATGGATAACATTCTAACTACTTTTCCTCACATTTTTTTCTTTTTTTAATAAATTTATTTATTTATTTT
Organism: Neophocaena asiaeorientalis asiaeorientalis; assembly: GCF_003031525.2. Taxonomy (NCBI): domain Eukaryota; kingdom Metazoa; phylum Chordata; class Mammalia; order Artiodactyla; family Phocoenidae; genus Neophocaena; species Neophocaena asiaeorientalis. The sequence continues at coordinate 1,266,973 of NW_020174133.1, read as the reverse complement.
TTGGCTGCATTGGGTCTTTGTTGCTGTGCATGGGCTTTCTCCAGTTGCAGCAAATGGGGGCTGCTCTTCGTTGCGGTGCGTGGGCTTCTCATTGCGGTGGCTTCTCTTGTTGAGGAGCACGGGCTCTAGGCACACGGGCATCGTCCGAACCGGGGCACGAACCCGTGTCCCCTGCATCGGCAGGCAGACTCTCAACCACTGCGCCACCAGGGAAGCCCCCTCCTCACATTTTTAATTAAAAAAATTTCAAACCTACAGGAAAAGCTGAAATAATATTACAATGTATATCCATTACCTAGATGCACTGATCATTAACCACATTTCCTTTATTTCTTACATACTTTTTAAACTGAATTCTTTGGAATTAAGTGACAGACATCACAATACTTCATCCTTAAATTCTTTGGCATTAATCTCCTAAGAACAAGGGCGTTCTCCTCCAAAAACCGCAATACCGTTATCACACTCCTAAATCTAATATTGATACAATCCTGTTATCTAGGATACAGTCTATATTCAAATTTCTTGTTTCTTGGATTTAATCAAGGATCACACTAAATTTAGTTGTCATGTAAACTAAATATCTTGGTTAAAGACTGTTTCTAGAAAGGTGATAATATATTTAAAAGGATATTTGATACACAGTAATCTAGTGTGGTAATGAAAAGTCCTCACCAGTCTGATACAGTGGTATGTATCTCATTATATTAATTCTCTATTTTACTACTAGGCTCTTCTGTGTGGCAGCTCGCAATGATGGATCAAGCAAGAGCAGCATTCTCTAACTTGGTAAGATTTTCTGTAAGAAAGATTTCTCTGTCACCAGTTTGCAAGAATACGAAGTATACAAGGATGGCTTTCACCCAGTAAGCAGGAAATAATACCCAAAGCTGTCATCAGGTATTCATTTATATTCGAAGTGGTGGTCTTGAGGCATAACTGATCTCACAAAGGAAGGGTATATTCAGTCTTGAGTAGAGCTAATTATGGAAAATCTTGTAAGAAGTTTCAGGGCAGAGAGACAATCAAGTAGATAAGATGAAGTAAAGAAAGCACTGGTCAAATTGTATACCAGTAGACATGCATAACAGAAACCCTGAATGAAAAGTCTGAATGAGATGAAGGCCAGTGTGTGATCCAGCCCTCATCTGCCATTGACAGAATTGGGCATGGGGGAGAATGCTGATTTGATGGGGGAACTTCTTTTTCCTTGAGAATGTATAGCAAGTCATAGTAATGGCCCAATAATATGTATAACACCTCACCAAACTTTCTTTAACTGTCCCTATTCCTTTTCTTCTCCATAATGCTTTCTCTCTGTCCTTTTTTCTTTTCTAAATCTCAGTTTGGTGGAGAACCATTGTCATATACCCGGTTTAGTCTGGCTCGGCAAGTAGATGGCGATAACAGTCATGTGGAGATGAAACTAGCTGTAGACGAAGAAGAAAATGTTGACAATAACATGAGGGGTAACCACACCAATGTCACAAAACCAAAAAGGTTAAATGGATATATCTGCTATGGGACTATTGCTGTAATCGTCTTTTTCTTGATTGGTAAGAATGGCCATTCAAAACTTAAATGTTCCTTGTCACCAACTCTAGGAATTCTGTCCATCCAGCTCAGCAAACATTTATTTCATACCTTTTTATGTGCCATTGTGCAAGGCACTAGGAATACAATGATGGCTAAGACTCTGTACCTGCCTTTGAGGTTAACCTGGTGGGAGAAGAGAGACACATGAATCGTTTCAGTGTAATGTGCAAATGTTATACTAGAAATATGCACAGGATATTTGTAGCACAGACCCTGGACCTGAGGACTCAAGGACGGCTTTGGGGAAGAAAAGGTACCTTTGCTTTGAAAAGGTAACTGTTTCAAATAAAATTATTATATAATAGATTGGTTTAAAATAGACAAAATGGAGATGCATTACTTTCAAATGGCTTACAATTTGATTAAAACCAGTATTTTCAAGGGTTAGCTGAAAATATTAACAATTCTTATAGGAATAGATTATAAATGAAATTCTGTGAGTTCAGCTCTGAAACTTTTTATCCTCAGGATTTATGATTGGCTACTTGGGCTATTGTAAACGTGTAGAACCAAAAGCCGATTGTGAGAGACCGGCAGGAAGAGAGACTTCGTGCACAGAGGAGACAGAACCTTTTGAAACAGAAGAGCAGCTCCCCGAAACACGTCGCATATTTTGGGCAGACCTCAAATCAATGTTGTCCAAGAGACTGGATGCCATAGACTTCACCAGTGCCATCAAGTAAGCTTGAGCTGCTTTACAAGTTCAACCTCAGTGCCTAAACAAATATTGATTATTAGGTGCTGTGGAACAAAACAAAGGTGATAGTCTGGAGGAAAAGCTTTATACAATAGGCGAGACTTCCCATGTTCAGTTAGAGCGTAAAGAGTCAGTAAAGAACTCAAACTATGTTGTTAGGAAAAAATGTTACAATTTCTGTGGGGACTCTCCTTTTTTTTAAGAAAATTCACAGGCTCTTGATCTTTTTGTCGTCTGGTTCTTTGTAGCCTGTTGCTTGCTGTCAGACTTTCTTCTGCTCCGATTTTCCGTCTCAACCCCTTATAAGTCATGCTGAGCCCTGCTACTATCCATAAGGGCATCGGTAGCCTTTTTCATCCTCTAGTTCAGGACTAACTTGACTGCCCAGCTTGATATGTCTCTAGTATTTCTTGATTTCTTCTGGTTCTCACTCAATCTATACCCTAAGAAGTGTCCTTAAGGTTCCTGTCCTTAGATTTTTAAGGTCTTCTTTGGACACATACCTAACTCCGTATAAAGAACAAATCAACTTTTACCTTTTGTTAGCCCCCTATAATTTCAATGGTACAGTAATTCTTTTGGTCTTAAATTAGAAATCTTGGCATTTTTTACTTCATCTGGTGAATACTTCTGTGGATACTGTATATTAGGCATTATGGATAAAGTGAGGATAAGGTCTATCAAAAAAAAGATCATATAACTAATATGATGTGGATACTTACAAAGAGTCATGGGAAAGAAAGCGGAACGAAGAGGAGTTTTGCTTCCGGGGTATTCAGAATGCTTCAAAAGAGTGAAAGTTGAAGCTGTAAATCTTGCGTTCACCAGTAGCAATACTATCTTTCATTTTGCTTACAGCAGATCTTCTGGAAGCTACTCATTTCCCCTAAAATTACCCTAAGCAGATACATCAGATAAAGAGGTTTTAACAAGTTTGAAGTCACAAATTCCCTAAAATATGGGCACACAGTTTTTTTCTTCTAAGCTTGTCTCTATCTGGTTAATCCCGGATTTTGGGTCACAGTTAATTTATTTTTTTGACTTACGCTTTTAAAACGATTTGCTTGATACTTGAGTTCAATGCATATTTTAGGTTAAACTTTAGTTCATTTAACAGTGACGTTTTTTCCTCCAGGATGCTGAATGGAAATTCTTACGTCCCTCGTGAGGCTGGATCTCAAAAAGATGAAAGCCTTGCTTTTTACATTGAAAATCAGTTCCGTGAACTCAAACTCAGCAAAGCCTGGCATGATGAACATTTTGTTAAGATTCAGGTCAAAGGCAGGTATGTTGAAAGATGGTAACCTTATTTTATAAGAAGTAGCTATTCTCAGGTGTGCTAATTATAGCAAAGACCTTCAAAATAAATAATGCAAGTCAAACGCTAAATGTATTAAATCCATTTAATTTGTTTCTCAGGAATGCCTTAGCTTCATTTTAACTTAAATCTTTTTTTAGCAGTGCTCGCAACTCGGTGACCATAGTGAGTGAGGGCGGCAGCAGCAGTATGGCCTACCAGGTGGAGAATCCCGAGGGTTATGTGGCGTATAGTAAGGCTACGACAGTTACTGTGAGTAAGGCAAAACCGTGCGTGAGACATTTTTCCCTGTTGAATAGCTCAAAAACTCATTGTCTTTACTGTCCTTAGTATAAATTTACTTACAAAATGTAACTGACCTTGGGATATTTTTTGTTCTCAACCCTCCTAAGCCACAGTTAAAATAAAATCCCAAGTCCTCATCTTGGTTAGCAAGGCCCTCAGTAATTCTCCTGCTCCCCTCTTTGCTCACTCTGCTGTGGCCACTCTAACCTCCCTGCTGTTCCTCAAACTCTCAAACTCAAGCATGCTCCCACCTCACGGCCTTTATAGAAATCGCCTTTCCCTTTGCCTGGCCCACTCTTCCCTTAAATATTAGCATGGCTTCTTCCCTCACTCTGTGCACGTCTCTTCCCAGCATCACCTCCCTAGGGAAGTCTTCCTTGATTATCTGATCAAAAATGTCCTTCCTCTAATCACTTCTCCTTATCCTGCTTTATTTTTCTTCCTAGTACTTATAGCACCTGACTTCATTTACTTGTTTCCACACTAGAATGGAAACTACACGAAGGGCTAGGGGTTGGTTTCATGTTCTGCTATGTCCCAGAGTCTTGGACAGTGCCTGACACATGGTAGTATTTACTAAATGAATTCATGTATCAGGTACCCGCTTATGTGGGGACAGATATAAATAACTGTCTCAGCTGGAGTCTAATCTTAGTTTGGTTCTTTAATGCTTGATCTTTTAAAATTTAGGAAAATATGGCCAAACTACTATAGAAATTAAAAAACAGCTACATAGATCTATCTAGGTTTTTAAAGTTAAAAACCACATATTTATATGCTGGGGTCTATCAAAAAACTGCCTTCTGAGCCAAATGAAGTTTTAGGGTTGTTCTCTGCCTTCCTGCTTTACCTGTGCTGTATCACTTTCCCACAAGCCAGTGGTTTGGAGGCGGGTAGACTGTTCTGTTAAAGAACATGGAGAGTTTTGGTTCCCCTGTGAGCTTTCTATATTTAGATATTTGGTTGTTAATGTCAGTTTATAGCTGTATGTCTGAACTCTGATAGAGTTCAGGAGCATTATGATAACAGCTTATAAAAACATCTAAAAGTTGATCTATGCAAGTCATTTTATTATAAAACAATTTTCGGACAGATTTATTATCAGAACTTTTAGTTAATTCTTATGTCCTCAATTGTCTGGAGTTCAAGTGTGGGAACATTATATAATTGGTACTGCCTTGGCTAGCCTACCATATTTATATTGATAGATGTCTCTTTGCTTAAGGATATCTTATTATCCTTTCTCTTCCCCCCAAATATCTGAAGCAATGTAAATTAATTGATGTAAATAATCAATGTTAATTAAGGGCATCATAAGATAATAAATGGCATGAATATAGGAGACTAGAAATCTTGACTTCACTCCTGTTAACCCTGACCAGTTTTGACTTTAGAACTCTCATATATTCTTTCCTGGCCTCGGCCTTCTTTTTTTTCTCTCTTGGTTTTCTCTCTTGGGTTTGACCTGTAAAATATTTGGTGGCAGACTCTGTCGCTATTCTAATACCATAATGCTCATTGAATCTAATGTCTTTATTCTAGGGTAAACTGGTCCATGCTAATTTTGGCACTAAAAAAGACTTTGAGGATTTAAATATGCCTGTGAATGGATCTTTAGTGATTGTTAGAGCAGGGAAAATTACTTTTGCTGAAAAGGTGAGTATGAGTTATTAAATACATTGGTATCATAACATTCTTCAGCTAAATGGTATTGTTAATTTTCTTACATTCTGAAAACCATCTGTCTTACACTCTCATACCTGATAATATAATTTATTAAAGTACTCTACAAATCAAATAAGTTCCAGTTATCTAAAGTTATAGGATACTTCCAAAACTGGCATATCCACTTGGAGTATTTTGCAGTCGTTGTCTTTCAATAAAAATGCAATAATCAGAAATGCTTAAGTGAAAGAAGTTTAAGTTGTGTCTATGTAACTGAGTTATATATAGAATATATTATATACATAAAATTCAGTTATAACTATGTTTTCTAAAAAGGAAAATTAAAAGTCACCTACACAGGGCTTAGAATGGAAAGACAGTGGTTGTTTTGGATGGGTTTTTATTATTTCTCTTATCTTTTGAACTCTCCTTAAGAGTTAGTTAAACTTTGTTGTGCAGCCACATTGAATTGTTTCTTTTTTACTTTTTAAATTGAGTTTAATCCACATACCATAAAATTCACCCTTTAAAGTGTATAGTTCAGTTTTTAGTATATTCACAGGTTGTACAACAATCACCAAGATCTAATTCCAGAATATTTTCATCATCCCCTAAAAAAACCCCATACCCAGCAGCAGTCACTCCCCATTCCCCGCTCCTAGTCCCTGGCAATCACTAATCTACTCTCTGTTTCTATGGATTTGCCTCTTCTGGACATTTTATATGAAGGGACTCATACAATATTTTGCATCTTTTGACCGGCTTCTTTTCACTTAGCATAATGTTTTCAAGGTTCATCCATGTTGTAGCATTAATCAGTACTTCATTTCTTTTTTTGGCTGAATAGAATTCTACTGTGCGGATATACCACATTTTGCTTGGCTACTTGTCAATTGATGGACATTCAGGCTGTGTCCACTTTCTGGCTTTATTAATAATGTTACAATAAACATTCATTTACGTGTTTTTATGTGAATAGATACTTCTAATTCTCTTGTGTATCTACCTAGGAGTGGGATTGCTGGGTCATATGGTAACTCTGTTTAGCTTTTTGAGTATATAATATTTTTGAAATGACAACATTTTAGAAATGGAGGAGAGGTTAGGTTAGTGGTTGCCAGGAGTTGAGGGTGGAAAGGAAGTGGGTGTGGATATCAAATGGCAATGGGAAGGATCTTTGTGGTATTAAAACTAATTGTTCAATATTTTGATTGTTTAGAACTTAATACACACAAACACAGAAGTGAGTACAAGTAAAACTGGGGAAATCTGAATAATATTAGTGGATTGTATTGTATCAATGTTAATATTCAGGCTGTAACATTATAGTTTTGCAAAGTTTGACTAATGGGAGAAACTGGGCAAAGTTTACAATGGATCTCTATTACTTCTTAAAACTGCAAATGAATCTACAATTATCTCATTAAAAATTTCAGTTAAATTTTTTTAAGAAGAGTTAAATTTTAAGGCAAGTCTTTTTTTCTAAACATATAAGCTATTTGAAACATTGGGAGTACTGGTGTAGTCTGCTGTAACCCTTTGTCTTTCAGTATAAGTTCAGTATGTATTCTTCTAATTTTGGTTGATGAGATCTTAATTTTCTGAGCTTTACCTGTTTTTCTTTAGGCTGCAAATGCTGAAAGTTTATATGCAATCGGTGTCTTGATATACATGGACCAGACTAAATTTCCCATTGTTAATGCAGATCTTCCAGTTTTTGGACATGTGAGTTTTTATTTCTTGAGTAAATGAGTTACTGGGTTCTCCAAATTGTTGCTGGATTCCATCTACATTAATAGAAAGAGAACTGTGCCATCCTTAAATACTCTTTTTCCCTTGGAGAGTTTTAGCAGTAAGTGAGAAGATGAATTACATGACTTTGAGACCTAATTATTACGTATTGCTAAAAGTACTTTATCAGTCGTATCTTGAATTGAGAATTTGACATATGCCATATAAAAGTAAGAGTCACATATTATAGAACCACTCAGACTTTCAAACTTTAAGGTGCTAAACCAAACTCACGTTATAGCCCCATACTGAATTTGAATCTTATAGGGATTTCTTGAATAAATGCCTGAGCTAATTATTCTTTTGTTTTACTAGGCTCATCTGGGAACAGGTGACCCTTACACACCTGGATTCCCTTCTTTCAATCACACTCAGTTTCCACCATCTCAGTCATCAGGATTGCCTAACATACCTGTCCAAACAATTTCCAGAGCTGGTGCAGAAAAGCTATTTCAGTAAGTTCTTATTTGAAAACTGTAATGCAGGGTCAGGTTTTATGATTAGAGAGAAATAATAATAATTTGTTGATTTGATAAAATCTTAAAACAATTGGCTATAATTTTCCACATTTTGGACATTTTGAGGATGGTTAGCTGTTAACTTGGTGTAGATAAAAATGAAATTTTTCCTCCATAAAGTGATCTTAATAATAGACATTGGATTTATAAACTCAAGGAGTCCTTGTTCAATCCACCCAGTGAATTTCTTGTGTAATATTCCCAGCATAGCTTCTGCTTAAGTACTTCCTGTGGTAAAGCATTTTGTTACCTATGGCAACCCGTTCAGTTACTGGAGATCTATAAGAATTTGTATTGAGCTGAAATCGTATTCCCTGGAACACTCATTAGTTCTGGATTTTCCTTTGAAGCAACAGAATGATTCAAGTTTCCTTGTCTATAGATTGAATATCCTCAGTTCTCATGACAGTTTCCAGATGCTTTATAGTCATGATTAGTCCTTCTGGATATCTCCCTAGTGTATTAGTACCCTCTTTAGAAATAGAACTCAGTCTGATTAGAGTACATGTCATTAATTTTTATCTTGATCTGGATATATTTCCCACCTGGTGTTGGCATGGGATGTCAGTCTAGTTTCAAAACTCATGTGAGCATTTATTTGCTATGTGACATAGAACAAGTCACTCTTAACCCCACTGATCATGTTTCTTTGACTTAATTGGATAGCTATAAAGTATATTCTACTTAGCAAGGTTATTGGTATCAAATGAAGAGCCATCTACATGTAAGGACTTTCAAATATCCTATATGGCTATTAATAATTCATAATTATTCATAATTATTAATAATAATTAAGAGGTTTTCGTAATGGATGATTCTTTTTGACTAAAATCAAACTTAGAATCAGTTAATTCTTCCTACCATCTACAAGTCTTTCCTAACCTATGAAGCCAGCCCCTTATCTTCTTGTGTAGTGGGGAGTAATGATGCTTTGACATATTTATGTAAGTAAGCCGTTTTTAGAGTAGTCAGTGTTTGAATAACACAGGAGGAATCAGATAGGGGAAGATATCTAACCTAACTACCAGCAGCATGAGAGTATTCTTTCTTAACTGAAATAAGAATGTATACTACCCTTGTTAGTGGAGAGTTAGGAAACAGGAGAATATATTAATGGACTTTTATGTATAAGAACTTCCTTCCGAGTCCATCTTGGAATCTATTTCAAATGTAAATTGTAGCTATGTCTCTGGCAGAAAGGCACACATCAGATGGGATAGGTAATACATTTTTTAGAAAACATTGGTTAAATTAGGAAGTAACTCATGATTTTCAAATGACCGCCTACAGATCAGAGTAAAACACAAATGTTTGGCCACTAGTGAATAATTTTGTATGTTCTATTTATATGTCCTCTTAACCTAGAACTTTACTGGACAGTAGGAAGGACTGACTTTGTAAACTGGGGGGAGGTTAACAATAACTCAGAACTCTGATCTCTGTTTTCTACTTCTAGAAATATGGAAGGAGACTGTCCTCCTATTTGGGGATTAGACTCTTCATGTAAGCTGGTATCCTCACAGAACAAGAATGTGAAGCTCACTGTGAACAATGTGCTGAAAGAGATAAGAATTTTTAACATCTTTGGAGTTATTAAGGGCTTTGAAGAACCAGGTAAAGATCCTTGGGGGTTTTTTGTTTGTTTTGTTTTCCTTACTCTTAAGGATGGGGCCAGAGGGAGGGAGTGCAGGAAGGCTGACTTAGCTTGGTTTCTTGAAATGCTAAATCTTATCTGTCCTAAAGCGAACTGTTCAGGTGTCAGTTTTAGTGGGAGGTAATAAGGCCCTAGGAAGTTAACTTGTCAAAAACTGACCATTATGACTAGAAAATCTCTTTTAAGTTATTAAACAGACCAGAGGTAAGCAAATTTCTTCTTAAGGGGGCAAATAATAAACATGTTGCAGGCCATACAGTCTCCATTGCAACTCTTCAACTCTGCCATTGTAGCATAAAAATAGCCATGGACAATATGGGCATGCAGGCTGTAGTCTGCCAATGTATCTGAATGCCATCAAATAATAGTATTTGGTAAGGAAAGCCCTTGGACTTCAGTGCTTATTAGACAACTAGCACAAATAAGTAGTCAGTGAGTAACCTTATTGGTAATGTAGAAAAAAGAGTAGCAGTATGAATAAGGGAAAAGAGATCCGTATTGTCATGTGAATTTTTTAATCCCTAGAGTCCTGTGTCAGATCTGAAGGAAGGCTCTCTTACCCTTAATACGTATACTACATTTTTACCCTTCTACTAATGTGCTTACTCTAGACTTCAATATTAGAAAACAATTTAAAAGCTGATTGTATTATTTTTTTTTTTTTTTTTTTTTTTTTTTTAATTAAGATCGCTATGTTATAGTAGGGGCCCAGAGGGATGCCTGGGGTCCTGGAGCTGCAAAGTCCAGTGTAGGAACAAGTCTCCTATTGAAACTTGCCCAGATCCTTTCTGATATGGTCTTAAAAGGTAGAGTACAAATTTTGAGAACTTGAACATCTATGTACTGTATTTCTAAATGTTATAATATGCTTTGCTCACTTTTGCCTATACTCTTATGGTTCACTTGTGTTAGACCCTGAATTCTTAAGTACAAAGCAGGTTGCCTTTTGTTGTATCTGCCTTTGACTTTGAAACAGCTTTCTGTGCAGTGCCTTCATTGTACTGGGAATCATGAGTTTCTTTGAGATGCTGGAAAGCATTATATTGGGCCCTAAATTCTTAGTTTGACATATCCTGAATGATACAGCAAATCTAACACGGTCCCTAAGGAATCTATTTGAAAGCAAGCAGTCTCATACCTTTGCACTAATGTTCTATAGTTTTGTTATAAAATGATAATATATAACTTAAATATTTATAAATACAACGTAGAATATGTATTTATATATTTGATTTATAAATATATAATAATATATAGTATATAATTTGTTTATGTAAGAAAGGCTTCCTTTCAAGCCTTTCTCCCATAGTACTTGCCACTCCTTTATACCCACCCACATGCAAACCCCCACCACATTCATGAATCTTTGCGTCATAGGATAAGTTGCAGTGCTTAACTTTAATACAAAAGTACATTAATGCAGAAAAGTATATACTCAGGGGAGGGGGAGGGATGGAGGGTAGTGGCACATAAAATCCCCAAAGGAGCTGTCATTAATGTAATTTTTCTGAAAACTCACTCTTTTCCTAAACTTAAATTTGTGAGTTTTAATTTTATTTCAAACAGTTGTTTTTAAAGTAATCTAGTGTTTTAAGTGACTTACCTCTAGGCAAATTGTTTTCAAAGAAGATACTTTGGCTGTGATTTCAAATATCTCTTGGTCTGGAAGTTATAAGGGACTCAAAGAATGGAGGGTAAAAGAGTGAGGTCTAGGAAGCTGGTCCCTACTGTGTACTTAAGATCTTATTTTCAAATGATCTCCTATCCTGTTCTTTGCTATATTACTTTAAAATTTTATTTCTATTTCTTTTTTTGGTTCTTTCACCTGGGGCCTCAAAAGGAAAAGAAATATTTCTGAATCTGCAGTCTTGAATTAGAAGTTTCTGATTTCATCTTAAGTCAGTTACCTACCTATAACCTTTACCAAGACAAAACTAACTTTTTGTTGTCTTTTAGGTCAGTTTAAACCCAGCAGGAGCATTGTCTTTGCCAGCTGGAGTGGTGGAGACTTTGGAGCTATTGGTGCCACTGAATGGCTAGAGGTATTATCTATATATCATCCATACCCAGAATGGGCACTCGAACTTGTATTGGCTTAAGCTGTCCTCCAGAAACCATGCTCTTTTAAATGTGATTATATCATTTTTACCTTTGTATATTTAGTTTCAATAGAATCCAAACTTAAACAGAAATCCCTAATAATAGCTACTGTCTGTGATAATTAAGTTAATACATATTAGTACACTTGTATTTTTCCTTCTCTTCTAGGGATACCTTGCCTCCTTGCATTTAAAGGCTTTCACTTACATTAACCTGGATAAAGCTGTTCTTGGTAAGTGTCCTTTCATTAGCCGTTTATTAATTTATAAACTACTTACAGAATAGTAGAAGAAAGCTTTCTAAAGCAGCACTTGTTATGTTTTACGATTTACATTGGATATAACCAGATCAAAAGATTAACTTAGTTTCCTTTTTTTTTTTTTTTTTTTTTTTTTTTTTGTGGGTGTTGTGGGGCCCCCCCTTTTTTGGT
>NW_020174133.1:1148222-1254426 GCF_003031525.2 Neophocaena asiaeorientalis asiaeorientalis | reverse complement strand
GTATGCGGGCCTCTCACTGTTGTGGCTTCTCCCATTTTGGAGCACAGGCTCTGGACGCGCAGGCTCAGCGGCCATGGCTCGCAGGTCCAGCCGCTCTGCGGCATGTGGGATCTTCCTGGACTGGGGCACGAACCCGTGTCCCCTGCATCGACAGGCGGACTCAACCACTGTGCCACCTGGGAAGCCCTAGCTTCCTTTTAAATAGTGGATTAAGTTATAGAATGGGTACAGACTGCCTTGTCTAGAGCAATGGTCTTAATGTGGTCCCAGATCAGCAGCATCAGGATCACCTGGGAACTGTTAGAAATGCAAAATTTCAGGCCCTACCCCAGACCGTTTGAATCAGAATCTGGAGCATAGTGTCCAGCAAACTGTGTTCTAACAGGTGCTTTAGGTGATTCAGTTGCACTAAAGTTTGAGAACCACTAGTTCTCTACTTTGGACCAGAAGGAACTAAACCATATCAATAGAATGGTATTATTTCTAGAGACTAATTCACAACTTGCTAGATTGTGGCATCATGGATAGAAATACAAGGTAATCAAACTTCTGAAAGAGTTCGGAGTTATTTAACGTACAGATGTAGCTAGTGGATGAACTGGAGAGTGATGAAATGTCTACTTTGGGAATAAAAAGGCGTTACAATTAAACTAAAATTTATTAGGTTAGTCATTATTGCCATTTTACCTTTGCAGCAGAATGTACTGAACATAGCAAGCTTACTGTAGCTAATAGATGCCTACCCTAACATGGGTGAACCAAAAAGATACCAGAAAAACAAGTCATTAACATTAAATATGCAAACTCAAGGAGTAAGAGCTTCAGTTGAGTGAAATTAGGGTTATCAGTCACGAAAGAGCTTGACCCAACCATTTTTTTAATCTACTTCATTAAGAGGATAGTTGTTGTATATGCCACTGATCTAGGTTATTGTCTTCCTGTTTGCCAAGTAGTTTTATAGAAGTAGCACTGTGCAAATTGCTTGACTAAAGAAAGAGCAGTGTTAAAATAATCTCTTTGCAGGTACCAGCAAGTTCAAAGTTTCTTCCAGCCCACTGTTGTATTCGCTTATTGAGAAGACGATGCAAGATGTGAGTGTATACCTACTTATGAAAGTGTAATATAAATCAGACAAAAAATTAAGTTGAAAAACATTGATATTTAAACTGTAGGTGCCCACAGAGGTTATCTATAGAGTCAGAATGTTAAGGAAGGTTTAAATGAACTTGAACCATACCTGAGACTTAAATAAGAAGGCCAGATGAGATAGTCATTGAATAAAAACAGACATGTGAATGAGTGAGGAACAAAGTTTCCCTGATGGGATTAGAGACAATATATTGGAGTGACTGAAGTTGGAGAGAAATAAGGGTCAGGGAACTTGACCTTGATCCCATGGGAAACTAGGGATTGCTATAGGGTCTCCAACAGGGCAGTAATGTGCTTGCAGGTTAGGCTGGCAGTAGTATAAAATGTGCTGGAAGGAAGAAACCAGAAAGAAGAGAGGCAGATCATAAAGACTAGAGATGGCTTTTAAAACTGTGGGGAAGTCACCTTTAAAATGTTAAGAAGGAAAACTTTTTTTTCTCACCATAACTAGAGGAACTAACAGCACGAGCCTAGTAGAAGTAACTTCAGAAATTTGGGATTGTTTTAACTGTCTTAAATTTTTTTCAAGAAGATGTAATAAAAAATTTAATATTTTTAATAAATGTTTATAGAGAAAAATGTTAGTGACTAGCCTGAATGAATAAGTCCAGAAAGGTTCACTGTAATGATAAAATAATGCCTTATTTTACAGGTGAAACATCCAGTTACTGGGCTCTCTCTATATCGGGACAGCAACTGGATCAACAAAGTGTAAGTTGAGATAAGTGAATGAATAGCTAATAGAAAAGCAGAGTCACTCAGTAAGTAGCACCTACTGTGTTAGGCAGAGGTTTAAACATAACCTTGCAGTGAGTTAAAATTTACTTGGGGGTAGGGTGGGGTTGCATGTAGCACAGTCTTTTTCTTTAGATAACTTTCTAAAAACACATTCCTGCTTTTCTTGCAGCGAGAAACTTTCTTTTGATAATGCTGCTTTCCCTTTCCTTGCATATTCTGGAATCCCAGCAGTCTCTTTCTGTTTTTGTGAGGTAAGTCTGAAGAACGCTACGGCATTATATCTTAGATCTTCTTTCGTCAGTTTTGAGGCCAAGTTTCCTAGAGTGCTTAGTATGTTTTGAGAAGTTAGATACCTGCAATTATTGTAATGTCCCTTATTATCAGTCTTAAGACAGAATTTTAATCTCAGCTTAGTTAGCATTTGAGTTTATTTGCTAAACTTCTTCAGTTATGCATGATGAGCTTTTTTGTTTTTGTTTTTGTTTTGCGGTACGTGGGCCTCTCACTGTTGTGGCCTCTCCCATTGCGGAGCACAGGCTCCGGACGCGCAGGCTCAGGGGCCGTGGCTCACGGGCCTAGCCTCTCCACGGCACATGGGATCTTCCCGGACCGGGGCACGAACCCGTGTCCCCTGCATCAGCAGGCGGGCTCTCAACCACTGCGCCACCAGGGAAGCCCCATGATGAGTTTTAATAATAAGGCCGTCTACTGAACAGTGCAGTATAGAATATTTCCTTCAAACAAAGTTCTACAGGATAATACTGTTCTTGATGCCTGTTGAAATACGGTTGTAGATGTTCATCCTGAAATGTTAGTCTCTTAAGCAGGGATTATAGATAAAAGCAGAAAAACCAAACAGAGGTAAGATTTTTAAGAGACAGAACTTTGAACTGACCAAGTTGGAAAACAAGATTGACTTGGTACAAGAGCCAGTTAGAAGGCACTAAAAACCAGGCAGAGTAAAAAGCATGATGAAGGCTTCTGTGCTGAAGGCTAGAGTTGGAAAACCAGCTCTGTAGCAGGCTCTCTGGAGGTGTGAAGAGATCCCAGAGTTAGTCTAAGGGGTCAGGGTGGAAGCTATTGACTTCGGCATCAAATTGATGATGCAGCAGAGGCCAGGTCCTTAATAGACTTCTTACCACTGGGTGTTTTAGCCTGGAACTAGGACAGAAAGGTGTGAAGTGAGGGAGTGATGAAAGAACTGGATTTGGAGATTAACATAGCTGGAATTCCCCTGACTTTCTGCTAGAGCAACAGTATGAATGGTATTTAAATATCTGGTCATTATGTCTATTTAGTACTTTAGGAAGAACTGAGCGTCAGGTCCTAGGGTTGAGGAAACTTATGGATGATTTCTGTTGACCTTCAGAAGTCATGTTTTTTTTAAAAACTTCTTAATGATTCCTAGCAGTGCTGGTTCAGAGGTATAGGTAATACAGATATATAGAGTCTGAAAGTAAAGAATTGAGGTCAAACCAAAGGTTTGGCAATGAGATTGTCTCCGGGGACAGTGGTAGGGAATAGAGTTGAAGAAATAGCTACTAGGGGCTTCCCTGGTGGCGCAGTGGTTGAGAGTCCGCCTGCCGGTGCAGGGGACACGGGTTCGTGCCCCAGTCCGGGAATATCCCACATGCCGCGGAGCGGCTGGGCCCGTGACCCATGGCCACTGAGCCTGCACGTCCGGAGCCTGTGCTCCGCGACAGGAGAGGCCACAACAGTAAGAGGCCCGCGTACCGCAAAAAAAAAAAAAAGAGCTACTAAAGTTGTCCAGTGAAAGTGGAGAGGAGTTCTTGTGAGCATCAAACAGTCTTGTTAGAAAGGTAACATGTATGAATGGATGAATGCTGCATGAAGAAGGAGGTAAATTTTTGTCTAAAAGTAACACTTTATATTGAAAGTACATTTCACATGTGCTCTCCTCTTTCCTCATTAATATGGGCCAAACTTCCCAGAGAGAAGGGAATAAGGATATAAACCTCAAGGAATTTGGCTAGAAATCTGTTTAGGGTCTGTGATGTGATAGAACAGGGATTCTTTGGAACCTAGAAGAAACTAATCATTCCAGCAGTAGGCTAGGTTCAGAGGAACTAGCAAAAGCCGTATCTTCTTAAAGTAGTGGATATGAGACAAAGTTGGAGTAGGAATGTATTAGAAGCAAAGGAAGAATTACAGTTACTATTACTTTGATGGGGAAACTAGAACGTGAGGTTCCTAGTCTTACAACCCACCTGAGTACATTAACCTACCTTTGTTTTCCAGGACACAGATTACCCTTATTTGGGTACTCCCATGGATACCTACGAGGTACTGAATCAGAATGTTCCTCAGTTGAACAAAATGGCACGTGCAGCAGCAGAAGTAGCCGGTCTGCTTGTGATTAAACTTACCCATGATGTTGAATTGAACCTGAACTATGAGATGTATAATGACAAAATACTTTGGTTTGTGAGAGAAATGAACCAGTTCAGAGCAGACATAAAGGTGAGCACTAACTAAAATCAGGTTCTTACTGCTGAAGTATCAAGCAGGTTGAAGAATAATGTTTAGCTGTTCCTGGGCAGCATGATTGGTAGCCAAAGTATGTTTTAAAGTGAACTGAAGTATAATTTTGCTTAGAATCCATAACTCATTTGAAAGGGAAGTTGGGAGGATGAAGGCTATAGATATAGGATAGACCACAGCAAGTCTTTCAGAATCTAAAATCGTGTTAAGCTTTCTCTCATTCATGTATTCCAGCAACCCATAAAGAAGTTGGGCCTAGAGAATATAAAGATCTCAACTATGACTCTGAACCTATGAGTTTGGGCCACATGTGCCTTGCAGAGATGACATGGATGGAGAGAGAACATAGCCAGTGGTTAAAGTGTTATTTAGTGTTGATCCTTTGTGTCTAATATTCAAACATTTGATAAAACCAAATTAATTAATAAGTGGCTTTTATGGTACTAGAAGTCAATTTAACAGATCCCTTAAATGATGTAAATCATTGATAACCAAATCCTAATTATTAGGATTGGCTTACTTGAAACTAATTGTAACTGATCAGAAACTGGGACTTACCAGATGGAAATTCTGAAGTTCACTGAACCAAAATGTTTGAAGTTTGCCACCAAAAGGAAATTGAACTGGAAAGAATATACTACACAGGATTATATACTTTTACTAAGTACATTATGTTACATTTCTTGATGAGGATGGTTTTCTTATGAGACTAAGAATGGATAACTGTACTATCTGCTGAGCTGAAATATGAGTGTGTTATGAGTTTATAAAGCTTGGAACCTCCTGTACAAGATGGTTAAGTCTAGCTTTTGCTGGCTTGAGCTTGTCTGTGAGTCTCACCCCCTTTTATCAGAATCATTTCAGTTAGTACACCTAAATTTAGAAAGGTATATAGAATAACATCCTTAGAAATATAACGTCTAATAAATAGTGAGTTTAATGTCTTTCTGCTTCAGGAGATGGGTCTGAATCTACAGTGGTTGTATTCTGCTCGTGGAGACTTCTTCCGTGCTACGTCTAGACTAACAACAGATTACAAGAATGCTGAGAGGACAAACAGATTTGTCATGAGGGAGATCAATGACCGTATCATGAAAGTACGTAAACCTTTAGAAAAGGAGGAATTCAAGTATGTGCATTTTTAATTGGTAAATCTTGTGTTTCTAAAAAGTAGAATAATAATTCCAGGAGCCTAAAATCCTTTGCTGCTTTAGAATTCAGCACAAATTTTAACTTTTACTTATTAGCAAGGTATAAAGCCAACATATCTAAACTGGAAATACAAAAGACATTTGACGTCGTATTAACTTTTTTAGGCTTTAAAAACATTTTAAAGAAGGGATCATTAATGGTTTTTAGCTGTCATTTTCTCTGTATTTCTGTTTAATTTAGCCCTTAGCTGCTTTTAGCCTAGTCTGCTTGGAAGAAGCAGAAGACTGCATTACAGTGGAAACTTGTAAACCTTCCCTATATAGGCTCCGACCAAAAATAAAAAATAAAAAATACCCAATGCAGTTAGAGTTTACAAAGGAATTGACGACTTGCTTTACAATTTTAACATTAGAAGATTAGTAGCCTGTTCTCAACATTCTTAAATTCAGGGAAATTTTAACATTTGAAGTGAGAGAATGACAGTTGTTTTACTCTATCAGGTCCTTTCCTCACAACAAAAGTCACAGCACTGTGTAAGCTCCCTTGTATGTTTTGTTTTCGTAGGTGGAATATCACTTCCTGTCACCCTACGTATCTCCAAGAGAGTCTCCTTTCCGACATATCTTCTGGGGCTCTGGCTCTCACACTCTGTCAGCTTTACTAGAGCACTTAAAGCTGCGGCAGAAAAATAACGGTGCTTTTAATGAAACACTGTTGAAAAACCAGTTGGCTCTAGCAACTTGGACTATTCAGGGAGCTGCAAATGCCCTCTCTGGTGACATCTGGGACATTGACAATGAATTTTAAATGTGATACTCATAACTTATAT
This sequence comes from Neophocaena asiaeorientalis asiaeorientalis, assembly GCF_003031525.2. Classification (NCBI taxonomy): domain Eukaryota; kingdom Metazoa; phylum Chordata; class Mammalia; order Artiodactyla; family Phocoenidae; genus Neophocaena; species Neophocaena asiaeorientalis. The sequence goes on along the minus strand of NW_020174133.1, from coordinate 1,248,056 downwards.
AAGAACATCAGGGTAGTGTGGTTCCTAGACTTGTGTTGGTTGTGCTAAATTTTCAGTAGGGCTACAAAACCTAATGTTGTTAAAATTCTACCCAATCTTGGTACTAATAGATGTCTTTAGGCAGCAGCTTTTAATACAGGGTAGGTGCCTGCACTTCAAGTTCAAGTGACTAACCACTTAAAAAAATGTTCACGATAGAATATTTTCTCTGATTATCTCTAGGGTTTTAAGTGCTTTGTAATGGTAACTGCCTCTTTCCTGTTACAGTTATGAAAAAGTCAGAACCATTTATGTGAACTATTGCTCTAAATCCTAAGTGCGTGAACTGGTATCTTTTGAATTGGAGGAGGAAGGTGATATCTGCTGAAGGTGGAAAGTGGTAGCTTAGTGTGATCCTCCACCTTCACTGGATGCTATATAGGAGATCCCAGTCTGTAAGGCTTTACTCTCCACATGAGATCTCTGCCTTCTTTAAGGATTTAGCTCGTTTCCACATCTGAAAGGGAAACAGTTCACTTTCAGAAGAGATGGGACTTGTTTTCTTGCCAGTGAGGTCTGAAATAGAGGTCCTTCAGCTGCATAAAAGGAGGCTCAACTGTTTATCACAGGAGTAAGGCCTTAATGTGTTAACCTCAAGATTATGTATGAAAAGAGGAGACCAGAAGCCAAAGACCTAGTATATTTTCTCTTCCTCTGTCCCTTGTCCCATAAACCTTTGTTAGTTTTTTGTTTTCGTTTTTTCCGAGGTATTTTGAAAGAGAACCAAGTTTTAGGTGTTTAATTTCAAACTCAGTTCGTCAGACTTTAAAGAACACACTGCCAAATTTTGGCCAAAGTGTTAATTTTTTGGAAAAGCTTCCTGTCATTTTGGCACTGAGATATTTATTGTTTATTTATCAGTGACAGAGTTCACTATAAATGGTGTTTTTTTTATAGAAGATAATTATCGGAAGCAGTGCCTTCCATAATTATGACAGTTATACTGTCGTTTTTTTTTTAAATAATAGCAGCATCTGCTAGTAAAACCCAACAGATACTGGAAGTTTTGCATTTGTGGTCGACACTTACGGGTGTTAGAAAACAACCGCAAGCCAAATAAAATTATAAAGCTAAGTCTTGGAGCAGAATTAAATTTAATTAGCGGTTGCTAATCAAGTTAAATTTCTATTTAGCTAATCAGATAAAAACAGCAGTTCCCCTAAATGCAGTGAATTGTGACCAAGTTATAAATTAACGTCACTTAAAAGCTGTGATCGTACTCATACATGCAAAATTTTACAGCTCAATTTATCCAAGGTGTAACTTTAATTCGAATTTTGCAAAATTTCCAGTACCTTTGTCACAAACCTAACTCACATTATCGGGAGCAGTGTCTTCCATAATGTATAAAGAACAAGGTAGTTTTTGCCTACCACAGTGTCTATATCGGAGACAGTGATCTCCATATGTTACACTAAGGGTGTACGTAATTATCGGGAACAGTGTTTCCCATAATTTTCTTCATGCAATGACGTCTTCAAAGCTTGAAGATCGTTAGTATCTAACATGTATTCCCAGCTCCCTATAATTCTCTTTTAGTTTTAGTTGCAGAAACATGGAGGTCATTAAGCATTTGGTAGATAACTTCAACCACTGTAAAATAAAATTCCTTCAAGAGTCTTTGTTTTTAAACCTAACGTTGTGTTTTGTTATATTTGTGGTTTCCCCACGTCTTCTGTTTAGCGGGATAGTGGCATACATTTATAATGTTTGCTGTTGTCAAATGAATTTAACTTTATCCCCTTATTTGCATGTTATCTCCTATAAACTTAGTTCATACAAGTTTGAATCCAGAATTGACCTTTTAGCTTAAAGCAGGGGAAACGTATATAGGAGTTTGGGGGGGAGGGAGGAGTGGAGGGTGTGGGGAGATGAAGCTTGCAAAAAGGTATTTGATCATGTCTCCCCAACCATTAGGATTTGGTGGTTATAAGTTAAACATAGATTTGAACAAATAAGTTTGAGGCTACATCAGTTAGGACTTTATTTTCTACTCAGCCATCATTATAAACCTGATAATCAGCTGTTCTAAGGCAGTTCAATACTGTCGCCTAAGAAAAACTCCATAGGGTCTCTTCAGATTCTTAAACTTAGTGTCATTTATGTAAGTTAAAATAGATGTAGATTAATACGGTCTCACTGATTTGACCATTCACAGTCTATTTTAGTCTTTACGGTGTTTTATCTTGAACTGATATTTAGTGGTAAGTGAAAAGGTCATAGCTGGGATTCCTGGTTTGAGTATCATTCTTTACCGTATTTTAATGAAAGTTCAGTGACTTCAAGGCATATTATGAACAATGGGCATATATTTTACAACAGTAAATCTCTTCAGAAAACTTTTCTGTAGTTAGGACTAAGTTATTTACAATCAAACAAGTCAGTAGTGGTAAGGGGCTTAATATTCCTGAATGAAATGTGTATCTTGACTAGTGACAACCAACTGGTCTTCAGATTTTTTTTGTTTTAGATGTCATGTGCATTTTGAAGGTAAAGCATAAAATGAGTGAGCTTTGTCATGATTCACTATTCTAGAACTTGCATGACCTTTATTGTGTTTCCTTTTGAATGTTCTTGAAATTTTAGTTGGCTAAACATGGTTTATTAGACTTGTCAACTTACTGCTCAGCTGTGTCTTCGTAAACAAGTGATATGCCCTTATAATTGTATACAATCTGGTATGTACAACAATGTGGAGATTCCTTATCTGATTTAATAAAATGCTTGAACACTGTTGTCATTTTTAATAGACTTTTTAGATCAGTTTTAGGTTCCCAGGAAAACTGAGCAGAAAGTACAGAGAGGTCCCATATACTCCCTGCCTGCACCCTGCTCCCACCCCAGTTTCCCCCACTATTGACATCCTGAGAGCCCCACCCCCAAGAAGTACCTTTGTCACAATCAATGAATCTCACCTGACACATCATTATCGTCCATAGTTGACATTACGATTCACTCTTGGTGGTGTACATCCTATGGGTTTGGACAAATGTATAATGACATTTTTACCATTATGGTACAACACAGAATAATTTTACTGCCCTGGAAATCCTCTGTGCTCTGCCTCTTCATCTTCCCTTCCCAGGAACCCCTGGCAACCCTTGATATTTTTACTGTCTCCATAGTTTTGCCTTTTCCAGAATGTCGTATAGTTAGAATCATACAATTCATTCAATCTAGCTTTTTCAGATTGGCTTTTTTCACTTAGTAATATGCATTTAAGATTCCTCTGTGTCTTTTCATGGCTTGATAGGTCATTACTTTTTAGTGCTGGATAATATTCCATTGTCTGGATGTAACAGTTTATTTCTCCATTCACCTACCAAAGAACATATTTGTTGCTTCCAAATTTTGGCAATTACGAGTAAAGCTACTATAAACGTGTACAGGTTTTTTGTGGACATAAGTTTTAGTTCATTTGGGTAAATACCAAGGAGTGCAATTGCTGGATTATATGGGAAGAGTATCTTTAGTTTTGTAAGAAATTTCCAAACTGTCTTCCAAGGTAACTATACCATTTCGCATTCCCACTAGCAGTGAATGAGAGTTCCTGTTGCTCCACGTCCTTGTCAGCATTTGGTGGAGTCGGTGTTTTGGATTTTGGGCATTCTAGTAGGTGTGTAGTGGTATCTCATTTTAATTTGCATTTCCCTAATGACAAGATGTTTTATATTCTTACTTACCAAGTGTATATCTTTGGTGAAGTGTCTGTTCAGATCTTTTGCTCCTATTTTAAGCAGGTTGTTTGTTTTCTTATTGTTGAGTTTTAAGAATTTTTTTGTATATTTTAGATAACAGTCCTTTATTAGATATGTGTTTTACAAGTATTTTTCCCCAGTTTGTGGTTTGTCTTCTCATTCTCTTGAAAGTGTCTTTTGCAGAGCAGAATTTTTTAATTTTAAAGAAGTCCAGCTTATCACTTATTTCTTTCATGGATCACCAAACCCATCTAGGTTTTTCCCTGTGTCATCTTCTAGGAGTTTTAGTTTTCCATTTAACATTTAGGTCTGAGCTATTTTCAGGTAATTTTTCTAAATGGTATATGGTTCATTTTTTTTGCATGTGGTTGTCCAATTGGTCATTGGTTTTCAGTAAGAATACTCTAGCAGGTCACATCATTTGCAAATATTTTCTCCCATTCTGTAGGTTGTCTTTTTGTTTTGGATTAATTTCCAAAATATACAAACAGCTCATACAGCTCAGTATCAAAAAACAACCCAATAAAGAAATGGGCAGAAGATCTAAATAGATGTTTCTCCAAAGAAGACATTTAGATGGCCAAAAGGCACATGAAAAGATGCTCAACATCACTAATTATTAGAGAAATGCCAATCAAAATGACAATGAGGTACCACCTCACACCAGTCAGAATGGCCATCAGAAAAATCTATAAACAATAAATGCTGGAGAGGGTGTGGAGAAAAGGGAATCCTCCTACACTGTTGGTGGGAATGTAAATTGGTGCAGCTACTATGGAAAACAGTATGGAGGTCCATTAGAAAACTAAAAATAGAGCTACCACATGACCCAGCAATCCCACTCCTGGGCATATATCTGGAGGAAACCATAATTCGAAAAGATATGTGTACCCCAATGTTCATAGCCAGCACTATCTACAATAGCTGAGACAGAAGCAACCTAAATGCCCATGGACAGATGAATGGATAAAGAAGATGTGGTATACATATACAGTGGAATACTACTCAGTCATACAAAAGAATGAAATAACGCCATTTGCAGCAACATGGATGGACCTAGAGATTATCATGGTAAGTGAAGTAAGCTAGACAGAGAAAGACAAATATCATACATCACTTATATGTGGAATCTAAAAAAAACCCAAAAAACAAAGGATACAAATGAGCCTATGTACAAAACATAAACAGACCCACAGACATGGAAAACAAACTTATGGTTAACAAAGGGGAAAGGGGGGAGGGAAAAGGAGAAATTAGGAGTTTGGGATTAACATAAACACAATACTATGTTGTCTTTTCATGGCTTGATAGGTCATTACTTTTTAGTGCTGGATAATATTCCATTGTCTGGATGTAACAGTTTATTTCTCCATTCACCTACCAAAGAACATATTTGTTGCTTCCAAATTTTGGCAATTACGAGTAAAGCTACTATAAACGTGTACAGGTTTTTTGTGGACATAAGTTTTAGTTCATTTGGGTAAATACCAAGGAGTGCAATTGCTGGATTATATGGGAAGAGTATCTTTAGTTTTGTAAGAAATTTCCAAACTGTCTTCCAAGGTAACTATACCATTTCGCATTCCCACTAGCAGTGAATGAGAGTTCCTGTTGCTCCACGTCCTTGTCAGCATTTGGTGGAGTCGGTGTTTTGGATTTTGGGCATTCTAGTAGGTGTGTAGTGGTATCTCATTTTAATTTGCATTTCCCTAATGACAAGATGTTTTATATTCTTACTTACCAAGTGTATATCTTTGGTGAAGTGTCTGTTCAGATCTTTTGCTCCTATTTTAAGCAGGTTGTTTGTTTTCTTATTGTTGAGTTTTAAGAATTTTTTTGTATATTTTAGATAACAGTCCTTTATTAGATATGTGTTTTACAAGTATTTTTCCCCAGTTTGTGGTTTGTCTTCTCATTCTCTTGAAAGTGTCTTTTGCAGAGCAGAATTTTTTAATTTTAAAGAAGTCCAGCTTATCACTTATTTCTTTCATGGATCACCAAACCCATCTAGGTTTTTCCCTGTGTCATCTTCTAGGAGTTTTAGTTTTCCATTTAACATTTAGGTCTGAGCTATTTTCAGGTAATTTTTCTAAATGGTATATGGTTCATTTTTTTTGCATGTGGTTGTCCAATTGGTCATTGGTTTTCAGTAAGAATACTCTAGCAGGTCACATCATTTGCAAATATTTTCTCCCATTCTGTAGGTTGTCTTTTTGTTTTGGATTAATTTCCAAAATATACAAACAGCTCATACAGCTCAGTATCAAAAAACAACCCAATAAAGAAATGGGCAGAAGATCTAAATAGATGTTTCTCCAAAGAAGACATTTAGATGGCCAAAAGGCACATGAAAAGATGCTCAACATCACTAATTATTAGAGAAATGCCAATCAAAATGACAATGAGGTACCACCTCACACCAGTCAGAATGGCCATCAGAAAAATCTATAAACAATAAATGCTGGAGAGGGTGTGGAGAAAAGGGAATCCTCCTACACTGTTGGTGGGAATGTAAATTGGTGCAGCTACTATGGAAAACAGTATGGAGGTCCATTAGAAAACTAAAAATAGAGCTACCACATGACCCAGCAATCCCACTCCTGGGCATATATCTGGAGGAAACCATAATTCGAAAAGATATGTGTACCCCAATGTTCATAGCCAGCACTATCTACAATAGCTGAGACAGAAGCAACCTAAATGCCCATGGACAGATGAATGGATAAAGAAGATGTGGTATACATATACAGTGGAATACTACTCAGTCATACAAAAGAATGAAATAACGCCTCGAAAAGATATGTGTACCCCAATGTTCATAGCCAGCACTATCTACAATAGCTGAGACAGAAGCAACCTAAATGCCCATGGACAGATGAATGGATAAAGAAGATGTGGTATACATATACAGTGGAATACTACTCAGTCATACAAAAGAATGAAATAACGCCATTTGCAGCAACATGGATGGACCTAGAGATTATCATGGTAAGTGAAGTAAGCTAGACAGAGAAAGACAAATATCATACATCACTTATATGTGGAATCTAAAAAAAACCCAAAAAACAAAGGATACAAATGAGCCTATGTACAAAACATAAACAGACCCACAGACATGGAAAACAAACTTATGGTTAACAAAGGGGAAAGGGGGGAGGGAAAAGGAGAAATTAGGAGTTTGGGATTAACATAAACACAATACTATGTATAAAATAGATAACCAACAAGGACCTACTGTATAGCACAGGGAACTATGCTCAATATTTTATAATAACTTATAAGGAAAAAGAATCTGAAAAAGAATACATATATAAAACTGAATCACTGCTGTACACCTGAAGCTAACAACATTGTAAATCAACTATACTTCAATTAAAAAAAAAGAAAACTCTAGCAGGACCTATTTTGTTCACCCTCCCCCTCCAAAATAGGTGAGTTACCTATCTAATTTTAATTTTTAGCCACATTAAAAACCTAAAAAGAAACATGAAATTTTAGTATATTTAAAATCAATATATTCAAAATGCTATTATTTTAACAGGTACACGTTAAAAATTATTGCCAAGACATTTTATATTCCTTTTTCCATACTAAGTCTTCAAAATCCATTGTGCTTATCACATCACAATTTGGGTTATCCCTATTTCGAGTGCTCAATAGCTAATGGTTAGTGGACACTGCTGCTCTATAGTAAAAGGCATAATTGGTAAGGGTTTTATTTTACAGGCTTTCTACTAAGCAATTACCAAAAAAACCATTATACAACTGAATCTCGTAGCTACAAGTGCCAGCCAGAATTCTTCAGTACGCTTGCAGGAATTGCAGCCACTAGAACTGGGAGGCCTTTTAATTGCCTCACCTATGTCCAAGCTTTCCCCTGTCAGAATTAGTAGCCACGTGCACAGCCTGGAAAAAAATCAAGACAATAGATGACTGTATTCTAAGGAAAATGTGCCTTGTGAAAGGTGATGGGCCAGGAGGCAGCCCTAAACAAATATTTGAAGAGACATATGGTTGGTTATCTGCAACATATACCTTCGCTTGGAATTGAACACATCAGATACCATTATCTTCCTTGTAGCTATCAATGGGCTTACCTTCTTAGGTGCTTGAGTTAAAGCCTTTGTAGTTTGCTACATCTGTCCTTTAAACTACCTAATGTTTAATCCATCCCAAATTGATTATTTTGACTAGTTGTTAATGCCTTTTTAGAAAAATGTTTACATACTAATGGTCAAAGTGCAGAAGGGTCTGTATTGAAAAGATTTTCCTCTTGGCCCCCACAATTTCTCCCTCTAAATATCCACAATCACCAATTTCTTGCATATGCTTTCAAAGTAGTCTATGCATAAGTGAGAGTAGCCGTGAAACCTTCATGAAAGGTGTTCTGGTTCCAGTATCACAATGTAAGCCCCTATAACCCATCCCTCCACTGCTTACGATGATAAACTCTGAGTAAAACAGAAAAAAAAGAAAGGAATAGAAACCCACCTGAGGACTTAAAAAGTAAACACAGGCAAACAGACTGTGGATGGGAGTAAAGCTTGGAGAAGTGACCTTAAAAAAAAAAAAGCGTGAGAGTTGGTAAGGACAAAAAGAGAGGACAAACAAAAAACTAATAAAATATGCCAAGGTCCAACTATATCAATAATTACATCAGTGACACGTTAACATTCTAATCAAAAAGTTCATTTAAATGCTGCCTACAAGAAACACTTTAAAAACACAGATAAGTTGAAAGTTAAAGGATGGAAAACAAAGAACATGTAAATTAGCATAATAAGACTAGAATGGCTATATAAACACCAGATAAAAATAGACTTTAAGACAAAGATTATCATAGATAAAAATAGGAACATTTCATGATAAACAGGACAATTCATTGGGAAGATAGTACAATTATAAATATGTATGTAGGATGCCTGATAGCCTTAAATACATAATTAAAAGTTTATAGCATTGTGGGGAGAAACATAATTCTGCCATAGTAGATTTAACACCCACTTCTTAGAAGTCATTAGAACAATTAGACATATCAGGACAAAAGATCTGAACCACTTTTTCAGCCACCTCAATCTAACTGATGTTTATAGGACACTACATCCAACAAGTGCAAAATACTATTTTTTTTGAGGTATGCACGGTAAATTCAAGACGGACCATATGCTGGGCTCTACAAGGCTCAGATTAAAAAGTATTGAAATTATACATGGTGTGTTCTCTGATCACAAAGGAATTAAATTTTTAATTTAAAATCAGTAACAACATATCCAGAAACCCCCGAAACCTCAGGAAATTAAATAGCACATTTGTAAATAATTTATTCATCAAAAAGATGAAGTCACAAGGGAAATTAGAAAATATTTTAAATTTAATGATAATTACAACATAAAATTGTGGATGCAGGTAAAGCAGTGCTTGGAGATGCACTGCTCATTACAGAAGCCACTGGATACATGTGACTAAATTTAAATTAATACAAAAGTTCAATTCTTCAGATACACTGGCCACATATCAAGTGCTCAACAGTTACATATGGCTAGTGGCTACTCTACTGGACAGCAGAAAACAGAATACTTCCATCACTGCAGAAAGTGCTATTGAATAGTCATGGCTTAGAGGGAAGCTTATAGTTTTAAATAATTATATTAGAAAAACATCTAAAATCAATTACCTAAGTTTCCATCTTAATAAGTTAGAGAAAGAAAAGCAAAGTAAGCTTACATGAAATAGAAGAAAGGAAATACAATAAAGAGCAAAAATCAATGACACGAAAATCATATAATAGATAAAATTAACAAAGCCAAAATCTGATTCTTTGGAATGAAAAATGAAATAGAAAAACCCCTAGCTAGAGCAATGAAGAAAAAAAGATGATGGAAAACAATTACCAATATCAAGAATGAAAAAGGTTATCACTACAGATCCTATGACATTAAAGGATAGTAAAGGTATATCACAAACAATTTTATGCCAACAAATTAGACCACTTACGTGAAGTAGACAAATGTACTGACAAATTTAATTATCAAAATTAATACAAGAAAAAATCAGGAAATCTGAATGGCCCTCTATCAAATAAACGGAATTTATCATAACTTTCCATAAAGAAAACTCTAGACTCAGTTTCACTGGTGAAGTCTATCAGACATTCAAGGAAGGACTATCACTAACCTTACACAAACTTTTCCAGAAAACAGAGGCAGAGGAAACTACTGATGTCAGTATAACATACCAAAATCTGACAAAGACATTACAAAAACAAAATTTACAGACCAATATTATCATGAATGTAGCTGCAAAAACTCTTTAACAAAAGACTAGCAAATTGAATCCAACAATATATAAAAGGATAATATATTATGATCATGTAGGGTTTATTCTAGGAATGCAAGGTTAATAATAGTAATAATTGTTAATAATAGTAATCATTACACCCAGGTATTTCATGCCTATGTATACAACCAAGAGAAATAAAAACACAAGTCCACACAAAAATTTATAAGTGATTGTTCATAGAAGCATTATTCATAATAGTTAAAAATTGAAAACAACTCAAATGTCCATTACCTGATGAATGAATAAACAAAATGTGGTATAAGCCTACAATGTGATATTATTTGGCAATAAAAAGAAATGGAATGATGTCAGGGAAGGAAGCCATTTCTCCACCTAAACAACTACTGAGCTGGCAAGAACTGTCTAAAGCAACTATTTTGGAATTCTGGAGTCTAGTTAAATACTTGCAATGTTCAGGGTAGAGCTTGATGAAGAGACTGGTAAATCAGTAAATTCTTGGGAATGTTGGTCTTTCACATAGTGGCTACCATTCCTCCACTACCATCCTCTGAAGCAGGGAGCAGAAAGGAGAGGTGGTGGCCCGTATTCCTGGTGCAGCTTCCTGGACAATAAGAAACTTGTCCTCCAAATATTAGGATTGTGTGTTTTGATTGATAATTGCTGCTTTTGATCACTGAGGGGCCAGCACAAAGGTTGGCCATTGTTTCAACCCCCATGAACTAAAGTGGTTTACAGGGGATTAGAGACAGTATTTCCCTTTGGGAGCCAGACATTTGAGGAAATATTTGTCAGCTTACTGGCTGACTGTAGAGATATCAGACAGAAACTTCAGTGACCACACAAAACAAGGAATACACACTTTGCAAAAATAGTTTGGAGAAGTCACAACAATGGCTCCAGCCCTCAACTAGCAAGATTTACCAATTCCTGAGGAGATGGAGAATTAGATTTCAGAGTTAAAACAACATAATGCTCAATATATATGGTTCTCAATAAAAGAGTTACAGGAAACAGAAACAGGACGGTATAGCCCAATCACGGGGGAAAAAAGATTTCGACAGAAACCATCCCTGAGGAAGCCCAGACACTGGAATTATTAAAGATATTTAAGACAGTTGACTTAACATGCTCAATGAGCTAAAGGAAGCCATGGGCAAAGAAGTAAAGGAAATCAGGAAAACTATGTAGAACAAATGAAAATATCAGTAAAAACATAGAAATTATAAAAAGGACCAAATAAATGCTGGAGCTTAAAAGTGAAATAACAGAAATGAGAAACTCACTAGAGTTATTCAACAGCAAATTTGAGCAGACAGAAGAAAGTATTAGTGAACTTAAAGATAAAGCAATTGGAATTATCCAGTCTGAAGAGCAGAAAAAAAAAAGAATGAAGAGGAGAGCAGCCAAGATGGGAAAGCAGAAAGATCGGAGGCTCACCTCCTCTCACAAGCACACCAAAATCACAACTGTCTGCAGAACAACCATCAGTGAGAAAGACTGGAACCTACCAGAAAAGACCTTCTCCAACTAAAGACATAAAGAAGGAACCACAATGAGACACGTAGAAAGAGCAGACTTGCAATATGATCAAATTTCATATGCCCTAGGTGGGTGGCCCACAAATTAGAAAATAAATACACCGCAGAGGTTCTCCCACAGGAGTGAGAGTTCTGACTTCCACATCAGGCTCCCCAGCCCAGGGGCCCAGCACAGAGAAGACAAGCCCCCAGAGCACTTGGCTTTAAGGCCAGCAGGGTTAATTACAGGAACCCCATCAGACTGGGGAAAACAGAGATTTCACTCTTAAAGGGCACACATAAAATCTCATGTGCATCAGGACACATGGCAAAAAGAGGAATTTGATAGGAGCCTGGGCCAGACTTACCTGCTGGTCTTAGAGAGCCTCCTGGAGAGGTGGCGGGGGTTGGGGGGAGATGGCTGAAACTCACCCTGGGGACATGGACACTGGCTGCAGACATTTTGGGGGGCATTCAGCTGCAAGAGCACTGCTACTGGTGGCTGCTGGCCCCACCCAACAGCCTGTAGGTGCCAGTGCTAGGACACCTCAGGCCAAACAACTAACTGAGCAGGGAGACAGCCCCACCCAACAGCAAACAGAATTCCTAAAGACTTCCTGAGCCCACAGCCACCTCTAGATACGCCTCTAGACATGGCCCTGCCCACCAGAGTGCCAAGACCCAGCTCCACCTACCAGTGGGCAGGCGCCAGAAGCAAGAAAACTATGATCTTGTACCCTGCAGACCACCACCAGCAGGTCAGGCCCTACCCTGGGACCAGCTGGGCCGTGGCCCTGCCCACTAGCAGGCCAATGTAACCTGTGGGACACCCTGGCCCCCATACCCAACAGTGTCAAGAACCCATCTTCCCCAAATGATCTGAAGCAAGCTCTGGGATCCCTGGGCCCTGCTGCCAGACTCCAGGAACCAGCTCTGCCTGCCAGTAGTACAGCATTAACCCCAGGATCTGCCTTCACCTGCCAGTGGGTAGGCAACAGACCCAGCGTCTTCAGGACCCTGACACTGCCCACCAGTGAGCTAGCACTAGCCCCGGCGCCCCCTAGGCTTCTACAAATAGCCACCTTGTGACCAAGCCCTGCTAAACAGCAGTAAGCAGCATCCACACACCGAAGGGTCAGGCAACCAACAAGACTAGGGGCCAAAAAGCCTACCACACTGCCCACAGAGTCAGCCCACCACAACAGAAGAACCCATGCAGCCCTCTTAGGGGGGATTCCCTAAAGCATATAGCTTAGGTGATGAGAGAGGAGTGCGCTGCTGGGATGCATATGACGTCACTTGCATACGAAGGTCACTTTTCCAAGGTCGAGAAATTTAACTAACATACCACATACATAAAAATACAAATAGCAACTTAGACAAAATGAGGTGGCAGAGGAGTATGTTCCAGATGAAGGAACAAAATAAAACCCAAGAAGAACTAAGTGAAGTAGAGATAGGCAATCTCCCTGAGAAACAGTTCAGAGCAATGATTGTAAAGATGATCAAAGCATTCAGGAGAAGAATGGATGCACAGAGTGAGAAGTTATGTTTTTAACAAAGAGTTAGAAAATATAAAGAAAAACCAAACAAAGATGAAGAATACAAAAACTGAAATGAAAAATACACAAGGAGGAATCAATAGTAAATTAAATGATACAGAGGAACAGATCAGTGAGCTGGAAGACAGAGTAGTGGAAATCACTGCTGCTGAACAGAAAAAAGAAAAAAGAATTTAAAAAATGAGGAGAGCTTGAGACTTCTGGAACAACATCAAATGCACTAGTATTCGTATTATAGGAATCCCAGGAGAAGAGAGCCTGAGGGCTGAGAAAATATAATATTCGAAGAGATAATAGATGAAAACTTCCTTAACATGGTAAAGGAAGCAGTCACCCAAGTCCAGGAAGTGCATAGAGTCCCATACAGGATTAACCAAAAGACATGTTGTAATAAAAACGACAAAAATTGAAGATAGAGAATATTAAAAGCAGCAAGGGAAAAGCAACAAATAACATACGAGGGAACTCCCATAAGGCTATCAGCTGATTTTCCTGCAGAAATTCTGCAGACCAGAAGGAAGTGGCACAATATGTTTAAAGTGATGAAAAGGAAGAACCTACAACCAAGAAACCTCTACCCAGGGAGACTCTCATTCAGATTTGATGGAGAAATCAAAAGCTTTACAGACAAGCAAAAGCTAAAAGAATTCCAAACCAGCTTTACAATAAATGCTAAAGGAACTTCTCTAGGTGAAAAAGAAAAGGCCACAACTAGAAACAAGAAAATTATGAAATGAAAGAGCTCATCAGTAAGAGAAAACATACAGTAAATACAAGAATTAATCCACACACAAAGCTAGTACGGAGGTTAAAAACAAAAGTAGCAAAATCATCTGTATCTGCACTAAGTAGTTAAGGGTTAAACAAAACAATTAGATGTAAAACATGATATCAAAAACAGTAATTGTGAGGGGAGAGAGTACAAATGGAAGGTATCTAAAATGTATTTGAAATTAAGGGATTGGCAACTTAAAACAAGTATGTGTATATGTGTGTGTGTGTGTGTGTGTGTGTTGTGTATATATACATACACACACACACACATATATATATATATATATTGCTATATAAAAATCTCACGGTAACCACAAATCAAAAATCTATAACAGATATACACAAAAAAAGAAAAAGGAATCTAAACACAAAGCTAAAGATAGCCATCAAATCACAAGAGAACAAAAGAAGAAAAGGGAAAAAAGACCTACAAATCCAAAACAATTAACAAAATGTCAATAGGAACACACATATCAATAATTACCTTAAATGTAAATGGACTAAATGCTCCAGCCAAAAGACATAAACTGGCTGAATGGATACAAAAACAAGACCCATGTATATGTTGCCTACAAGAGACTCACTTCAGAACTAGAGACACATACAGACTGAAAGTGAGGGGATGAAAAAAAGGTATTCCATGCAAATGGAAATCAATAGAAAGCTGGAGTAGCAATACTTATACCAGACAAAGTAGACTTTAAAATAAAGACTGTTACAAGAGACAAAGAAGGACACTACATAATGATCAAGAGATCAATCCAAGAAAATTGTAAATATATATGCCCCCAACATAGGAGCACCTCAATATATAAGGCAAGTGTTAACTCAATAATAGTAGGGGACTTTAACAGCCCACTTACATCAATGAATAGATCATCCAGACAGAAAAATCAGTAAAGAAACATAGGCTTAAATAAAACATGAGACCAAAGGGGATTTCACTGATACTTATAGAACATTCCATCTGAAAGCAGCAGAATACACATTCTTTTCAAGTGCACATGGAACATTCTCCAGGATAGATCACATGCTGGGGCATAAAGCAAGCCTCAGTAAATTTAAGAAAATTGAAATCATATCAAGCACCCTTTCTGACCATGCTACGAGATTAGAAATCAACTACAAGAAAAAAACTGTAAAGGCTAAACAATGTTACTAAACAACCAATAGATCACTGAAGAAATCAAATAGGAAAGCAAAATATACCTAGAGACAAATGAAAATGAAAACATGACAATCCAAAGCCTTTGGGACACAGCAAAAGCAGTTCTAAGAGGTAAGTTTATAGTGATACAAGCTTACCTCAGGAAACAAGAAAAATCTCAAATAAACAACCTAACCTTACACCTAAAGCAACTAAAAAAGAAGAACAAACAAAACACAAAGTTAGTAGAAGGAAAGACATCATAAAGATCAGAGCAGAAATAAGTGAAATAGAGACAAAGAAAACAATAGAAAAGATCAATGAAACTAAAAGTTGGGTCTTTGAAAAAATAAACAAAATTGGGAATTTCCTGCTTGTCCAGTGGTCAGGACTGGGCGCTTTCACTGCCGAGGCCTGGGTTCAGTCCCTGGTCAGGGAGCTAAGATCCCACAAGCCATGCAGTGCTGCCAAAAAAAAGAAAAGATAAAATTGATAAACCTTTAGCCAGACTCATCAAGAAAAATATGGAGAGGACCCAAATCAATAAAATAAGAAAGAAGTTACAACTGATGCCACAGAAATACAAAGCACTGTAAGAGCCTACTACAGGCAACTACATGCCAATAAAATGGACAACCTAAAAGAAATGGACAATTTCTTAGAAAGGTGCAATCTTCCAAGATTGAACCAGGAAGAAATACAAAAAAATGAACAGACCAATCACAAGTCCTGGAATTGAATTTGTGATTAAAAAACTTCCCAACATACAAAAGTCCAGGACCAGATAGCTTCACAGGTGAAATCTATCAAACATTTAGAGAAGAGTTAACACCTATCCTTCTGAAATTATTCCAAACAATTGCAGAAGAAGGAACACTCCCAAACTCATTCTGAGGCTGCCATCACCCTGATACCAAAACCCAACAAGGATACCACAAAAAAAGAAAGTTAAAGGCCAATAACACGGATGAACATAGAAGCAAAATTCCTTGACAAAATACTAGCAAACTGAATCAAACAATACATTAAAAGGATCATACACCATGATCAAGTGGGATTTATCCCAGGTTTGTAAGGAGTCTTCAATACCCACAAATCAATCAGTGTGATACACCACACAGCAAATTGAAGAATAAAATCCAAATGATCATTTTAATCGATGCAGAAAAACTTTTGATAAAATTCAACTTCCATTTATGATAAAAACTCTTCAGAAAGTGGGCATAGAGGAAACATACCTCAACATAATAAAAGCCATATATGACAAACCCACAGCTAACATCATACTCAACAGTGAACAATTCTTCTAAGATCAGGAACAAGACAAGGATGTCCACTCTTGCCACTATTATTCAACATAGTCTTGGAAGTTCTAGCCACAGCAATTTGAGAAGAAAAAGAAATAAAAGGGATCCAAACTGGAAAAGAAGTAAAACTGTCACCGTTTGCAGATGACATGAGGCTCTACATAGAAAATTCTAAAGATGCTACCAGAAAACAACCAGAGCTCAACGAATTCAGTAAAGTTGCAGGATACAAAATTAATATACAGAAATCCGTTGCATTTCTATACACTTATAACAAGGGATCAGGAAGGGAAATTACAGGAAACAATCCCATTTACCACCACATCAGAAAGACTAAAATACCTAGGAATAAACCTACCTAAGGAGACAAAAGACCTGTTCTCTGAAAAACTATAAGATGCTGATGAAAGAAATCAAAGATGACACAAACAGATGGAAAGATATACCATGTTTCTGGATTGGAAGAATCAGTATTGTCAGATGACTATACTACCAAAGTAATTTACAGACTCAATGCAATCCCTATCAAATTACCAATAGCATTTTTCACAGAATTAGAACAAAAAATTTTACAATTTGTATGGCAATACAAAAGATCCCAAATAACCAAAGCAACCTTGAGAAAGAAAAACGGAGCTGGAGGAATCAGGTTCCCAGCCTTCAAACTATACTACAAAGCTACAGTAATCAAAACAGTATGGTACTGGCACAAAAACAGAAATATAGATCAACGGAACAGGATGGGAATTCCAGAGATAAACCCACGCACCTATGTTCACCTAAGCTATGACAAAGGAGGCAAGAATATACAACGGGCAAAAGACAGTCTCTTCAATAAGTGGTGCTGGGAAAACTGGACAGCTACATGTAAAAGAATAAAACTAGAACATTCTCTAACACCATACACACAAGTAAACTCAAAATGGACTAAAGACCTAAATGTAAGACTGGATACGATAAAACTCTTAGAGGACAGCATGGCAGAACACTCTCTGACATATTGTAGCAATATCTTTTTGGATCCACCTCCTAGAGTAATGAAAATAAAAACAAAAATAAATGGGACCTAATTAAACTTAAAAGCTTTTGCACAGCAAAGGAAACCATAAACAAAATGAAAAGACAACCCATAGAATAGGAGAAAATATTTGCAAATGAAGCAACCAACGAGGGATTAATCTCCAAAATATACAAACAGCTCATGCAGTTCAATATCAAAAAATACAAACAACCCAATCAAAAAATGGGAAGATCTAATAGACATTTCTCCAAAGAAGACATATAGATGGCCAAGAGGCACATGAAAAGATGCTCAACGTCACAAATTATTAGAGAAACGCAAGTGAAAAGTACAATGAGGGGACTTCCCTGGTGGTGCAGAGGTGAAGAATCTGCCTGCCAAGGCAGGAGACACGGGTTCGATCCCTGGTCTGGGAAGATCCCACATGCCACAGAACAACTAAGCCCATGCACCACAACTACTGAAGCCCATGCACCTAGAGCCCGTGCTCTGCAACAAGAGAAGCCACTGCAATGAGAAACCTGCGCTCCATAACAAAGAGTAGCCTCTGCAACTAGAGAAAGCCCGTGTGCAGCAACAAAGACCCAACGTAGCCAAAAATAAATAAATAAAATAAAAATTTTTTAAAAGTACATTGAGGTATCACCTCACACTGGTCAGAATAGCCATCATCAAAATGTCTACAAACAATAAATGCTGGAGAGGGTGTGAAGAAAAAGGAACCCTCCTACACTATTTATGGGAACGTAAACTGGTACAACCATTACAGAGAACAGTATGGAGGTTCCTGAAAAAACTAAAAACAGAAGTACCATATGATCCAGCAATTCCTCTCCTGGGCATAAATCCAGAGAAAACCATAATTCGAAAAGATACACGCACCCCAATGTTCATACCAGCACTATTTACAATTGCCAAGACATGGAAACAACCTAAATGTCCATTGACAGAGGAATGGATAAGGAAGATGTGGTACATGTATATAATGGACTATTACTCAGCCATTAAAAAAGAATGAAATAATGTCATCTGCAGCGACATGGATGGACCTGGAGATCATCATACCAAGTGAAGTAAGTCAGACAGAGAAAGACAAATATCATGTGATATCACTTATATGTGGAACCTAAAAAAATATGATACAAATGAACTTATTTACAAAACAGAAACAGACTTACAGACTTCAAAAACAAACTTACCGTTACCAAAGGGGAAAAGTGAGGGGAAGAGATAAATCAGGAGTTTGGGATTAACACATACACACTACTATATATAAAATAATCAACAAGGACCTACTGCACAGCACAGGAAACTCTATTCAATAGTCTGTAATAACCTATATGGGAAAAGAATCTGAAAAAGAATGGATATATGTATATGTATAACTGAATCACTTTGCTGTACACCTGAAATTAGCACATTGTAAATCAACTATACTCTAATATAAAGTAAAAATTAAATGAAAAGAAACCCAAGTGCCATGTGGGAAAAGATTGATACACTGATTTCATACAAATTGTAGCATTGCAAAAAAAAAAAACATAGCATAAACCAAATCATAAGATAATTGACAAACTAATAAAAAATGTTTTCTCCATACATAAAAGGCTTCCTTAATGCCTAAAGAGATACTATAACACCTTTCTGATGTAGCATCATTCCTGTGGCCCCTTCTCTTTTCTGTATTTTTTGCCGTTTCCTGCTCCTCTCCCTGCTGAAAATGTCTATCCTATGTAAGTGCTCACACCAAGGACCAGGAACCTCATCAGCTCAAAGTGTGTTTGACTATTATCCACGCAGGCTACCAGTGTTTAGGAAAAAACTATGTGTGAGTGCATTCATGCATGTATGAACTGGAAGGTAAGGAGGCCTGATGGCCTAACCTGTTCCCATGCTAGAACTCAGCCCCAGCCTTCCTTGATATCCAGCTATTCCCCTCAACTAATTCCATAAGGTGCTTTCTCATCACCCCCAACCAAGCATATAGAGACTGGCCCATATATAATTTCTATACGTAAATCATCAGAACTCACTAAGATATTCTTACTCCCTTCTGTTTTTGCAGCTCAGCTTTGGCGTGGTATATATGTATTTGCTAGAGGGGTTAGGAAGTTGGGAAAAAGAATTAGTAGAGTAGGAGCCCTGAATTTAGATCTGGGTCATGGAGATTCTAATCCAATTCAATCACCACCCTTAAATTGCTGGATGTCCTTGGGTAATCTGCTGTACATCTCAAGACCTCCGTTTCCTCACTTCTAAATGAGGGGGTTAGGCCTGCTGTTCTCTAAGATCCTTTCTAGCTCAAACAAAAAATCCCTCTCCCACTGAGAATGTATGTTTCCTCCCTCAAACCCAGATTTGATTCTATCCTCTTAGGGTACCTTTACAATCCTTTCTTACCCATCCCAATAGCTCAAATGTGCTACTGATGTGATTGTTAATCTGTCCTTATCTTGTAGACATTCTTCAGGCACTTATGCAGGTGCCCTGGATCTCCCCAACTAGTGTTTCCCATTGATTTAACCACCTGATCACCTCCTTTGGGGCTGTTGATATTGAGGTGTCTTGGACCCATGTTCTCCCTAACGGCACTAAGGTGGTAGCTGAGAGGAAGTGAGTCTGGGGAGGAGGAGGCAGGCTGGAGCCCTGCAGTGTCTGGGGTCTGCACAGAGTGCTAAAGGAGGGGATGTGGAAAGAGGCGGCCGAGGACCTGAGTCTGGTTCCTGGGCAAATGAGAGAGCCAGGGAAGTCGAGGAGAGAGGGCTGGATTTGAGAGTTTGGGTTCTGTTGCAACTTCCTCAGACTGGCATGACCAAAAGGAAGTGTCTGGTAGTCAATGAATGTCATGGTTCAAGAGGGCAGCCACAGATGCAGGGAGCTCTATCCTGTGGGCCTAATTAGCTCAGATGTGTGTGTGCTTGCAGGTAGGGGTGGCAATGAGTAGAAATTAGCTGACCAAGGTGCAGAGGTGGCCAAAAAAGCAGCAGGTATGAGCTTCCCTGGGATGGTCATCACTGGAACAGAAAGAGGAAGAACAGTCAGCTAAGGATTGTGCTGTATCTACACTACGAATGGGGAGATTTAAACAAAGATGGAGAGAGGAACAGCAGGGAGGTCCAAAAGTGAAAAAACACCTCAGTAGCCCTGAGTGTTCCTCATTTCTAAACTTAGCACAGTGAGTTCCAAGGAAAGCCAGATCTGGGGGATGTAAAGAAGGAGTAGGTGAAGAATAAAAGGAGCCAGTCCTTTATTTGTTTAGTCTTGCTTCCCCCAACTAGCAGTTTCTTTTTTTTTTTTTTTGTGGTACACGGGCTTCTCACTGTTGTGGCCTCTCCCGTTGCGGAGCACAGGCTCTGGACGCGCAGGCTCAGCGGCCATGGCTCACGGGCCCAGCCGCTCCGTGGCATGTGGGATCTTCCCAGACCGGGGCACGAACCCGTGTCCCCTGCATCGGCAGGCGGACTCTCAACCACTGCACCACCAGGGAAGCCCAGCAGTTTCTTGATTATGCATATGGGTCATGTCTTCTTTGATTGTGCCTGACATTGGCTTGGGTACATGATAGATCAAGACTACATTCCATTAAAAAGGGAGATAAAGAATTAATATTGTTAAAATGGCCATACTACCCAAAGCAATCTACAGATTTAATGTGATCCCTATCAAATTACCTATGACATTTTTCACAGAACTAGAACAAATAATCCTAAAATTTATATGAAACCATGAAAGACCTAGAATTGTCAAAGCAATAAAGCAGGAGGCATGATCCTCCCAGACTTCAGACAATACTACAAAGCTACAGTAATCAAAATGGCATGGTTTTGACACAAAAACAGACATATGGACCAATGGAACAGAATAGAGAGCCCAGAAATAAACACACCTATGGTCAACTAATCTTCAACAAAGGAGGAAAGAATATACAATGGAGAAAAGACGGTCTTCAAGTGTTGCTGGGAATGCTGGACAGCCATATATAAATCAGTGAAATTAGAACACTCCCTCACACCATACACAAAAATAAACTCAAAATGGCTTAAAGACTTAAGTATAAGACATGATACCATAAAACTCCTAGAAGAGAACATAGGCAATACATTCTCTGACATAAATCGTCGCAATGTTTTCTTAGGTCAATCTCCCAAAGTAATAGAAATAAAAGGAAAAATAAACAAATGGGAGCTAACCAAACTTATAAGCTTTTGCACAGCAAAGGAAACAATGAACAAAATGAAAAGACAACCTACAGAATGTGAGAAAATACTTACAAATGATGCAACCAACAAGGGTTTAATTTCCAAAATATACAAACAGCTCATACAACTCAATAACAAAAAACCAAACAACCCAATCAAAAAATGGGCAGAAGACCTAAACAGACATTTCTCCAAAGAACACATACAGATGGCCAAAAGGCACATGAAAAGAGGCTTGACATTGCTAATTATCAGAGAAATGCAAATCAAAACTACAATGAGGTATCACTTTACACCAGTCAGAATGGTCATCATCAAAAAGTCTACAAACAATAAATAAATGCTGGAGAGGGTGTGGAGAAAAGGGAACCCTCCTACACTTTTGGTGGGAATGTAAATTGGTGCAGCCACTATGGAGAACAGTGTCGAGTTTAGTTTTCCTTAAAAAAGGAAACTAAACAGTTTTAGTTTTCCTTAAAAAACTAAAAAAAGAACTACCTTATTATCCAGCAATCCCACTCCCAGGCATATATCCAGAAAAGACAGAAACTCTAATTCGATAAGATACTTGCACCCCAATGTTCATAGCAGCACTATTTACAATAGCCAAGACATGGAAGCAACCTAAATGTCTATTGACAGATGAATGGATAAAGAAGATGTGGTGTATATATACAATGGAATATTATTCAGCCATTAAAAAGAATGAAATAATGCCATTTGCAGCAACATGGATGGACCTGGAGATCATCATACTAAGTGGGGTAAGTCAGACAGAGAAAGACAAATACCATATGATATCACTTATATGTGGAATCTAAAGAAAATGATACAAATGAACTTATTTACCAAACAGAAACAGACTCATAGATGTAGAAAGCCAACTTATGGTCACCAAAGGGGAAAGGGGAGGGGGAGGGATAAATTAGGAGTTTGGAACTAGCAGATACAAACTACTATATATAAAATACATAAACAACAAGGACCTACTGTATAGCCAAAGGAACTATATTCAATATCTTGTAATAAACTATAATGGAAAAGAATATGAAAAAGAATATATATATGTATAGCTGAATCACTTTGCTGTACTCCAGAAACTAACACAGCATTGTAAATCAACTAAACTTCAATCTAAAGAAATAAATTTTCTGAGGCAAAAACAACCAAAAGAACCCAGATGAATGGATAAAGAAGCTGTAACACACACACACACACACACACACACACACACACACAATGGAATACTACTCAGCCATAAAAGAGAACAAAATTTTGCCATGTGCAGCAACACGGATGGACTTGGAGGGCATTATGCTAAGTAGCATAAATCAGACAGAGAAAGACAAATACTGTATGCTATCACTTATATGTGGAATCTAAAAAATACAAAAAACTAATGAATAAAACAAAAAAGCAGACTTGCAGGTACAGAGAACAAACTAATATCAGTGAGGGGGAGGGTGTAGGGGTGGGGGAATGGGAGGTACACACTACTGGGTGTAAGATAGGTTCAACGGTGTATTGTACAACATGGGGAATACAACCAATATTTTGTAATAACTGTAAATGGAAAGTAACCTTTAAAAACTGTATTAAAAGTTTAAAAAATAAATAAAAGAGTACCTGGACACAGTAGTCCGTTGGTTACCAACTTCAACTCTAGGTGTCCACCAGAGGGCGTCAGAACCCAGGACTATGGCTTCATCCTGAATAGCCCATGTTGATCCAGGGCTTGTAATCTCTGGACTCATCTGGCTCTTTCTCTAGCAGGGCAGAGGGGGCAGGGTGTGGGAGCAGCTGGCAGCACCTCCTCCCACTGCCCTAGTAAGGTTTTGAAAATGTTTGAACTGCCTGGGGGCATGTGAGCCCAGCCCCCGGAGCAGCTCTGGGGAGCTCTGACTTGCTTGATAAGGTGAAGGCACAGGTCTGTTCTTGGTCCTGGGAGGATGTGACCTGGGTTAGCAGGTAGCCCCACGCCAAAGAATTCCTTCAGAAATCCCTCCCTTCACCTCCACTAAGGGGCAAATGGTCCATTCCTAAGAAATCTCTTGCCCTTTGTCATACTGGATCGTTTTGCTCAGACACCAGACCTGACCCCACACCTCACTTCCCTCCCACCTCAGCTCAGGCAGTGGGGATACTCCAGGGAACCAGCACCCACTGTTTCTGGTTGCACACTGGAATCACCAGGGGAGCTTATAAAACCTATGGATGCTGAGCCCCACCCCAGAGATTCCAACTGAATTGTTCTGGGGTGGGACCTGGGCAGCAGTGTTTTTAAAAGCCTCCCATGTGATTCTTATGTACAGCATTATTGAGAATCTCTGGATTCAAGGCCTTGCTAACCAAGTGTAGGAGCTTGACAGAAATGTAGAATCACAGCATCCCCTTCCCAGCTTGCTGAATCAGAACCTGCCTTTCAAGCAGACGCCTGGGTCATTCAGGGGCACACTGCAGTTTGAGAGGCACTGGTCTAGTCAGCATACTATTCTACTCCGTCCACGCTCACTCCCCAGGCCTGAACCACAGCCTCCACAGCTTTCTCAGGTTGGAGCACTGGCCTTCAGAAGTCTTTGCCTCTGACCTGCAGAAAGAAACACATTTTATATCAAGATGTAGAGCACACCCGTGTATATATAATGAAACCATACCTTTACTATTGTTACCAAACCAAACTTCAGTCTATTTACTCGGGTACAGTAAAGCCCATCTGCTGACACCAGATTGTGGTGAAGGAAAGCGAAGCGTTTATTGCAGGGCACCAAGCAAGGAATCCAGGCTGCTAGTGCTCCAAAGACCCAACTCCCTGATGGCTTTCAGGGAAAGGTTTTTAAAGACAGGGTGAGAGAAAAGGGTGGATGATCAGCTCGTGGACATTCTTCTGATTGGTTGTTGGTGAGTAATTGGGAATCAACATCATCAACCTCCTGATCCCAACTGGTCTGGGGTCTACGTGCTTGTGGGCAGCATGCAGTTCACTTCTTCCACTTCGTGGGGGTTTTAGTAGCTGTCAAACAGCTCAAAGGATATGATCCAGTATATTATCTATAGCCCTTGAGGAGGAACTAACAGTCCTTGACTTTGTTTAATGACTAAACTATTATTATTCTGTCTTGCTTGGCTGTTTTCCTTTCTTTCTGCATTTTCTTACTTCTCTGATTAAATTTATTCTTTGGAAGTTGGGGAAGGCCTAGGAGGCTAAAGTTTTTCTACAGACAAGAGGGAGGCAGAGGACTTGGTGGGTGGTAGGGTCTGTCCTGGGAAGGCCCCATAGGGTCCTGCTTGGTTACACTATCTGTGATGCAATCTCATCCATTCAATAGATATTGCTGGCACCTACTGTATACTTGGCATTGTTCTAGGTGCCTGTGCCAGTCTTATCCCCAGACAAAACTTCCTGTCATTGTGGAGTTTATGTTGGTGGGCGGAGGCCAGGGAGGGTTGTCAGAAAGTTAAAAGTAAATCATAAATATGAAGGACATGCTTGAAGATTATAGTTTCTTTTACAACTTACATTTGGGGGGACTTCCGGATCCTGATTATGGTGTTTCTTGATCTCGGTGCTGGGTATATTCACTTTGTAAAATGCCCAAGTCTTTGCACTTCTCTGGATGCATGTTATACTTCAGTGAAAAGTTCAGAAAATTATATTCTGATATTTTCTATTACTGTCCTCTTTCATTAAAAAAAAAAAAGCCAGGGCTTCCCTGGTGGCGCAGTAGCTGAGAGTCTGCCTGCCAATGCAAGGGACACGGGTTCGTGCCCCGGTCTGGGAAGATCCCACATGCCGCGGAGTGGCTAGGCCCGTGAGCCATGGCCGCTGAGCCTGTGCGTCCGGAGCCTGTGCTCCGCAGTGGAAGGGGCCACAGCAGTGACAGGCCCGTGTACCGCAAAAAAAAAAAAAGAAAGAAAAGAAAAAGCCAGTTAAGGGACTTCCCTGGTGGCGCAGTGATAAAGAATCCACCTGCTAATGTAGGGGACATGGGTTAAAGCCCAGTCTGGGAAGATCCCACATGCCGTGGAGCAACTAAGCCCATGTGCCACAACTACTGAGCCTGTGCTCTAGAGCCCACAAGCCACAACTACTGAGCCCATGTGCCACAACTACTGAAGCTCACGTGCCTAGACCCCATGCTGTGCAACGAGAAGCCACTGCAATGAGAAGCCCATTCACTGCAACTAGAGAAAGCCCACATGCAGCAATGAAGACCCAACGCAGCCAAAAAAAAAAGCCAGTTAAAACTCACTAAATTCAGTGCACCTCCAGCTAATAGTTTGCAAGAGTAGTTTAAAAAACATTGCTCTATTTTAAAAAACAAAACAGAACCCAAAAAACCTTCAGCCCAACCACTCCGCAGTATCAACACTCTTGGCCGAGCACCTGCTTACAGGTATGAGCCAGGCTGCCTTCACCACCCGCTGCAGCCTTCCTTGCCCTCCTGCTTACCCCAAACATGCAACCATCTCACAGTGGAGATTCTTCAAGGCACTGCCACAAGCCTCCCTCAAGCAGCTTGGGCTGCCTCTGCTTAGAACTAGACCTGACAAGCCCTTCTCCCTGCAGAATCACTCTCCTGTGGGCAGCTCTTTTCAAGCTTCAGATCTGGGAAGAGACTGGAACAGGCACATTGGAGGGTTGGGGTTATCCCCCCAGCCTCCTGAATCTCCTAAGCCTTGTGTTTCTAGCCTGTGTCTCATTTCCTCCATTGTGCTGTCAGTCCCCTTGGGAGAGAGCAGTCTCCTCAGCTACCAGTACCAGAGTCAAACACAATGAAGAGAAGGAGACATGCTCCAAGATAAGTTCCATCACAGCCCCAGTGCTCAATGTGGTGGTGGGGACAGTCCAGGAGCTGAGATGGCAGGATGGGGGAAGGGAGCAGGAGACCTCTTTTCTGTGAGCCTAAAGCTCCAGATAACCCTGCACTAGGGATGTTGGAGGCATGGGTCTGGCTCTTGAGAGCAACTGGAAGGGAGATGGGAGAATGGGGAGCTGGGCTTCCCTAAGAGAATCACCCAGCAGAACAATCCAGCATGTAGGTGCTTTGACCTTTTGCCTTGTTTGATTTAGAGCTTGATTTACCAGCAGAGAAACTTGCTCCAAATCAGTTGTTTGCATCTATTGATCCCCAAAATCTGGTCAGACTGATGCCAAAAATCTTGGCTCTCTGTGTACCAATGCCAAACAGAAATACAGAGTTTTGGAGGAACAAGAAAAATGGCTTTAATCTTTGTCTGGCAAAGGGGAAAACACAGCAGGCTAGCACCTCAAGAACTGTACCCCCCCTTCCCGGGGAATCAGACAAGATCTTACAGGTGGGGCTCACAGTCCAGGGTATATGATAAGGATCAAAATTGTGAAGGTCTTGCATTCTTCTTGCATTATTTCAAAACAGTCACAGCTGGTGTCAGGCAGCTGGGTAACTGGGTCCAGCAGCCCAGTACTTGAGCCTGTTTGTCTCTGGTTTATCTTTTTTTCTGAAATGCAAAAGGCTACAAGGGGTGATTTGTTATAAGGGAGTGCAGGGTAGTAGGGCATGATGTAATTTACATAGAGTTAGGGGGTATTACCATGCAGGATGTAATTCACATAGTGTCAGGGAGTAATAGGTTAGCTTTGTGAAGGACAAATCTAGTTACAGACACTACAGATTAGCAACAAAGCTAGGAGTGATTAACCCTTTCCATCCCATTTGTTTCTTCTCTAGCCTGTACACTGTTCCCTTTACTTTCCTTGTTCTCAGAAGAGGAAAAACTTCATTTCTATTTTTGTTGCAACAAATTCCCCAGTGCTAGTTCATTCCGTCCATATTAATGGAGGAAGGGAAACGGGCGTCATTCTTGTCTGGCTGAGGACAAAACTTCAGTTTTGCTCCACTTGACAATCACCAGCTGTCCAGCCCAGGGGCCCATCTATTACTTTAAAACCTGACGCTTCCCAAAGCTCCTGGGTATGGTGTTGCTTTGTTGTGCCTTATTGGTTCAGAGCAGACTTGGGAGTCAGAAAAGTGGATTTGAATTCTGGCTTCACTACTACCAGCTGTTACTTAATCGTGTAGAGCCTCAGTTCTATCACCTGTGGAGTATTGCCTGCCCTAGACCCTGTCTCGGCCCAGGTGGGGTGCATTCAACTTCCTGCTCAGTGGCCCTGGCTGCATGGTGAAGGGCAACCCCCTTACACACACTGTTATCGAATGATTTAGTAGAAAGTTGCCTTGCTCACCTCACAGGGAAAGACGCCATGACCCAAATCCACCCAGTACAGCCCCCCCATAGCTGTCTAGAACCCACCCCCTTCTCATTGTCCTACTGTCCTCAGGCCAGAGCCCTTGGGCTCAATGCTGGAAAATAAGAGTGCAAGAGTCACCCTTACACAGTTCTCTGATGTCTGATCCCTGGGACAATTCTGTCTGGAGTTGTTTTATTATTAAACGCATCTTATAGATGAGGTACAGTCAGAAACGGCCAACTTGCCCTAGCGTTTGGGTTCTAAGCTTGGCAGCCCAAGGCTGCCTCCAGCTGCGCTAGGATCTGGGTCTGCAGGTTGCACTATCACTGGGAGAAGGAGCTCTGAATTTTCTCCTCCTTTCGGGGTACAGACCCAAGAGGGAGCAGTGCAAGAGGGAGGAAGACTCCCTTTGCCTGGGACTCTTTCTGCCTGTATTCCCAGCAGGAAGTGTCACAGGCCTGAGCCCGGCTCTCCCTTGGCCCCAGGGAAAAGGTGGAGGCAGCCCAGGTTCATAGGTCTCTGGGCTGTTGCTGAAAGATTAGGACTAGGGTCTCTCTCTGCAGTCAAACACTCACTGGATCGGGACCTTGGAAACTTTCCGGTCCAGTCTCCTCTTCATTTTAGAAACGAAGCAACTGAGGCCAGAGGTAAGTGTTTTTTTTACACTCATAAGTCAGGAGCAGCTGAACTGCTACTTAGAATTCGAGACTCCTATTTCAGCGCTCCTCCATTGGGCCCTGTTGACTACACCGTCTCAGTGTGCACTCCCTACCTTCTGCTTCACCTCTTCTCCCTCTGGCTCCACAGGAAGGCGCAAGCAGGGCTTCTGGTGGGATGAAGAAGGGGGAGCAGTAGGGGCTCTGGAGGAAGAAGAAGTAAGTGGGACATGGCCCCTTAAGGCCCCGCCCGGCCCCCAACCCGGCCAGGCTCCGCCCCCCTCGGGCAGCGCAGGCGCAGGCTGGCTCCAGGAACCCCCGGCGGGAGGGCGGGCGCTCTTGGTTCTCGGGCCGGGGCGTGGGGCCGCAGCACCTGCGGGGGCCTGCGCAGGGCCCGGCGCCCGGCGGGCGGACGTCGACGCCCAGGAGCGAGGGCTGGGAGCCAGGACCGGGACGTGGGGGCGGAGCGGGAGGGGTCGCGACCCCGCAGCCCCCTCCCCCGGGGGACGGGGCGGAAGGAACCGGGTAGGAGGCGGTGTGAGCGGACGGCGAGGGCAGCACCATCTGGAGGGGCGGGACCGCGCGGCCTCTGGTGGGCAGGAGAGTGCGTTGGGCAGTGCCGGCTGGGGGCCCTAGGCCAGGAGCGCAGGAGGAGCGTGGCGGGCTCTGCCCAGCGCTGCAGGAGCAGCATCCGCAGCGGATCGGGGTTCTCAGCTGGGGCCCGCAGCAGCTCCGCGGGCTGAAGCTCGGCGTGGAGGAGCAGGGGGGCGTGGGTCCGGCCGTGCAGGAGGAGGGCGGGGTGGGCCCGGGGGTGCAGGAGCGGGGCGGCCGGGGCCGCGAGCCTAGCCTGGGGGTGGTGTGGGGGCCTGCGGACAGCACGGACTGGAGGCGCCCGCCGCCGTGGACGGGCTCCGCGGGCTGGCCTGTGGTGCAGGAGGAGGGGCTGGGCCCCCGCAAGCAGTACCAGGAGAAAGGGGGAGGCAGCCCCGCAGTGCAGGAACGGGGGGAGGCTCGCACCGGGGTGCAGGAGCAGGGGGAGGGGAGCCCACGCAGGCTGCTACAGCAGCCCGAGCAGCTGTCCGAGCTCGGGGACGGCCTCTGGGAGAGCAGAGACGAGCTCGAAAGTTCCGAGGAGCGGGGGGAGCAGTACTGGGAGAGCTGCGGGCACCTCAGAGGGGAGGCAGAGGTCCTGGGAGTGGCCCCGGCACGCCGCAAGAGACTCGAAGTGGTGGGGAGGGCCCGGCCAGTGGGGCCCCAGGGGCCTGAGGGAGAGGGGCGCCTGGGGGTGCAGGAAGCAAATTGGCTACCCGGGGTGCAGGAAGGGCAGGTTGTGCGGGCTGTCCAGGAAACATACCTGGACAGGAAAGGGTCCCAGGAGGGAGACGGACCCCTGGAGGGACACAGGATCCGGAGGCGCAGGCGGAGGAGGAGGTGGTAACTCACAGGCCGGCTGCTCAGCATCAGCATCGGGCCGAGCCAGGGCCGTGGTGAGAGCAAGATGTAGGGGTTTGGGGAGTGGGGGGCAGAAGAGCGCCGTGAACCTGGGAGCGTTGGAAACCACTGCCCAATAGCAGGCAGTGTCCTGCTGGGTCCTTTTCTGCCACCTCAGCCGGGACATCATAGAAGCTTTGTCTGCAGAGAGCCAGTGGAAGGCAGCAGGTAAGGAAGCCCAACTCTGTTCTCAGCTGGAATTGGTGTGTTTGGAAGGAGGGGGCTGCAGTTATCTCAGGAGAGCGTGGTCTCCACACTACCTTTTTTCATTCCCCTGTGTTTAAACCTGGAGAGGAATGAAGCAGTGCAGTGTTCAACAGCGAGACAGGATCCCTCCCCCCAGTACTGTATATGCCAACTGGAGTGATGGGATATTTCCTTAGAGTCTAGACTGGCGGTGAGACTGTCTGGGTGGCTGCCAGGCCTGGGCAGAAGGGAGAGAGGGGTAGTCCCAGGCTGAGGTTGCAGAGGAAGTAGTCATCTCTCCACCCCTCCACCCCCGCTTCACCCGTTTACCGGTGGAGATAGGGGTGCCTCCATGCCATAGCTGGGTTGGTGCAATCAGCACACGCTGCTTCACGTCCTCTAAACATGTTCCAAAAAAGGGAAGGGGCAGCATTGCATTAACAGGACCTTATCTTGTAACCCTCTTGGCCACGTGAGCTGAGATGTCAGCGTGGCAGCCGGTAACTTGGGCACGAGCCTGGCCTGCTCCTGCCACACCTTCTTGTCACATTTGATTAATACTGAGGGCCCAGAGCCAAGGATAAATAGTGGGCAGAAGGGTGGAGAGCTGGTGAGGACTTCTGTCTCCATGTGGGCTCTCAGGACCCCAACCTGAAAGTGTGGGATAGGAGAGGTTATCTGTACTGCTGGACTCTGGGCATCCTCGGTGGCCCAGACCTCAGCCCCACCCCATGGAGGTGGACAGATGGGCAGCTGTGGCATCATGGGTTCTGTACCAGCCAGGGCCAGCTCTCAGCCCAGCTTAGAGGTGGGGCTTGCAGAGGTGGGGGCTAGATTTGGCTTCCTGTTGACTTCCTCATGGCCTCGGTGCCAGGCCTATTCATTCCTGCCCCACAGGGGCTTGGTTGGCCACTTCTGGGCCTCATCTGCCTAGGGACGTTCACCTCTTACCTGGCGCTGTCTGGGTTCTTGCTTCTCTAGTTCTCGGGTGGGGGTGGGTACAGAGTTGCTGCCTGTCTCGGGGCCTTAGCCAAGACCCATCTCTGCCCTACCCCAAGGAGTGGCTCTGAGTCAGATGGCCCCCAGACCCCTATCCCAACCGGACTGGATGGAGATAGTCCTTTTCTGTTGGGGCAGGGGGAGTGGTGGTCACGTCCTAAGCAGGCAGCTGCTGGGACTCTGCTGGAGGAGCCAGTTATCCTGCTCCCCATGCAGACCCAGACTTGACTGTCAGCTTCGTCCCATGCCTGCCTGTCATCCTGCCACCCCAAACACTCATGCACCGGAAGTTCAGCTGCTGTGTCCAAGGTGTCTGGCTCTTCTGGGACGGCCAGACTGGTTCTTGCGCTCTGGCTTCAATGGAGAGAACTGTTCTAAACGTGTGCACGTAAGCATACATGTTCACCCTGTTTCAGGTTGATTCTTGAATTTGTGGTAGATGAAGAGAAAGAGGACTTTGGCGGATCTGGGTTTACTAGCTGTGTAACTAGTGTGTAACTAGGATAACATTTCTGGGCTTCAGTTCCTTGTCTGTGAGGCGGGCCCTGGTTTTCCCTACAGTGTCCTGAGTGCAGAGGGCTCAGACCCTTCTTTGCCAGCCTAGCATCCACCTTCCCAGGAGCCATGGCCAGTGGACATTAGGCAGGAGGGGTTAGCGCTACCAGACCTTTTCCTCTAGCCCCTGAGCCCACAATTATCCCCCTGCCCTGTGCTTTATCCTGGAAGATGAAGTGTTTGTTTTAAATAATAGCTTTATTGAGGTATAATGACATATGGTAAATGGCACATATTTAAAACATAATTTAATAAGTTTTAACATATGTGTATACCTGTGAAACCACCACCACAATCAAGATAATGAACATACCCGTTATTCCCAAACTCCCAAAAGTTTTTTGTGCCCCTTTGTAATCCCTCCGTCCCACCCCTCCGTTGTCATGCCCCTTCCCCAGGTAACAATAGTCTGCTTTCTGTCACTATACATTAGTTCGCATTGCCTAAAATTTATGTAAATGGAGTCATACAGTATGTGCTCTTTTTTTTTTTGCCTGGCTTTTTTCACTCAACCTAATTATTTTGAGATTCATCCATGTTTTTGTGGGTATCGACTGCTTATTCCTTTTTGTTGCTGAGTAGTATACCACAGTCTGTTTATCCATTTACCTTCTGATGGGTTGTTTTCAGTTTTTGGTTGTTACAAGTAAAACTGCTATGAACATATGTGTAAGTCTTTGTACGGACATATGCTTTTTTTTTCTTGGGTAAATCCTTAGGACTGGAATAGTTGGATCATATGGTAGGTATACATTTAATTTTTAACAAACTGCCAGACTGTTTTCCAAAGTGGTTGTACCATTTTATGTACCCACCAGCTGTGTATGAAAGTTCTAGTTTGTTCACTACTTTGTCAGCACTTGGTATGATCAGTCTCTTTAAATTTAGACATACTAATAGGTCTGTAATGGTATCTCATTTTGGTTTTAATTTACATTTCTCTAATGACGAATGTTGAGCATCTTTTCATCTTATTTGCCTTCTGTATATCTTTGGGGATGTGTCTGTTCAAATTGTTTACCCATTTATTCATTGTGTGGGGTTTTTTTTCATACTAAGTTTTGGGAGTTTCTTTTATATTCTGGATTCAAGCCTTTTATGGGATATGTGATTTGCAAGTATTTTCTTCCAGGCTCTAGCTTGCACTTTAATTCTCCTGCGGTATGCGGGCCTCTCACTGTTGTGGCCTCTCCCATTGCGGAGCACAGGCTCCGGACACGCAGGCTCAGCGGCCATGGCTCACGGGCCTAGCCGCTCCGCGGCATGTGGGATCTTCCCGGACTGGGGCACGAACCCGTGTCCCCTGCATGAGCAGACGGACGCTCAACCACTGCGCCACCAGGGAAGCCTTTGGGTGGTTCTTTTCCCCAGCCTTGGGTAGTTCCCATACATGTGACGATCAGTACTCAGCTTACTGCTCAAGGGGGGCCTTTTACAGACTTCTGTGGTGCTCTCTCTTCTGTGATGCTCTGTTCTGTGAATTCTGGCCACTTGAGTTTCCCCAGAGTCTCAGCTTCATCTCTTCAACTCAGAGAGTCCTTTGGGGTCCAACTGGTCCCCTTCCCTTTTCTGTAGCCTGGAAACCCAACCATAGGGCTGACCTCCTTTGTTTCCTATCTCCTAGGTATCACTGACCTTTGCATCTTGATGTCTGGTGTCTTCAAAACCATTTTGTATATTTTGTCCATTTTTCTGTTGTTTCTGTCAGGAGGGTAAGTCTGATCCGTGTTATTCCATCTTGGCCAAAGATGAGGATTTTACTTTAATTCCCTCATTCCCACCCTGCTACTCATCCCATCTTCCAGCCCATCCACTCTGGGCGTATCTCATGTTTTCTTCAATCTACTGCTCATTGTTTATATTGTTATGGTGTAATAAACTGTGACTTTTCCTTTCCTGGGCACCGTTTTGTTCTTCCTGGAGTTGCTTTTTTTATTTGCTTAGTTTTCTATGTACTTTTCAATTAATTAAACTCTCCAGTAGCTGTATAAATTTCTCAGGGTGTCAATTCCATTAGGTATTCTATCAAATTCACCTCTCTGAAGAAGTCTCTTTCAGAGCCTTGTACCCTAAAGCGGCATGGACTAATTGCTCTCTATCACTGATGCTTAGCTGTCCTCCTGGGATCTCCCTTTCAGCATCTTGGGCATTTCCTTCACTGCCTTTCTGTGCCTTTCTCTCCTGTTTCCTATCTTCCCCTTTGTTGGTTTATTCTCTAGTTTGGTAGAGTACATCCTTTAGTAGCTTCCTAAGAGAGGAGGGTGAAAGAGTGGTAGATTATTTTGAGACCTTGCCAGTCTGACACTCAGTCACTTAATTAGCTGAATATAGAGATCTAGGCTGGAAATTGCTTTCCTTTGGAATCTTAAGGACATTGCTCTTAAGTTCCAGAGTTAACATTAATGTCTAAAATCATTCCCAATCCTTTTTGTGGAACTGTGTTATACCGTTGCCCAGGAGTTTATAGCATCTTTTCTTTATCTCCAGTATTCTTTAATTATGTAGCTTGGTGTGGGCTTTTGCTCTCCATTGTGGAAGATACTTTATCCTCCAACCCTTCTATTGTGATTTTAGCAATTTTAACAACAGTAAATGTCTGTTGATATTATTTTATCCCATGGCATGGATGAGGTAGACACAAAACTACTAAATTCAACTTAAGTTTTAACAGAAACATTGGAATAATGGATTAGGATTTTTGGCTAGGGAGATATCCACATTTCACTTAAAAAAATCCTTTATTTTTTTTAAAGGACTTGCTAAAGTTTTATGGTCCGGATTTTTTTTTTAATTAGAAAAATTAAGATAAGTGTGTGAATCTAATAAGGAAAAAATTCTCAGGATGAATTTTTGGAAATTTAGTAGAATGATTTCTCCATCCACTGACATTAATGGGACTTAGCATTAAGAATTACCCTCTGTATAGTAAATAGTCCCATAAACTGATGCTTATGGCCGTGATGAGAAGGGCCTTCTCAAAGAGTGGTCAGTGTCAACAATGGGAAAGAATATTTGAAAACAGGACTGCTCTGGCCAGGACCAATGATTGGCGCAGTTACAGGCTTTCTCCAGAGCAGCGGTTCTCGACCCCAGTATGGATTCATCTGCAGAGATTTCAAGATAGGATGCCTGAGTCTCACCTAGACCAAGTTGATTAGAATCTCAGTGGGCGGGGCCCACACACGACACTTTCCTACCTCCCAGGTGGTTTTAATGCACAGCCAGTGCAAAGAACCACTGCTCCAGGGTTTAGTAGAGACCCTTGCTTCTCAGAGTGTGGTCTAAGGACCAGCACATTATCACTGGGAGCTTGTTAGAAATGTAAAACTTAGGCCCTACCCTCGTATCTGCCTCATCTATCCATTCAGCAGATATTTCTGAGCACCTGCTGTGGGCTAGACTTTGTTGGTTGGGCTGAGGATGGGTCTGTTGAATTTGTTATGTTTCCTGTCATATTTGTAATTTCTTATTCCCCCTATTAAAAAATAATAATATTCTCTTCTTGTTTTGTAGATACAACATCTTGTCTTTCTGAGGATATTAATGAGCATTTTCTGTCAGAAATTTTCTTCTCTTGCATAGTCTGCATTTCTTCTCAGTTGCTCTTTTCTGCGTGTTTTGCTCTTTCTTCCATGTTAGAGGCTTTCCTTGGGTGTCCAGTATTTTTTTGTCATCTACTCTTGACCACAAGCACTGGGTGGCCTTGTTGACCGAGCTTCTTTGTATGGTGACCTGGCTACTCGGTTTGTGGAGAACTCCCAATGTTGGTTTCTTTATATCTTTCTTGGCCTGATCAGAGTCCCCAGAAAGGACACTCCTGTCTTCTGCCAGGAGGTGGAGGCCTGGCTCCATGTTCCTGGAGGGAGTCGAGAAGGGGACTGAGATCTCCACATCTATGTGTGCTTTCCTTGTTAGGTCCCTGGCACCCCGCTCTCAGCCACTGCTGCGCCAGTGCAGAGGCCTGCACTTTACCCCTGAAGGGAAATCCCGATTTTGCCGGGTGGTACCGGGGCAGCAACCCAGTGGCTTTGTACTGGAGAGGGAGTCCAGGGGGGTCTTACTGCTTCTTAAACAGCTTTTGACTAATCCTCTATCTTTAGCACCTGTTCTTCTTCTAGAGGTTTCTGGGGCTTCTAGTTCCCAGGCCTTTTGAGGATTCTGTGGGGTCAATCAGGTCCTTTTCACCTTAGGATTGGGGATTTTCTCAGGTCTGCTCTCCAGAGTCACTGGCCATCTGCTTTCCAGCTTCCAAAGCTATGTTGTGGTTTTCTCTTCTACTATTCTTCCAGTCCTTAGGGACTTTTGCCATTCAGAAAATTTCTCTTTTGATCATTTTGGCTTTGGTGGGGTTTTGGGAAGGAGTGAAATCATGTGCATTTGTGCAATCTGTCTTTTCCTGGAGCCTCTATTCCCTCCTTAAACTTCCTCGCAGAATCCATGAATTCATTCAGTATCTAGTATATATTTAACAAATAAGACTCCAGCTCTGCCCTCCATAAGCTCAAATCCTTGAACCAAGCAGTTTCGTGTCCAGTTGTATATGGACTGAATTCTGGTTCACCTGTTACTCTCCAGTAACAGGTGACCCTGGTCACCTCTTCAGAGCCTCAGTTTCCTCATCTGTAAAATGCGGATAATGTAGGGTAGTGGGGGGCAGGTTAATCAGGCAATGAAAGATAAAACTTTTAGTAAAGAACTTGCACACAGTGTCTTTCTGAGGATCTGAATCGTGACTTCTCCTCCTTCATCGTCCCCCAAACCTAGCACAGGGTGAGCACACAGTCAGTATGTGGTGAGTGACTAAGAGGTGGGTGGGGTGAGAGGTTTGGCCTGGGCCCTCATTCAGCAGCTCTAGGTCCTGGGAGCCAAGGGCTTCTGCTGGATGTGAGAACTCTAGGTTCTTCCTGTCTCTGCCTGTCCCCTGGATGTTGTGTCTCCTCCTGAGGCAGGTTCTCCGCTCAGGCCCCTGACCTTTATTAGTCCCTGACCTTGGCAGGGCTGCCCCTCTATGGCCAGAGAGGAATCACCATTGCTCTGAACTGCTCTGCAGCTCCTAGGGATCCATTCCCTATGACAGCTTCTTAGGTGCCTCAGACCAGGCATGTCCCTTCCTTTTCAGGGTCTCAGTTTCTTTATCTCTAAAATGGGTGGGATTTAAGGTATCTTGAATATCTTGCAGTCCCTGACATCTCTCTCACTTCC
The DNA here is from genome assembly GCF_003031525.2 of Neophocaena asiaeorientalis asiaeorientalis. NCBI lineage: Eukaryota > Metazoa > Chordata > Mammalia > Artiodactyla > Phocoenidae > Neophocaena > Neophocaena asiaeorientalis. Next base: position 1,211,174 of record NW_020174133.1, on the reverse strand, counting down.
AGGTTCGTACCCTTTCTCTCCCTGGCCCAGCAGCCCACCCTGAGCTGGATGTTCCTAGCTCCTGGGGTTCTGGTGTGGGCTCTGTCCCAAGGGGATGAGCAGTCCCTCTCACAGAGTAAATGCTCTCCAATTCACGGCTCTGGGCCCACCCCACCTCCAGGGCCCAACAATAGGCCCCTTCAGCTCTAGGCTCTTGCTGAGGGGTTGGGGGAGTGGGGTGAGGCCTGAGCTGGTAGGCAGGGTGACCAGCTGGGCGGCCTCTGCCCAGCCCTGGAAGAGCCCTGGGAGTGGCTGGCTGCTGGGAGCCAGACTACATCCTTCGTCTCTTCCCGGGAGCCTCGGCTGCTGGGCCTTGGTGCCGGGAGGATGTTTGGGCCAGAGGATGGTGAGAGGCAGCTCTCTGCAGTACCCTGCATCCCAGCCCTGTCACTCGGGCGTGTGGGGTGCGTGTGTGCAAGAGACCCAGGCAACTGCAGGAATTTACCCACTGTCACACTCGAGTGGTGTTTATGTGCGGGGGAGGGGTGCTCCAGGAATGTATTAGGGCTCTCAGTGTCCTGTCTCTGGGTGTCAGGGTTGGCACACTGGTCTTCGCTGGTGGAGTATGAAACAGCTAAAAAATACTTTCAAGGGCTTCCCTGGTGGGGCAGTGGTTGAGAGTCCGCCTGCCGATGCGGGGGACATGGGTTCGTGCCCCGGTCCGGGAAGATCCCACATGCCGCGGAGCGGCTGGGCCCATGAGCCATGGCCGCTGAGCCTGCGCGTCCGGATCCTGTGCTCCACAACGGGAGAGGCTGCAACAGTGAGAGGACTGTGTACCCCCCCCACAAAAAAAAAAAACTTTCAAGACCAAGTTGGTAGATGTGGGGAGGTACTGGGTTCAGTGAGGGCCTGTGGTTGTGGTGTTTAGTCAGGTTCTTTCCTTTCCTCTCTGAAAGTTACACCTCCTTCTCTGTTGGAGTCAAAGGAGATGAGGCGTAGGAGGGTCCCTGTATCTGGTGTGTCTGCCCCTGCTTCTGTGCCCTGCCTTCCCACCCTCTGACCCCCCTGTCTCCCTCCTCTCTCTCTGCGAGGCTGGGATGCCTGACAAACAAGACCTCCTGCCCATCGATCGACCCTGTGGTATCCCCAGCTCTCCCTCTGCAGTCTGATGAGAAGGCAGCCTTCAGTCAAAGCTCTTCCTCTGCCTTGAGGGACTGCTGTGTTGTCCCCAGGGCTGAAATAGCTTTGTGGGAGCAAAGTAGCTTAGTGGTTCTGGGACAGGAGTAGCTGTAACGAGATTGGCTGCCCTTCTTCGCATGAAGGTGCTTGCTTTTCTGGATTCGAAATAATGGGGGGAAGCAAAGCCAGGGCCAACAAGGGCAGCCAGGCTTATTCCTGGTATTCACTGGACATAAGGTGGTACCAGCTCACTGGAAAAGAGACAGGCCTCCTTTCCCCAGTGTCTGTCACAAAGGCTTGAAGTCCCTTTCAGCAAACTCTTTTGACCAGGTGCCTTGCCAGATTCTTCTTGCAAGGTGACAGATATAAACAGATGGTTACAATGTACAAACCACAAGAGGTACGTACATAGGGCTCCCTCAATAGAATTATGTATTAATACAGAGTGCTACAGAAATAGCACCCTTTAAGGATCAGAGCATGATAGATAATTAAAATTTTTTTCATCCTTTTGGCTATTTTCCACGTGTAGTATTATGTGTTTATGCCACTCTTGTTTTCACACATACTTTAACAAAATAACATGGGAAGCAATGGCAAAAAGAACCGTTTGGGGATAGGAAATGGGAATTTACAAAGGAGATGACGTTTTATTTGGGTCTTGAGGGACCCAAATGTGTAGGAGTTCATCATGAAGAGAAAAGAGTATCACAAAGAATAACTCAAAGACATTAAAATTAAAGAAGATGTTGTGTCTAGGGAAGGGCAAGTATCTGACTTGGTTGGAATATGGAGACGTTTGAAGGAAATGATAAGAGTTGGAGGTGGACAGATAGGCAAGGGATGGATCCTGAAGGGCCTTGTATTTGGCTCAGTGAGGAATTACAGAGGATGTAAGCAGGAGAGGAACTTCGGATCCATGTTCAGATGACAGTATAAGAATAGGCAACTACGTGCCAGATGCTGTGCTAAGTGTGCCATTCATGATCTCATTGAGTTTGCACTTTCTGAAGGACGTACTATTTATTCCCATTTGCAGATAAGGAAATTGAGGCTTAGAGGTTAAGGCATTTGCCCAGGGGTGAGGTGTCTAGCCTAGGTGGCTGGTGTTGGCTTGTGATGTTTTCAGTCAGGGTATAAGAGCACACATAAGCTAGGTTTAAGGCGGGGGTTGATGAGCTCAATTTGGACATGTAGAATTTAGGGTACCTTTGCATCCTCCTGGTGGAGCTGGCTGTAAATGTCTAGAAGCATGGGTGTAGAGCTTCTAGAGCTCAGGAATGGAGACAGACAGCACATGGTGCTAATTGGAGCCCTGGGAGGAGAGGAGGTGACTCCCAGGGAGGGAAGAGAAGGAAGGGTGAGTTCCAAAGTCTTAGGAAATATCCACAGTTAAGGAGAAGGGTGAAGAGCCCTCAGGGTTAGACTCAGGGCCTGTGGGCTCAGCACTGCTGGCAAATATGCCTCAGGCTTGACTGTCCTCAGGGCCTCAGCTGCCAAGCTCCCCTGGAAGGGAGTGGGCCACTGTGGCCTGGAGATGGAGAGGGTGTGGACAGCCATGGTATGTGTCTGAATCACCCCCTTCTGTCCCTTGGCCTGTGGCCAGCCTCCTCCCCAGACCAGTGTGATTTCAGACCTGGGATGACCTGAAGGTGTGGGGTTACCTGGTACAGTTCCCTCTGGGATGAAGTCCCAAGGGGAACCAGCCTGGCCTTGGTCCAGAAGCTTGGGCGCTGCACACAGAGGGGTGAGTTGAGGTTGACTGGGCTTGGTGGGGCTGGCGTGTGTAGGCAAGATAATCCTCTGGTTGGGAGAGGAGCCATAAGCCCCCCTCCTTCTCCTTCCCAATATGTTGTTTTCCCTCCAGGGCCTGGAGAAGAGGGAGGGCAGAGATACCAGAGAGCTGGCCTGGCATATATTCCTGAGAATACGGTAGATTGTTTTGGAAAAATCTTCTTGGCCGGAAATTACATGTCACGTCTGCTCCTCAGTGTGGATTTGTAACTTGACTGATGCTGTTGGAGAGCCTGGGGGAGGGGAGTGGATGGCAGAGGCAGGCTGGTTCCTGGGCCACTACCGGCTCCCTTTAGAGATAAGGGCGCAAGTTGTAGACCAGAGGGTATACACGTGGGGTGGATTCCCCAAATTCTAGAGGCAGTTTGGATCTTGTGGGTATCTTGTAATAGGATGGCTTTCGGAGGCAGGGGCCTTGTGGAGGGAGGAGGTGGGGAGAAAGCAGGATGGGGGAATGGTTTAGATCAGACTCTTTATCCAACCAGGAGAAGGAGGGATCTGGGGGCCTGGCATTTTCAGCCTCTCTTTCTCGAAGGCCTCCTGAGTGTTCCTGCAGCTACTCCCAAAACCAGTTTCTGCCATAGCTGCAGTAAGATGCAGAGGAGCTTCTGCCTAGAATACACACCCTGCTTGGCAGGGTCATCCCCTATGCCAACGCGCTTCAGCTGGAGAAGGAGCTTTTGAAGAGTGAGCCTTATGGGAACTCACCTAGTGCCCACCCGGGGTCTCCTTCCTCAGTCTTGAGGTGGAGTGTGTGTGGGGGGGGAGGGGAGTGGGGAGTAGAGGTGTCTCAGCATTTCCCTCCTCCTCTGTCCCAAACCCCCAAGGTGTGAGGGTGCCCTGAGCTCATCCCTAAATACCCGGTACTGAGGAGTCAGTGGATGCTTCAGATGCCATTGGAATGAGAGGGTGTGCGTGTGGCACCTTGGGGCCTCTGCCGTGGGACTTCCTCCACTAGCAATGTCCTCATCCTGGCACTGGGTGACAGCCCTGCGTGGACACGTGTTGGAGCAGCTCCTGCGGGAGGGAGTGTGGGTACTCGCACTCTTCTGAGCCCAGAGAGGTCAGCCACAGTGCTCTGCCCGGCCGAGCAGTCTTGGGGGCGGGGCGGGTGGAGGTGCAGGCGGGGAGAAGTCCAGGCTGGTGAGAAGAGGCGTGGGCTGCGGAGGGCTGAGGTCTCCCTCCCAGTGCGGACGCGGGGGGCGTGGCTTCCACTGCGGAGAGGAGTGGGCTGGGCAGGTTCCCCGGGCCTGAGTGGAGTGCGGAATGGCAGCGCACCAGGGAGCCTGGCAGGTGGGCGCATGCTTGGAGCTAGGTGGAAGCTGGGCTGGTGGAAGGAGAGGGGTCTAGAGGGAGGGGTCTCAGGTCGAGTTAGGATGGGGACTTCTCTTCTGTGAGCTTCTTGGACGGACCCCCCCCCCCTTGTCATGGAGTATGGGGGCCCTTGAGTCCCCAGGACCTGATCGGTGGCTGTGGATCTCTGGGGTCCTGGAGGCGGCCAGGGGCCGCGGGGAGCTGTGGCTCCGTGGTCAGTGAAGTTGCAGCCCCGCACCTGGCTCTCTGGGGGGCAGCCTGCGCTGCGGAGAGGCGGCTCCTTGGAATGGAGCCTGTGCACGGGATTGGGGGAGGGGCAGCCGCAGGCCCAGCGGGAGAGACCGCTACCACCAGGCTCTGCTCCCTCGCTCTGGCTGCAGGTGGCAGATACGGGGCTGTGGGGTGCGTGCGGGCCCGAGGACTGGGCCTTCCCTTGGCTGAGGTGCTTTAGCGGTCCCTGCCCTCCTTGTTGAGGATGCTCGAGGCCCGGCCCCTCAGGACGCAGGGCAGTGACGCTGCCGGTGCGCTGGAGGGGCGGGGACTGCGGGAGGGCTCTGCTCCCCTCCCGGGCCCTAAAGCCCGGAGTTTGGGTTCCAAGGGTGAGAGATTTGCATATCTGCGCCTCACTGGGGCCGAGGAGGGACAGCAGGTAATAGGGGAAACCTGGGGGATAGCCAGGTAGCCAGGCCCTAGACCGCATCGTCTGCTGGTGAGCTGAGGGGAGCCTTTCAGGAGTGAGGGGTATCTGTGATCCTGGCCCCAGGACAGATCCTGGGGGCTGGGATGCTGGGTAAAGAAGGGTGATGTGTTTGTGTGTGGGGTGGGGCGGGGCGAGTCAGTGGTGGTGAATTCCTGTTGCTGACATCTGCTTCAGTATCTCTGAGTCCTTGGAACCCAATTAAGCTGCCCTTTGGGCTTGCTTCATCGCTGCAGGGGAGCCCCGAAAGCACTGCCAGGATGTGGGTTTAGTCCTTTATGGACACTGAGTCCCTGTGCCCTGGACATTCCCTCTTATTGGCTTTATGAATCTGCGTATTAAGCCAAATGTCCCTGTTTGCTTTGGAAAACATGACCATGGTATTTATGGGTCGGCTTCCCTTCCCCTTGGAGATCAAGCACTTTCTCTCTTGACCAGTAGAGGGCAGTCACTGACAGGACGAAGCGGGGTGGGGGTGGCGGTGCAGAAAGGTGGCTGTTTTCTGGGGCTGGGAGAAGAGGTCCAGGAGCTGGCCTGACCTCTGACCCCTGACCATGCTTTGCTTTTCTCCACAGCCTCCCACAGCTGGATTGCTGAGCAAGCTACTGAGGCTTGTTCTTACCTGATGTACAAAGGAACAGGCAGGCATGGGGTTCTTGTGGATTTGGGGCACATCTTTCAGGGGGTGGCTATAATTTTCAGTCTGGCCATTCAAATCCAGCAGTCCTCCAACTTGCGGTAGAGGGAATAATCCTGCTTAAACTGTCCCTTGAAGTCAGGTCCCTGGATCTCCTTCAGAATGGTGCTTTGTGGGAAATAAGCAATAGGCTTCTCTGTGCTGTGGGCATTGTGAGCCAGCGTTTGCGGGAAGGTCAGCTCCAGTGTGACCTTGACCCGACCTCATCTTGTCCATTAGCTCTGATTCCATTCTCAGACTGGTGATTCACTGGCACCGAAGGGAGGCTGCACCTGGCTGGCCTCACAAGCTTTGGGTGGTGGTGGATGACATGACAGGGGGATGGGAAAGAGGACTGATTGCTGGGGGTGTCCCATTTCCCCACTCCCTGAGTCAGATCTGGAAACGACTGTCCCTGCAGGCACCTCCCTGCCAGGGAGGTCAAGCACTAAGAGAGAGGCCCTGGAAAGAGCCTGGGATGCTGACTCCCCAAAACTCAACCCCAGCTGCCTACTCCACCAGCCAGCTGGGACTCCCAGAGCTGGTGGCCAGCTGGATAGGGACAAGAGAGCAGTGTGCAAGAAACAGGGGCTCCCTGGGCATGGCTGGGAGGGGGGTGCTGAGGGAGCCTGAGAGGACTTCCTGCAGCTGTCAGGTGTGTCTGGGGGCTGTAGCGAGGGGGGTGTAAGAGCAGCTGGCGCCCTTGAGGAGGGCCAGAGGGATCACTTGTCAGCTCTAGGAATGTGTAGGTTCCACGGGGGCTTCATGGGGTGACTGCAGTTCCCTCTGGGTGGGGCTGTTGTCTGTGTGTGTAGGTGCTATTCAGGAGACCTCCTGTGGCCCGGAATCCTCTAGCTTTGGCTGGGGGCATCGCAGGGTTTAGGGGCATATTTGTGTGTTTTGAGGGGGCTTTGGATCTTGGCCAGCTGGACTGGGAGATTCTTCCCCCCACCCCGGCTCTTGGCTGGACTGCCCCGCTCTGGCAGGCTGCCGGACTCCTATTTCCGTCGGGCACCAGGGTAACAGGGCCACATTAGGGCCTGAGCCAGGAGACGCCCAGCCAAGGCTGGGACTGGGAGATGGGGGAGGGTCTCCGAAGGGTCTGCCTGCAAGGTCCAGGAACGACTCTCTGGTGTCCAAGCCCCCAGCTCAGGCTGTGCACTAAGCCCTCACAGCCCCAGACAGGCGCTACGGGGGCCTCTTTGTATATTGCTGCCTGATTGACCTAGCCCCCACCCTAAAATCCCAGGGGTTGTCTGCAGCTCTGGGGGCTGGGGTGGAAGCCAGAGACAGGGGCCTTGTGTGCGGGGAGGAGGTGGGGGCAGCGCGGGTGGCTGGGAGGAAGAGTACCCCCATTCCCGCCGCCCTCTTGGCAGTGATTCAGAAAGGTCCTTTTTCAGCCAGTGTCAGAGCTGCTCAGCTGGGGAGGGAGGGGGGAGGGTGCCAGGGAGTAGGGCTGGAGCCGTGACCACTGCGCTGGAGAGAAGACAGAGACACACGACTGAGGACCCAGGCTGCAGTCAACTGAGAGAAGAACTAACTCTCTCCTGCCAGGGTAGCCAGCTGTGGAAACAGCTGTAGAGCAGAGAAAAGGGGACCACCCTATTCTTCTGCTCCATTTCCCACCCCTGGTGTGGGATTTGGGGGGTCTCTGGGGCAGACCTCTGGCCAACTTCACTTCTGGGCAGAACCTGAAATTCAGGAGCTGAGACCACTGCCCACCCCACCTCCCTCGGGCCAGAGCCCCGGTGACCTGGTCAGGGGGTCCAGCTCCGTGGAGATGCCAGCAGCTCGTCGGTTCCCTGGCTTAGAGCTCTCCTTCCCTCTTCTTGCCAGACTCCGGCGGAGACTCTACACAGTGAGTGGGGGGTTGCGGGTGGGAGCTGGACAGACTGAGAGGCAGCCCTGCGCTGAGGGCCAGAGAGCAGGACCGGGCTGCTTGACAGGGGTTCAGGGCCTCCCTGCTCCAGCGGCTGCATTCTTGGTGGCGAGTGTGTCAGGAGAGCGTGTGTGGGAAGTGTGCGTGCCGGCCATGAGAGCCACACGTGTCAGACACAGGTGTGTGGACGGGGCTGTGCTGGGGGCAGCCGCAGCAGTGCCCTGTGCTTTCACCGACAAAGACATGGGCTAGAGAGGGAGGGAGGGGAGGGAGGGGACATGTCCAGGGTCACCCTGGGTGGGGTGGTGGAGACCGGACAGGGACCCTGGCTGCTTTCTTCTCACCCAGATCCCAGTGTTCTCTCTAGTCTTCCCCCCACACACACCCGCCCCACGCAGAGCAGCCCTGTTCCTGGGGTTGGGGAGCAGGGAGAGGAGGACCCAGCCGAGCAGGGAGATTTGTTAGCTGGTGTTTCATGGGTAAAGGAACAGGGCAGACTGTGCTTTCTAAGCAGCTTCTTCAGGGGAGTGGCCTCTGGGTCTCTCCCAGCCCGGACCACACAGGGCAGGGCTTGGACCTGTTCTCAGGAGTGGCTGCCTCCTACCCCCAGGAGGGTAGGAATGAGTGGCCTGGAGCCCTGGGATTCGGAGACTGGGGAGGAAGCAGTGGGGATCTTCAGACCACTTGCCCTGGTGGCCAGCCTCTTCTTGGGCTGAGCTGTGTAGGGGGTGGGATCATTTTGCTCCAGGGATGGAATAGTGATGGCGGAAGTGCTGGCTGGCCTCTCCTGGTCACGCCACAGAGAGACGGGGCCTAGGTTAGTGATTTTCACAGGGCACCTTTGGGGCTTTCTTCTGGAAAGCAGTGGTGCCCTGCCCTCTTAAGTCCACACCTCCTTGTTTGTAACAGATGGCTTTGCTGTGGATAAGTGAGTTAATACAGCTAAGTGCTCAGAACTGTGCCCAGCATGTAGTTAACTGTAGTTGAAGTGTTAGAGTTTTTATTTTTCTTAACTAAAATTAAGAGAAATACAACCTGTTTACTCTGTGTGTGTGTGGTCAGTCAACTTAATGCCTCCTGTAATATAAAGGAGAACCAAAAGGAAATCGATTGTAGCATTTTGTGTATTCTAATATGTCAGTACAATCTGACATCACCAAGCAGTCAGATGCTAAGACCTCAGGTAGAACCAGCACGGCAACATCTACACAAGTGCTGACTGAGAGGAGAGTTTTGAAATAGTAGGGTGGGCTGCCTTCAGTGATATTTTTCTGAATGGTGGACAACTTCTGTTAAGTTCCAAACAAAGCAAAAGGCCAGTTTTCCCTCAGTTTACACAGTAGCTCCATTCCAGGAAAATTCAGTCTGTATTAACACTATAAAAATGCTTTCTTGTTCATATGTAAAATGGGGTTTGATTTATAATCAGATGATTATAGACAAATTTCTCACCTGCATGAATTAAGTTGTATGGGATTTGGGACAGTGTGTGAGTCCCCCAGCCACCCACTCAGTGCCACTAATGGTCCCCCAACACTGTGACAGCCAAAAATGCCCCCTAGGGGGCTGTATGGCCCTCATGAGAACCATCTGGGTGAAGGGTTAGGGCTTAAAGTTTGGAAACCCCCTTCTGGACCAGCCACTTTGGTAGAGGAGCCAGGGTTTGAACTGAGGGCTTCTCTTTCCCAGTGGTGGCTCTTTGTACTGCCCTGGGCTGCCTGGGAGAGTCTGAGCTCCTGGCACTGGGTTGGCAGCACCGCTGGGAACTGTGAGAGCAGAAGGCTCATGCTGGTCCCAGACTGTGAGCACCTGCTCTCTTAGTGTGACCTGTGATGAGCGCTGGGGGACAAGGCCACCTCCAAGTCGGGAGGAGGGGGTCTTGGGGCAGCTGGCCTTTTCCCTCATCCCTGTCTTCTCCAGTGGTGATTGAACACGGGTCAGGGGCTGGCCAAGCCCTCAGCTCTGATGGGTCTTACTCGGACAAGGATGGGTTTAGTGTCGGGCTGCTTAGTTTTGAGGGTGCCACTGGCTTCTTTCTCTGGGCCCCAGAGGGTGTAACAGGTCTGGTGGCCCCTTGGCTGATTGAGGCCTGCATGTAATTTTGTTTGACCAGCACAGCATACACATGTGCTTGCGTGTGTGTATTTCAAACTTGAATTAGTTGACATAGTTCAAAAGTCAGGAGAAAGATCTAATGTCAAGTGTAAACAAGGAACAGAATGGTGTGGGTAATGGGTGAGTATTTGTGTGGGGAAAAAACAAGTCTGGAAGAACGCGTAAAAGTCATGAATGGCAGCCGACTTTGGGGATGGGGCTGAGGTGGCTGTGCGGCAAGAGAGGGATGAGACTTTACGGCTCTCGTGTGCCTTTTGAATATCTTACATGTGCGTATAGTACCTTTTCAAAAAAAAATTTTAATAGCGAGATTTTACACGTCGATTCAGATTTCTGGTATTTCTGGAAAATGTTGAAAGCTTTGACCACAGTGGGCCAGAGTCTGTTGTGACAGCCGTTGACAGCAGTCTGAAAGCCCGCCCCAGCCTCTGCCCCTCCTTCCCTCTGACCCTCCTGTGGTCCTGGAGGTGTTTGTGTGGTGGCCTGTGGAGGGGTCTTTGGACCTGGGGGGAGGCTCATGTGATGTCAGGCATTGAGAGGACAGTAGCTAGAGCTCATCTAGTCGCTGTGGGGTCCATCAGGTCTGGGGAGCTCATGGATGGGTCTCAAGGGGCACTGCACCCCCAAAAGTTTTGTAATTAAAACGTTATGAATAAGGATACATATATTTTCCTGGAGATACACTCGATAGTTTTCATCAGATTCTCAAAGGCCTTGTGACAACAGGAGCGTTTAAGAGCCAGTGGGGAACCGGAGAACAGAGTTTGATCTCAGGTCACTCGGCCATGGATGGCAGATTTGGGGAGTAAGACCCTAACTCCAGGGCCTGGGCTGTGTCCCAACTGCCCTGATTCTACCCTTGTTGCCATAGGAGGAGGACAGGTGGCTACAGGCTCTTCTGTACAGCTGTTTAGGGGAGCAAGAAGGTGGTGTGAGTTCTTCCCCACAGCACATAGTAGGATGTGGGTGAGCCCAAGGCAGAGGCGGGGTCGCCTGTTACCTGCCTGCATCCCACGGTCCCTGAGCCATTCTTCTCTCCCCGCAGAGGCTGGGGAGCGGCAGCATGCAGCCGGAGGAGGGCACAGGCTGGCTGCTGGAGCTGCTGTCCGAGGTGCAGCTGCAGCAGTATTTCCTGCGGCTCCGCGACGACCTCAACGTTACCCGCCTGTCCCACTTTGAGTATGTCAAGAATGAGGACCTGGAGAAGATTGGCATGGGCCGGCCTGGTAGGTGGGGGCATTGGCCTTGCCTGTCGTCGCCCCACTGACCATTTACCTCCTCTGTCCTCAGGATCGGCAACCGCATGGAAGAGCCCTCCCCCCTTTATTCCGTGGGGTGGCAGAGCTGAGAACTCTCACTGCCTGTCCAAGAGCCCCCGCGGTGGGGCAGAGGGGCATCAGTAGATGCTGTACACAGTGAGTGCATGAGGACAGTTTGCGGTTGTGAAGGTGAATTGGAGTTTGAGGAATCTTACTTAAATTTCTGGCTACTCAGGATTAACTACGCACTCTGTTTTGTTTGTGCAGACATTTCTAGGGTGTATTTCTTCCATCTTCTCCTCTTTTATAAATGTAGAATTGAGTCTGTTCTGAACACCAGGGGGGTTAGTGTCCAGAGGTCTGTGGAGAAGGGAAGATAAAATCCTTCAGATGATGGTTTGCTGCTTTTCTACCCATCTCTCCCTTTCTCTGTCTCTCCTACAAAGATCTGTTCTATAAGTTGAACTCTTTTTTTTTTTTCTATGTGTTTATCCTGAAAGTAGTGACTATAGCTTCTAGAAGTCACAGTGTTCCTTGTAGAACATTAGAAACTTTTGAGTGCATTCAGCCTGAAATAGCTAAATAAGTAATGATGTGCTAATTTAGACACTGACTTACGCTGCTTTTAGCCTAGAGAGTTGATATCTGATGCCAGTAACATAATAAAATTTTATGGGAGAAGAACTCAAAATTGGGGAAATTCTGTCCGTTACCTTGATTTATTTTTTTTTTTCTTGAGAGTTGGCATAAGAGCACTACTGTTCAATTTTGGTGGTTAAATACCTCCATCCGGTTCGAGAAGGATTGCCTAGAAGTGGAATGCAGTGACCATCTGGTTAATGGCAGCCCCTGGTTGGTGGGGATGGCTTGTTTCCTTGGTGTCATCGTGCTGGGCAGTGTCTAGTGGTGGACTCCCCCCAGGGTGACCGAGGAAGCCTGCGATGGGCAGCAGCCTCTTGGGGGTGTGAGCGCCTTAACAGCACGGGTTCCCCTTCCTCCCCGCAGGCCAGCGGCGGCTGTGGGAGGCTGTGAAGAGGAGGAAGGCCATGTGCAAACGCAAGTCCTGGATGAGCAAGGTGGGTGGACAGGGAGGGACGTGGGAGGGGTAGCTCACTGGGGCCTCCTCTGGTGTCGTCCTGAGAGCCTTCCCCCACTCCCCGCAGTATAATCTCGCACTTTGTACAGACCTCCCACCTCCGGGGTCTTATCGGGCAGGGTGCTTGTAGAGCTGCCTGGCTAAGCGTCTGTCTCCGCTGGAGACGGCACTGAGTGGCCTGTGTGTAGCCTTGGCTTCACGTCCCCTCCCGCCAGGCAGTGGTGCCGGGCATGGAACAGGCGCTTGTTGACAAGTGCGCTGTAACTTGAGCCCTCGCTTTGCCTAAGTGTTGGGGCCGGTGTCCAGCGTGGGGCGGTGGGGCCGTCTGGACCCAGGACGTCTTTGCTTCCCTCATCCCGCACCTCCCTAGTCTGTGGAGGGTTTCTCTGGTCACCGGGCCCCACTGACAGCTTCCTTCCCCAAGGCCCGCCCCCACCCCGTTGCCCTAATTTGGGTCTCTGGAGTGGTGAGTCCCAGGTCTGACTCAGGGGAACTTTGCCCATTGTCTGGAAGACAATGTGAAAGGAAGTGAACCAGCCGGGCCTTCCCCCCACTTCTGGCCTCAGGGCTGGGGAGAGGGGCGGGCAGTGCAGAACAGCTGGATCTGGGATTGGGCCACAGAGATTTCCTGGCTGTGATCTGGCAAGGGGCTGTCTCTTGGGATCCTGTGGCCTTTTCTGGGGACACTGTCCTGGTCCCTTGCCCAGGTTTTAGGGGAGGATGGGTGTGTTGGGGCGGGCGAAGGCAGGAGGGAAGAGCCACGCGGTGTGCAGGATTCAGGGGGTCTTGGATCTACCACTGACTCACAGGAGGTCCCCGGGCCAGTCGGTTGACCGCTCCAGACTTGAGGCATGTGGCCAGTAAGACAGTGCCAGCCGCACTTGCCCAGCTTACCTCACGGGGCCTTGGGCAGGGTCCCTTGAGAAAAAGGCTGTGAAGGACCTTGTCAGCTGAACACTGCTTGCAAATGGAAGGGATGCCAGTTGCTGGGAGGAAGGACGGAGCAGCGGCCAGAAGAGGCCCTCAGACTGGAGACCCCTTCACCCCATACAGACAAGGCTCTGCCGACCTTGGGGGCAGGGACCAACTGGGCAGAGGGTGCCGCCTGAAGCCGAGGCTTTGCATGCCCTGGTAGGGTGGCCAAGTCAAGCTGACAGGGCCGCTCTGACCCTCAGGGCTTCCCTCCTGTCCCCTGACCTTTGGCCCCTTCCCTCTCCAGCCCAGGCTGCAGAGTCCTCTCCAACCTTCCTTCTTTCTGAGCCCTCAGCTCTAGGCCTCCCTCCAGAAGCCCAGCTGTCTTCCCAGGCCCTTCCCCGGCAAGGCCTTCCTTCATCTGCACCCCCATACACACTCACGGTCCAACCTCAGGCTCAAATTATCCTCTCCCCAGGCAGGATGAAGAGCAGCCGACTCCCTGGGGAGGGTGGAGACAGACAGCGCCAAATGGGCAACCCAGAGACGGGGCCAGGGCTAAAAATGGACAGGAGGTGTTTGCGAGGGCCCCTAGGGCTCCTGCCCATCTGCTCGGGTGAGGGGCTGGAGTCTGTGCTGGGTAGGGGTACAGAGCAGGGAGGGGGGCAGAGGTGGTGCCGGGCTTTGGGCTATCCCTGACTCCACAGCTGGGTGTGGGACTGCAGCCGCCGCAGGCTGCATGCCTGACAGCCCGTTTCTGGCACGTAGCCCGAGGCCACACCGAGGCCGTGGGTTCCCGTTTGGAGGTGTGGTCAGGAGGGGGCATGGGCCTCCAGCCAGGCCGCCCCCCAGAAGTTTGGCAAAGCCACAACCTGTCTGGCAGCCTCGCCAAGGACCCAGTGGGGCAGGACTGAATGACCGGCTCTGGGGCCTCAGGGTTCCATCTGGCCCCTGGCTGCCTTCAAACAGGTGTTCAGTGGAAAGCGGCTGGAGGCTGAGTTCCCCCCTCATCACTCTCAGAGCACCTTCCGGAAGACCTCACCCACCCCCGGAGGCCCAGCAGCGGAGGGGTCCCTGCAGAGCCTCACCTGCCTCATTGGGGAGAAGGACCTGCATCTCTTTGAGAAGCTGGGAGATGGCTCCTTTGGCGTGGTGCGCAGGGGCGAGTGGGACGCCCCCTCGGGGAAGACGGTGAGCTCTCTGGGTCCTGTGGGGCGTGGCAGGCCCTGCTCTGCCCTCTGAGGTGGATCTGTCCCCTCTGCTGGGATGTGAAGGGGGCTGGGGACAGGTCCAAAGTGGCTCACCCTGGAGTCCGTGCTCAGGGTTAACTAGACACATGTTCCTTTTTTCAGTTATAAAACTAATGATCATAAAAGTTTGGAGACTTAAAAATAAGAAAAACAAAAAAAAGCCTGTAATCCCACCACTCAGAGGAAGCAGAGTTAGCATTTACACCTTTTTTCCCTTCAGACATTTTGTTGAATTTCTTTAAGATACACATTTTAGACACAACTTTTTAACACTTGCCCTTTCATCTTAGTATTGTATTTAAAAAATTTTCCCTGGAGGGAAAGATAGCGTGTGTGCAGTAAAGCATACAGTTCTTGAATGTACGGCTCAGTGACTTTTCACATACGCGTGGGCCCGTGTGACCACTGTCCAGATTGTGATGTAGAACAGGGGTCCCCAACCCCCGGGCCGTGGACCGGGACCAGTCCACGGCCTGTTAGGAACCAGGCCGCACAGCAAGAGGTGAGTGGTGGGCAAGTGAGCGAGCTTCATCTGCCGTTCCCCATCGCTCGCATTAGCGCCTGAACCCTCATATCCAGCACCCCCCCATCCCAGTCTGTGGAAAAACCGTCTTCCACAAACCCGTCCCTGGGGCCAAAAAGGTTGGGGACCACTGGTGTAGAACATCTCTGTCACCCGAGAAGGCTCCCTCATGCCTCTTCCACTGAGTATAACCTCCCTTCAAGGGAAGCCACTCTTCTGATTTCTGTCACCAGATTAGTTTTATGGCATTTTATTTAAAGCATTATATTTAAAGCATTTTAAAAGCTTTAAATCCTTCTACACCAAAAACATATCTTATCATAACATTTTAATATTCCGTCATTGTACCGGTCATCTCTTACCTTGCGGTTGCCACTTAACCTGGGTACTCCCGCAGGAAGGGGAGGCCCGGCTCATGGCTGTTGGGGTAAGCTGCCCTCCCCCTGCCAGGCCACAGGCCCCTGGGACACGCTCACTCACCCGATGAGCAGGTCTGAGGCTGGAGTGGGGAGCAGGCTAGCCCGGAGTGTGGAGGCTGGGGCCTGTCCTGACTCTGCAGTCCCCACTCTGGCCAGGTGAGTGTGGCTGTGAAGTGCCTGAAGCCTGATGTGCTGAGCCAGCCAGAGGCCATGGATGACTTCATCCGGGAGGTCAATGCCATGCACTCGCTTGACCACCGGAACCTCATTCGCCTCTACGGTGTGGTGCTCACACCGCCCATGAAGATGGTAAGTGCTGTGGGCAGAAGGGGGATGGCAGCAGGGAGGACCCTGTGCCCCTCACCTCCTGCCTGTGCTGTGGTTACTCCCTCCATCCTGACGAAGGTCAGAGGTCCTCCAGATCCTGCTTTGGTCCCCCACCTGATGTGGCAAGGGGGCTCACAGGCCTACCCCGGTACTGACCGACCCTGGTGTCCGCTGGAGCTCACTTCCATCTCTCTGGGTTTGGCTTGTGTTCACCGGCAGAGGGTTGCACCCACGGGAGGGGCCGGTCCCAGAGTTTAGTGTTTGGCATTTGCTAACCTGAGCCTCTTTGGGTTGCTCTTCTGGGCCTCGGTTTCCCATGTTCCCTAGAGGGGAGAGGCTTGGGAAGCTGTAGGATTCCTAGAGGTCCCTGGAGAACAGGCCAGGGAGGAGCATGGAGCACGGCTCTGGCAGGCCTTGAGGGGAGGAGCTGAGGGAGGGGCAGGGCTCAGCCATGCTTATTCCTCCTTCCTCCTCCGTGGCCTCAGGTGACAGAGCTGGCACCTCTGGGATCGTTGTTGGACCGGCTGCGCAAGCACCAGGGCCACTTCCTCCTGGGTACCCTGAGCCGCTACGCTGTGCAGGTGGCTGAGGGCATGGGCTACCTGGAGTCCAAGCGCTTTATTCACCGTGACCTGGCCGCCCGCAATCTGCTGTTGGCCACCCGTGACCTGGTCAAGATCGGGGACTTCGGGCTGATGCGAGCACTACCCCAGAATGACGACCACTACGTCATGCAGGAGCACCGCAAGGTGCCCTTTGCCTGGTGAGGGGCAGGCGCTGCCGGCTCGCGGGGCCTGGACCAGCCCCCCCCCCACCCGGTCCCTACACACCCAGGCTTCAGAGCTTCCAGGGCCTTCCATACACCCACCAGCCCTTGTCTCTTCTGGGCCCAGGGTGCCCTTGTTGTGTGCCCATCCATTCACTTATCCATCCGGTAATTCTCAGGGGCCCACGTGCCAGGTGCTAGGGTGCACAGGGATAAGTGCTGTAGGACACATTAAGGCTTCCTGGAAGACGCAGTTTTAAGCTCCTGAAATACCAGAAGTTAGCCAGGCAGAGACTGGCTGCTAATCGTGTCCCAGGTAGAGCTGGGGGCAGGCAGGGCCTTGTAGACTGACGAGGGATGTTCACCTGCACACTGGGGTGGTACCTGGCCCTGCCCTCGCCCCTGTGTGAGCTTATCGTGTGCTGAGACCGTCATGATCCTCTGTTGTCAGAGGCTCCTGAAGGAGTGTCATCTCCTTGCTTTGGGGTGGGAGGAGTCGGTCCAGTTCTGGTTGCCAGAAAACCCTCTAATCCAGGATGTACAGTCACCCCTAATTAATTACTGACTTTATATCTAGGATGATCACACATCCTGGATTATGCCTGATGTCCTGGAGTAATTAATAGCACCTCCTTTCATACTCAAGTGTCCTGGTTTGAATGGTAAATTATAAGGTCACCTTTTTTTATGCAGCCCTCTTAAAACAATCCTGTGAAGTGAGCAGATTATTGTTATCCCCATTTCACAGATGAGGAACGTGGGGCTTAGAGCTCTTGGGTGACTTTCCCTGGGTCCCACGCCCTTTGAGTGGCAGGGCCAGCTCTCCAGTCCCATGAGGTATCTCTGATTCTCCATCTAGGGCGGCTTCCTCCTCACTCCCCATGCCTCAGTCCACCGTGGAATGAATACCCTTTGTTAGCTTCCCTGCAGTGCCATTTTTCTTCCTTACCCAAGAGGGAGCTCCAGAGAGTGTGTGGGATGAGGAAAGCGACTGTGACTGTTCCCACCCATTTTGGTTCTTCCCCAGGCCCTATCCAGATTTCCCACCCACACCTTCCTGCTGAAATGACCTAAATCCTAGGATCCTGCCCCAAATCTGGAAATTGTCATCCTCCCACCACAATTAGAAAACAGCCTGATATCTTATCCCACCCCACTTTTTGCCCCTTCTGGAGCTGCTGACCTTCTTCCTTTCCCTGACATGGGAACATCCTCCTCTCCCCACCCCAGGCCGCGCGTGGAAAAAAGACCTGAGCAGAGACAATTTTGTCCAAGTCTGTGCACCCCGTAGTTAAGAAGTCCTTAACTTCACACTGTGCCCCCAGTACCTACTGTGAACCTGGGCACGCGGGGCAACGGCACACTTGTGCATGAGCATTTGGGGTCCACTGGCGCTGATGCAGGGGGTGGGGGTGCTCTGAGAGGCCTTCTGCTTGACCCCTGTCTCTGCCAGGTGTGCACCTGAGAGCCTGAAGACTCGCACCTTCTCCCATGCCAGCGACACCTGGATGTTTGGGGTCACGCTGTGGGAGATGTTCACCTATGGCCAGGAGCCCTGGATTGGCCTCAATGGCAGTCAGGTGAGGGGGCTGGGGCTATGCTCCCCACAGCGTGGCTGGGGGTTGATTTGATCCTTGTCTCCCAACCTGGCCCTGTTGGAACTGGCTCCTACCTGTTGGAATCCCTGTCTCCCTTGCCCTGTGTCTGCCTGACCCCCCCAGGTAAGCTGAGCAAAGAGCACGGCCCCCAGTGGTCAGGAACAGGCCGGCCTGGGCTTTTTCGCAGTCCTCCTTTGCCACGGCCCCCTGTTCGGAGGCCCCAGACCTAGGGGTAAGGGTCAGAGGCCCAGGGTGCAGGCAGAGCTCTTCTTTGGGGTACAGGCATGGCGGCCAGCAGTTCCAGCCGTTCCGTGGGCTGGGGGGGGAGATGAGCGGTGAAGAGCCGGGTGCTCTGCTTGTCCTCAAACTGCACCTCCCCACCACCAGATCCTGCATAAGATTGACAAGGAGGGGGAGCGTCTGCCCCGGCCCGAGGACTGCCCCCAGGACATCTACAATGTCATGGTTCAGTGCTGGGCTCACAAACCAGAGGACAGACCCACCTTTGTGGCCCTGAGGGACTTCCTGCTGGAGGTGAGGGCAGATCTGCCCCCGGGGGCAGGGGTATCGAGCAGGTGTCAGCCTGAGGTGGTTAGTGACCTGTCTCTGCCCCCAGGCCCAGCCCACTGACATGCGGGCCCTTCAGGACTTTGAGGAACCAGACAAGCTGCACATCCAGATGAACGATGTCATCACCGTCATTGAGGGGAGGTAGGGAGCGCGGGGGCTGTGCCTGCACCGCTGTGAAGGGCACAGACTGGTTGGGCTTGGGGCCCAGAGCCATTCTGCCTCTCAGGTCCCCATGGCAACAGCCCCTCTCAGGGCTCCTGCAGCAAGAGGGGAGGGCAGGCCTGGGTCCGCCTGAGTGCATGGGGTTAAGTATGCAGGTGCGGTGGCTCGCAGGGGGGTTTCCCTGCCTAGCGTCTCCTCTGTCACCCTTTCCCACCAGACTCCAGTGCTGGCTCTGTGGGTTGGGGCCTCACTGCCGTAATGGTGGGGTGTAGGAAGTGGAGCAGCCTGGCCTCGGGGCCCAGCTGGGACTCCTGGACATTCTTCCTCTTATCCTCCCCTGCCCCACCTCTTCCCTCTCCTCCCAGGATAAGGACTCTGGACTCCCACCTGGGTGCCCTTCAGTAGCCCCAAGCAGCCCTGCCTCTTCCTGGCAGCCTCTGCCTTCCCAGGGCTCTCCTCTGTCCTCTGCTGGGCCTCCCACCTGGCCATTTTGTCCCCGGGCTGCCCTCACAGGGTCTCTATTCCTGCCCCCTCAATCCCCCTCACAGCTGGCAACAAGTGTCTGCCTGCAGGCAGCCTCTCCTGAGTCAGGTCTCCCACCTGGAGCCCCCAAAGTTCAAGCCTGCCTGCTGTGGAGGCCCCCCTACCGCTCAAGCCACCCTCTGTTATCTCATCCCCAGGGTGTCTGAGAAGCTGGTTGCGGTGGGGAGGGCTAGAGGTGCCTCTGGGGTAGGGGGTGAGCACGGAGGACCCGGAAGAGGAGCGAGGCAGAGGAAATCCCCCACGCTCCCAGCCCCTCTGACTCAGAGCCAGGCAGGGACTTCCCACGGAGCCCTTCCTACCTGGACTTCAGGTTTGGGGGTCTGAGACCTTTGGATAAACCTTGTGCCTCATGGGGGGTTGTTGAGAGGGAGTGTTTCTGGGTCTGAGTCAGACTGACAGAGTAGGCCCTGGAGCCCGGGCTGGCTGTGGAGGAGCATGGCCTGCACGCGTTGTGGCCCCAGCATCTCCTCCTCAGGCTGGGGCTCCCCTCACGTTCGGGCCCCGTATCTGTGAATTAAGAATGACATCCTAGCAAGTTGGGCAGGGGGAGGTATGGTTGGGGAGTTAGTGGTGGTGGACAGAAAGCTAGAAAGCTGCTAGGAGAGAAGCCTGGAGGAAAGGAAGGAATACGTAGTCTGTGGTTTGGAGCTAAGGGGCCAGGGAAGGGAATGCAGGCGTGGCAGTCTGGGGAGCATTCTGGAAATAGGAAGATTAGGGTGGGGGCCCTTCTGGAGGTGCATGGCAGGACCTTCAGCTAGAATCTGAGCCTACAGCCATTCCCACCTCCAGGAGCCAGAGGGCCCTGGACCTGAGCCCTCTTGTGCCCTGTAGTCCCCAGGTCTTTATTTCCCTCATCCCTTGCTCTCAGTAGGGGTGACTCAGGGGCTTTGTGTGTTTCTGGGGCGTTTGTCTCTGGAGCTGGCAACCTGGGTCACCACTGGAGTGAGGCGGGGAACAGGAGGGGAGAGGGGAGCCACTCCTCCTGGGAGGCCACCGTGGGTGGGCCCTGCCCCGCCCTTTCGTCACAGGCTTGGGTTGGCCCAGCTGCTGGCTCCACCGCCACTGCCTGCCAGTGTGGGCTTGCTGGGTTCTTCCTCCAGGGCCACCGGCCGACTTGGACCGCAGTGCCTGCCGCAGGTCCCTGGAGCTACTCAGGAGGTGGGAGGTGAGGGGCAGGAGGCATGACAGCCGGTGAGGCTTTGGGAGTGGGCCTGTGTGTCGGTGGTACCAGAGCTTTAAATGCCCCCTTGTTTCCTTGGTGCCCCAAGTGTGTTTGTTTGTCTGGCTCTGTCTCCGTTTCTCCGGGTGGGTGGGCTCTGTTCATGGGTGTCCCTTTGGGTCTGGGTTTGTACGTGTGGGTCTCGGTCTGTTTCTCCATCTTCCTTTAGCAGCCTGGCTCTCAGCTGTCTCGTATCTGTGCTCTTCTGTTAGACTGGGGTTTCTTCTTGCAGAAGCTGTCTCCTAGCCAGAGTCTGGAGCACCCTTGCCCCTGGCTCTGACTGATTTTTTAGACTCAGGGCTTCTCGGGGTACCAGGTGGCGGGCAGAGAGAGGACACCAGATGTCCTGTGAGCCAAGCTTGCGAGGCTCTGTCTAGACTGTGAGGGACAGTTGATGACCACTCTTTTCCAGGGGGTCTTCTTTGGAGGCTGGGATGGCTGACAGAACTTTGATGTTCTGTTTTCACAAACCAGAGAAGGGGGACAGAGATTCTGAAATCCATGTGTAGATCCTTGGCCTGGCCTGGTCCCTGGAGCCTTTGCTTCCTGTGGTGGGTGGGAGAGGGGGAAGCAAAGGGGGTGTGTTGTCCCTCAAGGCCAGGGGCTGCCGGGGACACCTGGAGAGAAGTGCGTGGGGTGGTGTTTTGAGCAGAATGTTTAAGCCACATTTGTCAGCCATTTCTGGGCTGCCTAAGCCAGAACTGGGATAATGGGCTGAGGTTTCCAGAGGCTGGTCCCCAAGAGAGCTGGGGCAGCCGTCGGTGGTTCTTAACCCAGGCCCTGGTGTTTCCCAGGTGCTGCTTCACATCTTGTCTGTCCCAGGATGCTGTCAGGCAGCCTGCTGGAGGTGCCTGTCTTTGCTGCGGGGACTGTGCCCTCCACTTGCCATGGAGACTCTGGGCTGTTCTTGGAAGGGGAAGGGAGGTGTGGCCAGAGCAGGCTGGGTGGGAAGGGCTGGGCTGGTCCTCTCTGGGCTGCTGGTATCTCCGCCCCACTGAGCCTTGGAGGGGGACCAGTGGGCAGCGTGACGTAACGTTGGCCATCTCGGGAGTTATAATTGACCCTCGTTGGGAGGAAGCTACTTCCGTGCTTGGGATGTCATTCCCAAGGGGGTCTTTCTTATACATACTCTGCACTCCCCACTCCCCTTCCCCAGTAGCAAGGGCTGTCGTGCCTCCTGCCCCTCACCTCCCACCTCCTTTTTTGAGACTTGATGTGAGGACTCCCAGCAGTGATAAAGGGAGCCCTTCCTTCTGGGCCTGGCTCTAGCCTTGGCCATACCTGTAACAGAGAGGTAGGCTTGGCTCTGCTCCTGCTCTCAGAAGTGGGTCCAGAGGAGGCTTCCGAGTGAGGGTCTGTTAGCAAAAGGAAGGGAGCAGAGGGAGTGGCCTCCTACCCATCTGGTCTTGCTCAGGATCCACTGGGAGGGCGTGGTCACGGCATAAACCTGGCCTTGGACGCGAGTCTGTTCCACTCTGCACTGCTTCTCCACCTCAGTTAACAAGCATCTCTGAAGAGGTGTGGAGAGCAGAGTCCAGCGTCCAGCCATGGACTTGGTGTCTGAGCCTGTTCCGTGGAGGGGCACGTGGGACCCAGGGGGCCCATGGGTGTTGGGTGAGAGCAGCATCGGGGTCTGGGGGCCAGGGGCTCCCCACCCTGCCTCCTTGGCCTCAGCCGGCCTGGGGGTGTGGGGTGGGGGGAGGGGAGGCGTTTCTCTCTTTGGAATGGCCCTGCTATTTTTGGATGGGCTTTGTCCCTTCCAGGTGTTGTCCTCTCTTCTTCCTTCCTTTCCTGCCCTTCCCACCCAGGGGTGCTGGGTGGTAATCACAGGGTTGCTGTGTCTGTGGTGGCTGGTCAGCAGCCTTGCTGACAAGGAGGCTGGGCTCTCGTCCCTCCCCCTCCACGCCTCTTGGCTCCCCAAGGATTGCTGTGTTTGTGGGGTTTGACATTAGGTCTCTGGGACAGGCTCTTTGGGGGTCACACTGGCCCAGTGGCCACATCACCTCGCGGAGGGGGGTCCAGGTGTTCGGGCCTCACTGCCTCCTTCCAGCCTCCACCCCTCCCAACCCCTCTGGTCTGGCTGCAGCTTGGAGGAAACCTTTCTTTGTGCTCCTGCTATGGACAGGTGATGTACAGGTGGGGGGCTGACAGTGAGCGGATGCGGCTTGGTGCCCCACACGTCCGCTGCCTTAGCCCAGAGTCTGCCCGTCCTCAGGTGTGCGGCCTTAGCCCAGAGTCTGCCCGTCCTCAGGTGTGCGTGATCCCAGCAGATGCAGGAGCCTCGTGGCCTGTTGGATTTTGGGCATTGGAAGCGTCCAGGAGGGCGCTCTGTTCTTTCTTGCCCACCTGGCCCGGCTCCCACCCCCACCCCAGGCCTGGACTTAGGCTGTGCCAACAGATTCTGTGTCTGAGGTCAGAGCGAGGGGCTGGTGGTCCCATAGTCCAGCCACACTGGGAGGCTGGGTTCCCTTCTGTACCCCTTGTTGAAGACAAGAGTGGAGCTCTCCTCCCAAGGAGGTGGATGGGGGCCAGAGTGGGGGTCCCGCGGTCCTAGCAGGAGGTGGTGGAAGGCACTGGAGATGTGTAAACTGGTGATGTGATAGCGTGGGTTGCCCCAGGTGCTTCCAAAACTTGGAGGGCTGACTGCAGTAGATGGGATTGTGGTAGGAGGGCTTGGCCCCAAGCCCAGTCCTAAGGCCATGGTTCTCCCTTGGGCCGTTGTAGCTCAGAACTCCTGGAACTGGGTTGAAGAGTGAGATCGGATGGCTAGGAGAGGACTAGGGCTTAGGCCTTGCCAGGGGAGGAGGGAGGCGAGGTGGTATTGTGAGAAGGGCGCTGGCTTCACGGATTAACAACTGGGTTTGAATCCTGGATCTGCTGTACTCTTTCTGGTAACTGTAGGCAAGTCATGTCACTTGTTTGAACCTGTTTCCGTATTTGTAAACTGTAGGAAAAGCTATCTGACCCACCTAGGGCACTTAGGGTAAGGCTGCGTGCAAATACCAGGCCCTGTACTGGGTGGGTGGCAGGTCCTGGGCGGCTGCTGGGAGGAGGTGGGCTGGTGGCAGGCTACTCTGATCCTGGGCCCTTAGCCCTTGTACTCTCTTCTGCCAAGGTGGTCAGATACCACGGCTAAAGAGAGCTTGGTGTAAAAAGGGTCCCAGTCCTTGGGACTGTCCCACCACTCCCTGGTGTTCACCATGTCACCGCTGTTGCACAGGGCTGAGAATTACTGGTGGCGTGGGCAGAACACACGGACGCTGTGCGTGGGGCCCTTCCCTCGCAACGTGGTGACCTCTGTGGCCGGCCTGTCAGCCCAGGACATCAGCCAGCCCCTGCAGAACAGCTTCATTCACACAGGGCATGGTGACAGCGACCCCCGGCACTGCTGGGGCTTCCCTGACAGGATCGATGAGTGAGTACTGGCAGGGTCCCGCCCGGGGGCTCCAGGGCCAGCAGCCCCTCTCTGGGCATGCAGGCTCTCCAGGCCTCCAAAGGTCCCAGTTACAGCCGTGGGCCAAGAGTCTCTTGTTCAGCAGCTTTTCCTTGTCGGCAGAACTGGGGTTGGAGCTTCAAAGGATAAATGGCCTCCAGGGTCCACACCTTAAGCCCCCCCCTGGCAAACTGGCTTTAGGAGAATGGCCTTGGGAAGAGCCTTTGGAAGTAGTTCAGTAGGAAAGCTTCTCATGATCCCCAGCACTTGGGTGGCAGTTTCCCTTCTCCTGCTGGTAGGACCTGAGTCCTGGAGATGGGAGCTGCTGGCTCAGGCCCAGGGGTGCAAGGTGCAGAAAAAGCTCCCTACGGGGAAACTTCAGAGTGCCCACCTGCCTGCTCACTCTGTACCTGGGAGGGGGGTTCAGCCTCCTTTAAGTGAAAAGACGAGGTCACGGGATGGGGGGCATCTGGGGAGGATACACAGGAGAATTAGTCACTTCCTGGGGGCCCCGCCCGAGGGTGCCACTTGGAGCTCCTCCTGCTGGGCCTCCGAGCCTCTGTGCTGGCAGTACGGGGTTCCCGGGCAGT
This sequence comes from Neophocaena asiaeorientalis asiaeorientalis, assembly GCF_003031525.2. Classification (NCBI taxonomy): domain Eukaryota; kingdom Metazoa; phylum Chordata; class Mammalia; order Artiodactyla; family Phocoenidae; genus Neophocaena; species Neophocaena asiaeorientalis. Next base: position 1,186,871 of record NW_020174133.1, on the reverse strand, counting down.
GCTCTCTCCTCTGACTTCTGAAAGGCTTCTGCCCCGGGGGCGTGGCGCAGCGGGCCCTTCACCCCCTGCCCCGCACACCAGAATGCTGAGCCCTGGGAGAGTGCCCGTCTCTTGCCTCACAGGAGCCAGGCGAGGGCCTGAGAGAGCTGGGGCCGGAGAAGGCAGACACCTTCCAGAAGGCGGCCCGGCACCCTCTGCCCTGCTCCTGGCGTGCCATGGCCAGCCCAGCCCCATTCCTCTGGGCTTTAATCAGCCCCAGTAACTACGTCCCAGATGCTGAGTTGGCACAGGGGTTGCAGGTGAATTGGGAGCCTGGCGGTAGCCTGGCCCATACCCTACCTCCTGGCAGTGGGGCAGAAGGATGCCTCCTGTCCAGCCTGGCTGGGGCAGTGTAGCCCAGATGCCTCAGGGCCTGGTAGGAGAGAAGAGAGTGTGCCAGCAGGTGGCTGCTGGGCATGGGTTGGGGTGCCTTGGGGTTACAGAGGGCCAGCTCTGCCCTTTTGGGGTGTCCTTGGAGCTCCTACAGTCCTAGGTTTTTCAGCCTACAGTCAGGAGTTCTTTCTCTGCCCCCTCTCCACTGTACCCTCCCCTGGTTCCTGCTAGATCTACAGAAGGGAGCTACCAGGGTCAGAAGTCCTGGGCTCCAGGCCTGCGTCTGCAAGGGGCTTGGATGACCCCAGGGGACAGGCCCAGCACCTCCTCCAGGGTGCCCTCACTGCCGCCGCCCCACACCCTTACCCATCTCTGACCTGCATCTCTCCCCACAGACTGTATCTGGGAAACCCCATGGACCCTCCCGACCTGCTGAGTGTGGAACTGAGCACCTCCAGACCCACCCAGCATCTGGGCAGGGTGAAAAGTAAGGGCCCCCAAGCCCTGGTCCCCTAGTTCATCAGCTGCCCAGGAAGGGATGCTGTCTCCTCAGGCCACCCCGAGCTGGCTGTTCCTGCTCTGGGACGGTTGGGTCAGGGCAGCATGGGGACAGCTGTGTCCCTGGCTCCGGCTGGGCGTGGGGCGGACGGCAAGAGGCAGCTGTATCCGCCGAGGTGGGCATCCTCGGTCTGGCCCGCACTGGCCTGCCTGCTCAGCTTCCCTCCTCCCTCCTCCTTCCCGCCGTGCTCAGATCCTGGCTCTCCTCACTCCCCCTAATCCTGCTCTCCTCTCCTGCCAAAACCACCCCACGGGCTCCATCTTGGCCAGGAGCCTCATCCATCTCCCGGATCCAGGGCCTGTCGCTCCGGAACATAGTTTTCCCATCCTGCCGCCCCATTGCTTCCCATTGCTGCTGGGTTTGTACATTCATTTGCCCCTTTTCACATCTCTCTCTCTCTCTCTCTCTCTCTCTCTCTCTCTCTCCCCCCTCCCCCCTCCACACTCTGCCCTCTTGTCTGACTCTGTCTCCCCTTCCTTGTCCTTGCTCTGCCCCCTCTACTCTCCGCATGACCTTTCTCGCAGGGGAGCCTCCACCTCGCCCTCCTCAGCCTGCCATCTTCACTCAGAGTAAGTGGGGCTGCTCTTGGTGCCTTGGCCCCCGCCCCCGCCCCCTCTCTCCTCTCATTTCTCTCCTCCTGGAAGGTACAGAGCCCCAGCTGTCCGGGGTGGGAGGGGAAGTGGGTGTGTGCTGTGAGCTTTTGCCGCTGACCTGGCCCGGCATGCCTGCCTCTCCCCCAACCCCCAAAAGCCTGGGCTTCGGGAACAAGAGTGTGGTCCTGGCACCCACTCTGCCACTGTCCGCCATTGCCTGGCCCTGCCTCACTTCCTTTGGGACCTGCAGAGGCCGTGTCTGGGCTTTATGCCAGTTGATCAGGAGCTCTGTCCTCTCTAAGGATAGCTCCTATTGCCCTTGATGGTGGGAGATGGCCCATAGCCCCCTGCCTGCACTAATGGTGTGCCGTACGTAATGGGGTAGGGATTACTAACCAGGGCTCAGGAGCCGGGGCATATGGGATCTTGTGTTGATGGAGGGGTGTCAGGCAGGCAGGTGTGGGGTGTTCTTGCTCTAGCTGAAATGGAGGGAGGGGCTCGCCAGGCCCCATAGAGGGCTGCCAGCCACCGGCGCAGGTACTGCCCTCCTGTTGAATGGGGTCTGGGTGCGCAGAGAATTCTGGCGGCTGAGGGCTGACCTCTGGGGGAATTGGGAGTGGGGAGTTGGTGGGCTGTCTTCCCCACACCCCACCTTTCCCATCGGCCTGCCTGACGCTGCCTCCCTATTGGGATCTACCTTCCATCGCAGAACCAACCTACGACCCTGTGAGTGAGGACCAAGACCCCCTGTCCAGCGACTTCAAGAGGCTGGGCCTGCGGAAGCCAGGACTGCCCCGTGGGCTGTGGCTCGCGAAGCCCTCTGCCCGGGTGCCGGGCACCAAAGCGGGCCGCGGGAGCAGTGAGGTCACGCTTATCGACTTCGGTGAGGAGCCCGTGGTCCCGGCCCCACGGCCCTGTGCGCCCTCACTGGCACAGCTGGCCATGGATGCCTGCTCCTTGCTGGACAAGACCCCGCCGCAGAGCCCCTCGCGGGCCCTGCCCCGGCCCCTGCATCCCACGCCAGTGGTGGACTGGGATGCGCGCCCGCTGCCCCCGCCTCCTGCCTACGATGACGTGGCCCAGGATGAGGATGACTTTGAGGTCTGCTCCATCAACAGCACCCTCGTGAGTGCAGGGGTCTCTGCTGGGCCCAGCCAGGGCGAGACCAATTACGCCTTTGTGCCTGAGCCGGCGCGGCTCTTCCCTGCCCTGGAGGACAACCTGTTCCTCCCGCCTCAGGGTGGGGGCAAGCCGCCCAACTCGGCCCAGACCGCAGAGATCTTCCAGGCGCTGCAGCAGGAGTGCATGCGGCAGCTACAGGTCCCGGCCGGCTCTCTGGTCCCCTCGCCAAGCCCGGTGGGCGACGACAAGCCCCAGGTGCCCCCCCGTGTGCCCATCCCCCCGAGGCCCACACGCCCACGTGGGGAGCTGTCTCCAGCCCCCTCGGGCGAGGAGGAGATGGGGCGGTGGCCTGGACCTGCCTCCCCTCCCCGGGTGCCACCCCGGGAGCCCCTGTCCCCACAAGGCTCCAGGACCCCCAGCCCCTTGGTGCCACGCGGCAGCTCCCCGCTGCCACCCCGGCTCTCCAGCTCACCTGGGAAGACCATGCCCACCACCCAGAGCTTCGCCTCAGACCCCAAGTATGCCACACCCCAGGTGATCCAGGCACCTGGCCCCCGGGCTGGCCCCTGCATCTTACCCATCGTCCGTGATGGCAAGAAGGTCAGCAGCACCCACTACTACCTGCTGCCTGAGCGCCCACCCTACCTGGAGCGCTACCAGCGCTTCCTGCGTGAGACCCGGAGCCCCGAAGAGCCGACCCCCATGCCTGTGCCCCTGCTGCTGCCCCCTCCCGGCATCCCAGCTCCTGCTGCCCCCACTGCCACCGTTCGACCAATGCCTCAGGCTGCCCCAGACCCCAGGGCTAACTTCTCCACCAACACCAGCAACTCAGGGGCCCAGCTGCCAGCCCTGAGGGCCACTGCTTGGCTGCCACAGAGGGGCTGCCCCGGGGACGGGCCAGAGGCTGGACGGCCAGCAGAGAAGATCCAGATGGTGAGTAGTGGGCCTGGCTAACAGGATGAGGAGGGGCAGGGGCCCGAGGGACCCAGAGGAAGGGGCCCGAGTGGTGCTGACGGGTGGGTGGGTGTGCCCAGCTGCAGGCCATGGTGCATGGGGTGACCACAGAGGAGTGCCAGGCGGCCCTGCAGAGCCACAGCTGGAGCGTGCAGAGGGCTGCCCAGTATCTGAAGGTACCACCACCTCCTGCCCACTCTGGCTTTCAGGGACCCTGAAGACTGGTTCTGCGGCTCTCCTCCAACCCTCCTGCTCCCTGCCCCCACCCTCACTCTCCTCTGTCCCGCCCTGGTCCAGCACCCCTCGGCCCCAGTGTGTCCCACGGCACCACCCTCTGCTCCTCAGGTGGAGCAGCTCTTTGGTTTGGGTCTGCGGCCGCGAGGCGAGTGCCACAAAGTGCTGGAGATGTTCGACTGGAATTTGGAGCAGGCTGGCTGCCACCTGCTGGGCTCCTGCGGCCCAGCCCACCACAAGTGAGCAGACCTTGCCCCTGCCACCTTCCTGTCCCCGGGGTGTCCTGGAGCAGTCACTCTGGGAAAAGCCAACAGCTCACAGCCACACACGGCCAGACACAGGGCTCCAGGCGGGAGGAGGGAAAGGGGTCCCGATCCCAGGACACAGTTCTCGGAGAAAACAGCTTCTCCTAAGCACGTTTATCTAGACTTCACAGGCGCTTTGTTAAATGAGCTAATGAGTAAAAGGAGTTGGAGCCTCTCTGGTTGCAGGGGGCTTGCTTCCTGACCGGGCTCCAGTGAGCAGCAGGTTAGGATCCAGTGGTTTAAACAAACCTCTCTCACCTCTTCATTTCCTATTTCAGTTTAAAGTAACAAAGATTTAATGCCTTTTTAAAGGAATGTCTAATCAAAAAAAAAAAATCCATTACTTTCCTATAAAAAATGTATGTACGTGTATATATAACACAATGTATAGATATATAAATAACATACTTGATGTAGAGTATAAATACATACAAGTGAAAGTTTTATCAAGTCAAAAAGTGAAATCCTTCCCTGGGGGGCGCTGGCGGGGTGGGTGTGCCGGAGTCCTCTGGCGGCAGACAGCTGGAGCTCGGAGCCCAGCCTTCTGATCACACGTGGCGTCAGCTTATGCTCCTTCCCTGACCTCTCAGGGTCCTCATCTGTAAAACGTGTGTAATGATAGTGCCTACCTCATAGAACTGGTTAGGAGAATTAATGAGGGATGCACCGCACAGCAAGTGTCTGGCCCATGGGACGCCATCGCTGAACGTTGGCCATTACCTCGTGGTTATTCTTACTGATGTGCATCGGTTACTCTAATACACGATACTGCTGGTGTCTTTTTCTTAGTTTATTAAAGAAGTCATCCCAGGATGCTAAATTCCAAAATTAGTGCCTAGAACCACCAGTTTTCAACCGATTTGGCTGACCCTGAGAGGCCCCTCTCGCACCCACCCACACTGGACATTCCATACTCTGTTGCACTGACCCCTGTTGATGGAAGGGCTTTCTGGGTGTTTCCCATCCTTTAGGCGCTGAGATGTCTGGAGACCCAGAGGATCTGCCCCGAAGGAATCATTTGAGCCTGTCCATCTGACGAGGGTGGGGAGATGCCCTGCCAGGCCTGGAGGACCTGCTGCACCTGCTGCCCCCAGTGGCAGAGCGAGGCCAAGGCAGCAGGAGGCTGGGAGCCCCGCCTTGCCTGTCCCTCCCTCACCCAGCGCTGTCCCTGCAACTTCGGAGCTCTCAGTGCACCCAGCCGAGGTGCAGGAGGGAGCCTCTTGTAGGCAGGCCTGGGGGTGGCCTCAGAAGGCCCTGTGGCTGACCTGCCTCTGGCTTCAGTCCCTGGTGGGGCCTGGAGCTGAAATGTGTTGCCAGGCCCTGCCGGCGGGGAAGCCAGGCTTGACCCCGGGCAGGGAGGATGTGTTGGCCATGCAGAAAGGTGGACCAGCACCCAGGGCGTGGGGCGGGGGCCCTCCCCAGGGAGCCCCTGGCGGCAGTTGGGGTGTCGGACGGAATGTGACTTGTGGCCTCACCATGGACATGTTATGGGACTTGGCTGGTGTTAGGATCTTGTGCCTGGAAATAGCCTGAGGTGGCTCAGGTAGCAGAGCTAGGGTGCCAGATCGTTCTCTGGCAGGGACCAGGGCCCAAGGCCCCAGGGTTGGAAGGAGACCAAGGGGGCAGCTGCCCTGGAGGGACTCCAGTGCTTCCTCTGACCCAGCTCTTCCCTTGTGCTGTTCTTTGTTTTCCCACCAGCCTCTTGCCAAAGTTTCTGCCCCAGCTATGAATATCTGCTTCTTCCAGAGAAATAAAGTTAGTTTCTATTTTATGTTACTAATTTGTGTCTGCCTGCTTCTTTGCCTCTTGGTCAGCAGCCCGAGGCCCCTGGGCTCCCCAAGCCACTGCCCTCTGTCCCAGGCCACAGGCCCTGTAGCGCCACCTGTTGACGGAGGGGGTGAAGTGCAGGCCTGGTTGACCCTAACAGGTCTCTCCCTTTCCGGGGCTGGACAGAGCCCCACCTGACTCAGAGCCCCTAGGTTTTATCTCTGATGTTCCATGAGGCAGGATATACCACAGGACAGAGTACAGTAACTCAATTAGTGGGAGCTAAGCCAGAAACTTTCATAACATGGAAGGACTCAATATGTATAAGTATTTTAAGTTTATTTTTCTGAATAGCTAATAATTCACATGGTTCAAAATTCAGAAGGTACTAAAAAGTATACAGTGAAATTCCCCAGCCCAGCTGCCACCTCTCCTCTCCAGAGGCTGCCTTTAACATCAGTTTCCCGTGTGTTTCTAATTTTTTTCACTATTTTGAAGAGCTCCATAGCCTTACTGAAAGAACTCTTGTTTAGGGTTGCATGGATATGGTTTTACGATAATCTATTTAACCAGGCCCCTTTTTATGGAGGGATATTTGGTTGTTTCCAGTCCTTTGCAGTTATAGCCATTGCATCAATAAATGGCGAATGTGGGTTATTCCTTACTTGCAAGGCAATCCGAAGGATGAGTTCCCAGAAGCAGCGCTCCTCAGTTAGGGTGTGTGTGGCTAATGAGGGATCCTGCAGTTGGGAAAGTTATCTCCCCACAGAGGAGGCTCTTCCCGATGTTACAGCCACCAGTGTGTGAGAGCTTTCCATGTGGTACCAAAGCTTTCTGATTTTTGACGGTATGACACGTGGAAAATGGTGTCTTGATAGTTTTAATTGCATTCCTCTAATGAATGAATAAACATTTAAAAAATAAGTTGGGCCATTTATATTTCCTTTTCTATAAGCTACCTATTAATAGCTTCTGTGGAGCCCTACATCAAGAGCACAGGACAAAAATTCTGGAATTAACCAAACCCCATGGCAACTGTTGCGATGGGCTCTCCTAGTCTAAACCAGGCAGCCCCCCAGCTCCGTATTAGGCAAAATGATCACCATGTCATAACCTTGTAGCATCCTGACCAATCACCTAGTGCCATCCTGCCAGCAGGAGTTTCTTTGTCGTGATGCTATAAAAGTTGGCTACTAGCCCACAAAGGGGGTCGGCTCTCCCTGGTCTATCAGGAAGTTGGCCTGCTGTATTGGCAGCGCCCCTCACTAACTCGGCTCTGCTCTTTGTTCTCAATAAACTCACTGTTTTCTAAAATACTTCGTGTCTGGAAATTCTTCCTCCAACCCGCGCTCGGACCACGACATTTTGGTGGCCCGTACGGGGACATCTCTTGGGGGATCTCCTCCCCAACCTCCTCTCCTCATTTCTTGGGACCCTCTGTGAACAAGCAAGCTACGGGGGAAGCAGCAGAGGAACTCTGGCCAGGGCCACGCCCTGGTGTGTTCTGAAGGCTCCACGGCTCACTTTGCCCCAGTGACTGCCGCCCAGAATGGGTGAGGGTCCCTCTGTCTTCTTTCTGACTAAGGACTAGGCCGATTGGTATTGTGCTGGCTCGGGTCAGGCATTTAAAAGCCATCAGGGTGCCTGCCGCTTGAAGACTCCCATGAAAGGATAGGGGGGTCATGGAACAGCCAAGGCTGTTACAGCTTCTGCCCCCACCCTCAGCAAGACAACTTCCATGCACCATGGGGTACATATTGGTTCAAGCAAAACACTGAGCCCCCTCCCCTTGGCCGCCGCCTTCCTGGCAGGACTACAAGGCAGATTCCTCAGCCTGTCTTCTCTGTTAACTTTCACCTTTTTCTCAGTCCAGGTTGACTTACAGGGGCCTAGGTGTTGCCTCTGAGCCATCCCAGGAGTGCCTTTTCACGTTTCAGGGAATTGCCAAACAGTGGGTCCTGGGAATCTCTCTTTTCTTTCTTTCCCTGCCGGAGTCGCATGGTGCCTTAGTCGCACGCTCAGGGGTCACCTCTCATAGTCAGACGCGGTTGTTGGGATGGTCGGCCCATTTTATGCCTTAGTCGCACGAAGAGATCACTGGCACAAAGGGGACGCTTTCTGTCAGCTGGTGACTCTCAGTACCCCCATTCTGCGGCATACAGGCTAAGAGTGGGTTCTGGTACGTCTTGGGAGCCTCCCTCAGACTCACCCCTCGGCTGTATCCTCAGGAAATGGAAAAATTTGACCCTGAAAAATCTCAAAAAGAACAGGCTCATTTTCTTTTGTAACACGGCTTGGCCTCAGTGTAAACTGGGGGACCGAGAACAATGGCCTCTTAATGGCACGCTAAATTATAACATGATCCTCCAACTTGATCTCTTTTGCCGGAAACAAGGAAAGGACTCAGAGGTTGCTTATGTCCAGACCTTTATGGCCCTTAGTCAGAATCTGGAGCTAAGGGACTCATGCCGTATGTGCCTTTCTGTTGCCGCCTTATCCTCCTGACCCCCTCTGTCTCCCTTTCCATCAGATCTCCTAGACGACCCTCTACTCGACCTTTCCTGTCCCCCACCCCATCAACCCCCTTTGCTTCAGCCCCCGCCCCTGCCTCAACCCACAGCTCCCCAACAGGCACCTCCTTATCAGGGAGAAAGCCCCCTCTCCCCTCCCCACAAAAGGTGGAGGACTGCCCAACACCAGGAAACAGATTCTAATATGCTTCCCTTAAGGGAAGTAGCAAATGGAGACATGAACACTATTAGAGTCCATGTTCCCTTTCCCATGTCTGACATTTCCCAAATTCAAAACAAGTTAGGTTCCTTCAGTCAGGATGGCTACAATATTCTTTAGACTCCGGAGAAAACTGGTTAAAATAAAACTTTTCTTGAAATTGCAAAAGGGGTTCTTTTTCCATGTGCAGTTAGAAAAGCTAGCCTGTTGAAATATTTTTTTCAGAATCCTGACCCTGAGAGAACAAAAATATCCCTAGGAAAAAGTTTGAAGCTAACTCTTATCATGTCCTTGAGCTACAAACACAGCCCACTTTGCCTGAGACTTCAGCCTTGGGTTAATGAGTAGAACTTCAAGTCAAGAAAAAAAAAAGAGGCAAAGAGACATTTTAAATCTCAAGTGGAAACAATGAGATCTCTGACTGTCTGGATATATGTGTATGTCTCAGCATGTGTCTTTGTCTTTGGATAATACTGCTGAAGTTAATTTGTAAGTGAGCTCTATTTAATTGGCTTAAAAGAAAGGTAAGCGCTTACAAATCAAACAATTCTAAAACAAGAAAAATTAAGCTAAATAAATTTCAGGTTCATGTGAACTGGGAAATATTCAATATTAAATTAATACCTGGTGTTAATGTTTATGTTTGTTGATCTAATTAATATAGACATGTCTTTCGAGCCATCGACATTAAGTATAATACTTTTATTGTGCCTAGGTTCAATATAAACTAAATAAGATCTTATTATTTCCATTGCTGCAAATTTTTCAGCAATGAAAATAATTCAAGATGAAGAAATTTTTACGAAAAGAAAATACAAATGAGATAAGAGCTCTGGGTGAACTTTTCAGGAATAATTATGTTTTAGGAATGTCTACTTAAGAATAATCTCTCCAGATAGTTGACAACTTAAAACATTGAGTTGTGCTAAATTAAGTTAAAGGATGGAAGTTTATTAAATACCTAGTCCATTTCCAAATAAAATAAGATACTGAAACATTAATTACTGAACACTGGCTTCCTTTTACAGAGAAACAAAATGTTTGGAACTATTAAAAAATATGTTGATGCCACACTGAGATATTTACTATAAGAAAGCACATTCTTCAAAAATTATTCTTTGGATGTATGTTTACCAATCTACAGAGTGATGATATAAAGGACAGTTCATGGTTGCTTAAGGAAAGTAGGATGTATATTTTTAGTGAAAAAGGTATGAAGAATGGAATTACATTTTATTAAGGAAAAAGGAAGTAGGACTGACTTACAGGTAGCTGTTTTTGAATAGGAAAATAACGTGATGAATACAGAAAGTGATAAAAAAAGGTTTGTGGAAAGTGGGCCCCGAGAAAAGGGTTTTATACACGGTACAGTTTTCTTAAGATGTTGAACTGCCTTTGCAAAAATACTGCCTCTTCAAGATTTATAGAAAGGACTTTCTAAGATTGAATTAAAATTAATTAGGTAAGTAAATTTTGTTATTAACAGTAAGCTGGTACCAGACTGGAATTTGGTTCTCTCTCTCTGTTAAGAGAACGAAGTTTTCTTGGAATGCTGCCTTTGATAACAGACTGTGTGAATTACCTTGCATTTAAGTGATTTATACTTGCTTTTTAAAATCCTTTTGTTACTTTGGTTGAGTAAATAAGTAGTATTTCACAATGATCTATGAAGATTATGGTGCATGTAGATAAAGTTCACTCTGCTTCTACAAAAATTAACCCCTCGTTGCCAGACTTTTGCCATCCTGATGCCCTTAAAACATGGTAACAGTCTACTCCTAAATCAGGGAATTTAAAATGGGTAAACAATAGCTGTCAATCAAACGGTCAGGGCTATGGGAAATCCAAGACAGCGGCTTGGTTTTTTTCCGGCTCCCTGACAAACCTCATTTTTTTATTTGATGGGATAAAGCCTTCCCTGGCTGCAGGGTTAATGCCCTTACAATGGGGGGAAAAAAATTACGTTTCACTGAATATTAAATTCTAATTTTGTTAATTAAGGTCTGTGTGACCAAGACTCACTTCCCAGATAGTTCCTTGCTGTTGTGTTATAGGGCTAAAAAGTTTTCATTGAATTATTAAAGGACACTCTAAGTTTGTTTCTAAAGCTCTCTCAGTAATCTATTTTTGGATGAAGATCAGATGCCCCACGACCTACAATCAGGGGATTATGCATACCGGAAAAGACATAATTTAAAGGACTATCTCCAACCTGGATGGATGGGGACCCATTTGGGGCTGGCTAAATGACTCTCTTTGTATCTACACCCTCAATTTTAATCAGACTAGCCTGGAGTGGAATCCCTGGTCAGAGGAGGATGCATATGACGTATGTGAAGATAATTTCACTTTGTGTTGGGAAAATTCAAGGAAAAATGTGACTAAGAAATATATTAATGAAGACCATATCCGCATAAACAGCTTGACCCTGGGAACTAAATACGTGGGGATTGGTGTGACCACCAGACACTTAGTTTAACCTCCCGACAAGACTGTCCTCCGAAATATAACATAATTCAACTAACATTCAGAAATTTGTTATGCCAATCCCCCCATCACACTCATAATCAGTCAGAGCCCGGAATCTCCCCTTTATGTGTAGATGATTACTTCCTCAGAGTTTGTCCCTCCCAATATAATCCTAGGCCATGGGACCCCAGTCTGTTTCCAGAGGAAAACTCCCAAAAGGTCAGGGCCTGGATCTGGGGACCCACAGCGGGGTATCCTTGAGGGGCCCCGGACTTTCATTTCTATGTGGTAACGGGGTCTATCTGGATCTTCCCACACTTTCGGGGCTCCTGCACAATTATTGCTGTGGTCCCAGAGGCGACCATTATGACTACAAAGGGTTTAGCTTCCTCGGGAGGCATTCCCAACCTTGGGTCCTTCCTCAAGGAGGCCTTAAGACCTGTCCCAGAGAGACAAAAATGAACCACTGATTGGGGGGGACATGGTTATGATACCCCAATTCTTGATTGGCCCAAAATAATACATAGTGTCTTTAGAGGGCTCTTTTGGTTTGCAGGCATACCCCTCTTAGAGAGGAGCGTTCTCCATCTCACCATCATGGTCCAGGAGTCTTGGAAGGCTATGGTAGCAGCCACTGAGGAACAGCAGTCAGCCCTAGGCTCTCTGGCCAAGGTGGTTTTACAAAACAGGAGGGCCCTTAATGTTATATAACAGCTGAGGGGGGTGGTGTCTGTGCCCTACTGAATGAGACAGGCTGCTTCTATGTTCATACCTCCGGCCAGGTTGAAGAAGACATTCAGAGTCTAAAGAAAAACATCAAATTAATAGAAGATTTAAAAGAGAGGGCAGGACAGGGCCCCAGCTGGCTTTCCAGCCTCCTCTCCTCTATGGGTATCCAGATATGGACTATTGCCCTTGATGGGACCATTAATCCTGATGGCCTTTGTTTTGTTGTTTGGCCCCTGCATTATCAACACATTATCTAAGTTCATCTCCTGACAGGTTCAAAATATTCAATTCCAGATGGTGCTACAACAAGGATACCAGCCAGTTGGCACACAAACTATGTTGGAAGAAGCCGTCTTATCATTCTGAGGGCTCTCATCTCCCTCTGTAAATACACCCTGACGGAGAGCGGGCATTGGGACCCAGGGCCCCACGAGTTCCCTGTCCAGCAGGAAGAAGCTAGGAAAGGTCATCGCCTGTTTCCCCAGTACCCTGGGTTCCTATGGCCCCAGATGAGGACAGGCAGATAGGTAGTCATGAGCAGAGTGTTAAGGGGCCAAAGATTTGGCCCATAAATAAAAAGAGGGGGGAATGTGGAGCCCTACATCAAGGACAGCCTACATCAAGGACACAGGACAAAAATTCTGGAATTAACCAAACCCCCATATCAACTGTTGTCATGGGCTCTCCTAGTCTAAACCGGGCAGCCCCCCAGCTCCATATTAGGCAAAATAATCACCATGTCATAACCTTGTAGCATCCTGACCAATCACCTAATGCCATCCTGCCAGCAGGACTTTCTTTTTCTTGAGGCTATAAAAGTTGGCTACTAGCCCACAAAGGGGGTCGGCGCTCCCTGGTCTATGGGGAAGTAGGCCCGCTGTATTGGCAGCGCCCCTCACTGACTCTGCTCTGCTCTTTGTTCTCAATAAACTCATTCTTTTCTAAAATACTTCGTGTCTGGAAATTCTTCTTCCAACCTGTACTCGGACCACTACAGCTTTGACCTATTAAGGATTAGGTTATTAATCTGTTTCTTACTGTTTCTAAGGAATTTACTGGAAGAAGAAATTTAGTCTTTTGAGCTTCACCATATTATCATCTGAACTTTAGGAAAAGAGATAAATCATAACAAAGCAAGCTGATGGTTTGGGTTTATTAAAAACAAAGGCCATTCAGGGTGGGTCTGAGCCACTCTCCTTAGTGTCTGGGGCTCCAGGATGGCTTGTGTGGTGGGCCCTGAGGCCTGGGAGGTCTTTAGCCTTCAGATCCAAATGTGTTCTGTGTATCCTATTCACTAATGCAGGAATTAAATTATATTTAGTTGCAATTTTTAAAAATTAGTCAAATAGGGGCTTCCCTGGTGGTGCAGTGGTTGAGAGTCCGCCTGCCGATGCAGGGGACATGGGTTCGTGCCCTGGTCCGGGAAGATCCCACATGCCGCGGAGCGGCTGGGCCCGTGAGCCATGGCCACTGAGCCTGCGCGTCCGGAGCCTGTGCTCCACAACGGGAGAGGCCACAACAGTGAGAGGCCCACGTACCGCAAAAAAAAAAAAAAAAAAAAAAAAAAAAAATTAGCCAAATATGATATCATAGAAGGGACAAAGTATTGTTACCTTTGGGCATCACTGCTAGACCTGGATTTCATTCTCAGCTGTTGGATCTTGGTAAAATTTCTTAACCTTTCTGAGCCTGTAAACTAGGGGAGAGTAATTCCTGCTTTATAGAATGTTTGTGAGGATTAAATGAGGTCACATAGGTAAAACATTTTGCTAAGTATGTGGGCCATGGTAAGTACCCAATAAACTATAATCATAATACATTTTATTTCTTCATGTTCCTGCCTGTCCCTCCCAATCAATAGCTTACATTATACACCGAACACCTCTAAGTGTACAATTGTCTTCTATTCCCATCCCCCACCCCCGTTTTTTGGAAACAGTTTGTTTTTTTGCTGCAAAGCCGCTCCTATTTATAGAGCATGGGTACTTTGTACTCCATTGAAAAACATCATCTTTTGATAAACAATGGCAGAGCTACTACACTTCAGAAATATTTTTTGTAAGGGGCATGCCAAAGCATCTGGGGGTTCCTCAGGGTGTCAGGAGAACCAATGTATTGAATACTTTTCTTGCCAGACACACAGTTCCCTAAACTCTAGGGTTTCCTGCTGTTTTTCTCACTTCTGATCAGCCTGCCAGCTTCTGCCAGCATCTCTTGGGTTTATTTTGAAGATCTTAAGGAAAGATATTGAAAAAGCTGACCCAGGTTTGTTTGCCAACATGGAGAATTGATAATCAGTGAGGATTCATTGGGCACCTTCTCTGTGTCAAGCCCTGAAGAGGGGATACAAGTTGAACAGACATACTCTGTGCCCCAGGGGACTGTGACATTGCAAGGTGATGAGCGCTCTCAGATCATCATGCACCAAGTGCCTTGGGATCAGAGGAAGTAGCTCCCCAGAGGAGGTGACATTGTCTGACGTGATAGGGAGGAATAGGCCTATGCCAGGAAGGTGAGATGGCATGAAAGCACTGTAGGTGTGGGGAACTGCACATGTAACAGTATGGAGAAGCCAACTGGCCTGTCCTGAGAACTGAAGTTGGCAAGTTTAGCACCCATCCTTTTGTTAAGTTTCTGGGGTGGGTTGGAAGTGGCTTTCGTGTGATCCTAGCTAGTAAGGCAGGCCTGGATCATGAAAACGTTGGTGTGAAATGCTGAGTTCTCTGACTCTGACTTTGTAGACAAAGGGAGATGGCAGAGAAGCAGCAGCAGAGGAATAATGTGGTCGGACCTGTGTTTTTAAGAGAGATGGGGGTTTGGGGTTAGCAGATGCAAACTATTATATATAGAATGGATAAACAACAGAGTCCTACTGTATAACACAGGGAACTATATTCAATATCCTGTGATAAGCCATAATGGAAAAGAATATGTACATGTATAACTGAGTCACATTGCTGTACAGCAGAAATTAAACACAACATTGTAAATCAACTATAGTTCAATAAAATTTTTTAAAAGGAGAGATGGCTCTGCTTTAAAGTGGCTCACTCCTCCACTGCGGCCACAAGTGGAGGAAAGATCTAGCTTATTTGTCTCGCTGCACAATGGGAAAATAAATGTGTTCTTAATTTGAAGCAAATTGATTTTCACAGAAATTTGAACTTGGGGAATGAAGAGGCCACAAATTCCTGGAATCCTTGGGTAGAACAGGGGTCCTGAGGGTCAGTCCAAGGCCAGTGCTGGCCTAGGGTCAAGTTTTCACTGGCCTGAGGTGAAAGGTTAAGAATAAGAAGCAAGCAACTGAGTTTTTCCTAAAATGAAATGTGCTCAATTGCAGGGATTGTCTTTACTCTGAGATTTTGGTCTTCCTACATTTTTGGTATTAAAATGGCTATTCTTGTGTGGTGATGGCAGTGGTAGGGGGTAAATTTGTCCCCTCACCCTTACGTAGCAATGCTATATCAGCACACCCTCTCAAGCAATTATTAGTTTAAATCATGATTCCTGAAATCTATCTTCAGAACTCCCAGGCAAGAGTGCTTTTGTGTTAGGCAGCACCACCTATTGGCAACATGGGACATTGCAGTCTCTTGGGCTAAATGTCAGTTAGGGGGAGGGATAAGATTGTGTAAAGTCATTGCCCAATAATCAAGTCCAAAAGCTCCGGGCCCAGGCCCATGGGTACTTAAAGGGACTCATTCCAGAGAAGCTGCGAGGAAAGGAACAGGTTCGCCCATCATCTGGAGCCAAAGAGGGGCCAGCTAGGATTTAATGCCAGGAAGAGGGACTGAGTGGGGGGCTTTGAGGGAGCCCACCCCTAACCTAGGAAAGAAACTCTGGGCTACCTGGGAGGAAGTTGTGGGCTAAGGGAAAATTCCTGGGAGGACAAAAGTGCCCTTTGGGACCCCCACACACCCACTCTATTTTTTAAATTTATTTTTTAATTGAAGTATAGTTGATTTACAATATGTATTAATTTCTGCTATACAGCAAAGTTACTCAGTTATACACATATGTCCATTCTTTTTAATATTCTTTTCTATTATGGTTTATCCCAGGATATTGAATAGAGTTCCCTGTGCTATACAGTAGGACCTTTTTGTTTATTCATTCTAAATGTAGTTTGCCTCTGCTAACCCCAAACTCCCAGTCCATCCCTCCCGCATGCCCCCAACCCTGCCCCCAGCAACCACAAGTCTCTTCTCTGTGTCTGTGAGTCTCTTTCTGTTTTGTAGATAAGTTCATTTGTGTCATATTTTAGATTCCACATATAAGTGATATCATGTGGTATTTGTCTTTCTCTTTCTGACTTCACTTAGTATGATAATCTCTAGTTGCATCCATGTTGCTACAAATGGCATTATTTTGTTCTTTTTTATGGCTGAGTAGTATTCCATCATATATATGTACCACATCTTCTTTATTCATTCATCTGTTGATGGACATTTAGGTTGTTTCCATGTCTTGGCTATTGTGAATAGTGCTGCTATGAACATAGGGGTGAATGTATCTTTTTGAATTATAGTTTGGTCTGGATATATGCCCAGGAGTGGGATTGCTGGATCATATGGTAATTCTATTTTTGGTTTTCTGAGGAACCTCCATACTGTTTTCCACAGTGGCTGCACCAACTCACATTCCCACCAACAGTGTAGGAGGGTTCCCTGTTCTCCACACCCTCTCCAACATTTGCTATTTGTAGACTTCTTAATGATGGCCATTCTGACGGACGTGAGGTGATACTTCATTGTAGTTTTGATTTGCATTTCCCTAATAATTAGTGATGTTGAGCATCTTTTCCTGTGCCTATTGGCCATCTGCATATCTTCTTTGGAGAAATGCTTATTTAGGTCTTCTGCCCATTTTTTTTAAAGATTTTTTTGATGCGGACCATTTTTAAAGCCTTTATTGAATTTGTTACAATATTGTTTCTGTTTTGGTTTTTTGGCCAAGAGGCACGTGGGATCTTAGCTCCCCAACCAGGATTCGAACCGGCACCCCTTGCATTGGAAGGCGAAGTCTTAACCACTGGACCTCCAGGGAAGTCCCTTCTGTCCGTTTTTCGACTGGGTTGTTTTGTTGTTGTTGTTCAGTTATATGAGCTGTTTGTATATTTTGGAAATTAATCCCTTGTCAGTCCCATCGTTTGCAAGTATTTTCTCCCATTCTGTACGTTGTCTTTTTGTTTTGTTTATGGTTCCCTTTGCTGGCAAAAGCTTGTGAGTTTGGGGCTTCCCTGGTGGCGTGGTGGTTGAGAGTCCGCCTGATGATGCAGGGGACACGGGTTCGTGCCCCGGTCCAGGGAGATCGCACATGCCGCGGAGCGGCTAGGCCCGTGAGCCATGGCCGCTGAGCCTGCGCGTCTGGAGCCTGTGCTCCGCAACGGGAGAGGCCACAACAGTGAGAGGCCCGCGTACAGCAAAAAAAAAAAAAAAAAAAAAGCTTGTAAGTTTGATTAAGTCCCATTTGTTTTTGTTTTTACTTCTATTGCTGCAGGAGACTGACCTAAGAAAACATTGGTACGATTTATGTCAGAGAATGTTTTGCCTATGATCTCTTCCACCACTGTATTTTTAAAATTCTTTTTTGTGTATTCTTTAGTATTCCATTGTATATATATACCACATCTTCTTTATCCGTTCATTAGTCAATGGACATTTAGTTTGTTTCCATGTCTTAGCTATTGTGAATTGTGCTGCTATGAACATAGGGGTGCATGTATCTTTTTGAATTATAGAAACAAAACCTATATGTTTTTAAAGACAGGATTTATATTTTGGAGCCATGTTTAAGAACATTTCTGAATGAAGTGATCTGTTGAGAATAGTCCAGATGGTTGAAGGAAATGGGCCATGAGTTGATAAATGTCGAAGCTGGTGATGGGATATGATGGCTTATTCTACTTAAGGGGGTGAATGAACTGTTCCATGATAAAAAGCTAAATGAAAATACACGCACTTTCCAGGTGGGGACATTCTCACTCGTCCAGCTGTCTTCTCTGAAACTGTCCCTTTGGAGGTTTCTGACTTTGTTTCTGCTATACCTCCAGGATGGCCCCCAGGATGCATGGCTTCTCCCTTTACAGCTCTGGCATCAGGTGGACAGAATCCCCTTCTCTTGCTGGCCTTTGTGAGATAGAGACAAGGTGGAGCTTTTACAAACCACTGGGCCAAATTCTGAGGGAAACATCTCCAGTCCTGTTATCACAGGCTGCATCCTGTGTTCATCTTTTATGCTAAGGGTATCCTCATCCTTATCCTTGCTACTTAAAGGGTGGCATGAGGTAGGTCCAGCGGTGTCAGCATCACCTGGGAACCTGCTAGAATTGCAGAACCCAGGCCCCACCCTGGACCTACTGAATTGGAATCTCCATTCTACCAAGATTCCCAGGGGATCCTCGGACACGCTTAACTGTGTAAAGGAAGTAAGGCAGCTCTGCTCTAATCGCAAAGAGCTGGTGGGCCTTGGGTGGCCCTGCTGGCTCCCAGGACCCCTGGTCCTCTCCCAGCAGGGGCTGTGCTCCCTGCCCGCCCTCCCCGATGACCCATCACCCGTTCTAATGCTGCCCCCCTTTTTTGAATAAACAATTCGTTTAAAAATATATATACAAGGAATTTGGGGCTTCCCTGATGGCACAGTGGTTGAGAATCTGCCTGCCAATGCAGGGGACACGGGTTCGAGCCCTGGTCTGGGAGGATCCCACATGCCACGGAGCAACTAGGCCCGTGAGCCACAACTACTGAGCCTGTGTGTCTGGAGCCTGTGCTCCGCAACAAGAGAGGCCGCGACAGTGAGAGGCCCGGGCACCGCGAGGAAGAGGGGCCCCCGCTTGCCACAACTAGAGAAAGCCCTCGCGCAGAAATGAAGGCCCAACACAGCAAAAATTAATTAATTAATTAATAAACTCCTACCCCCAACATCTTAAATATATATATATACACACACAAGGAATTTAATCATAGTACCGTGTATAACAGTAAACAACTGGAAACCATCAAAATGTCTGATAATGGGGGATTGGTTGAATATACTTTATTTCATCCACAGAATGGGATACGACACAGCATATCAAACCATCCTTAAAAGAATATTCAACTGATATTCAATTAATATTAAAATTGATTATTTCTAAGTGATTATTTCTTAGTAAAATTGATTGATTATTTTTATTTCTTAAAAAATTAAAGAAAAACTTCTCTTCTATTGGAAAATGACTTTCTGTTATACTTTCTTTTCCCAATTTTTTTTCTTTTTTTCTTTTGGCCGAGCCAGGCGACTTGCGGGATCTTAGTTCCCCAACGAGGGACTGAACCCCGGGCGCTCAACAGTGATAGCGTGGAATCCTAACCACTGGACCGCCAGGGAATTCCACCCCCCCACCCCGCCCAGTTTTGGTTTTGTTTTGTGGTAAAATACACATTACAAAATTTATTTTATTTACTTATTTATTTTTTAAAATAGCAGCTATCCTAATGAGTACAAGGTGGTTTTGATTTGCATTTTTCTAACGATCAGTGATGCTGAGCATCTTTTCATGTACTTGTTGGTCATCTGTCTTCCATTTTTTAACTGGTTCGTTGGTTTTTTGTTGTCCTAACTGCCCTCTTGCTTGACCCCATGACCTGAAGCCTCCTCTCTCGCCATCTAGTTTCACTGGCCTTAGGAATCCTGCTTTTCTCCTGTCTCCAATCATGTGAGGTGGGCCCAGCTCTCCCTACACACACGCCAGCACCTTCTGTCCTGACGGCTCCTTTTTTCAGGGTTCTTATCAGCCGGTTCTTGGAGGAGCAGCACCTCGCATGTGGCCCTTGCCATCCCCGCCAGGCTGGCTGCGCCCCTGTGCGGAGACGTCTCGCAGTCCTGCTGACGGCAGCCGTCCGGTAAGTGCCGGCTCTCACTCGGCCTTCCCAGCCCCTCCAGCCCAGGCTGCCTCTTCCGCGTGCCCGTGGCCGCAGCCCCTCCCCTACGGTTCATTCCGTTCATTCACAGGCGTCCCGTCTATGTGAGCTGCCCTCTCGAGCGGTCACGAGGCTCTTAACGGGCTCCCAGTGAATGAGGGGAGACGGCCACACACAGATCCCTATACGACACCGAGCCAAGAGTTCTGATGGGGCACACAGGGACAAGGGGCCCTGGCAGCACAACTGGAGAAATGTGTGAACCTAGATGGACGAGCGCTTGCCAGGCACAGAAAGCGGAAGTTAGAAGAAACAAAGATCTGGAATCACAGAAGCACTCGTGTGGTAGGAAATGGTGGCTGGACAGGGGTGCGGGGAGGTAAGGGGAGAGCCCAGAGGAAGCGCTGGACAGGTGGCCTCAGGGGATGGTTTTGTCTCCGTGACCAGGTCTGAAGTTCTAGAGAGCAGACCTGTATCTTTCTCCTCCTTATGTGCGCCAGCCAAGTGTTGCTTTCCTCGTTTTCCAGGCCAGTGTTTCCCTCCCCGTTATAACTGAGTGGCTACTGTTGGGTGCTTGGAATACATTAACTCTATTTCTGTAAGATGCACACAGTGTCTATGAGGGCAAGTCACTGCCCCCCCAGTCCCACCCTTCCCTGCCAGAACAAGAGAGGCCACTCGGGGCACGGAGCATCCCTGGGTGCGGGGCAGGCCTCCAGAAGGACTCAGCCTGGAGGGAAGGCGCCCAGGTCTCCTCTCGGCCTTCCTACCCCTCTCACTTACTTGCTTCCCCTCAGAACCTTGGGGTTGACCTTGGCTGTGGAGGTGAAGGACAGCTGGTCAGAGAAGGATGGTAGAGGTGCAGAAGAACATCAGGCCCATGTTTTGGAGGAGTGTTTTGGCTGCTGAAAGCCTTGGGGTTGTGAGGACTCTGTCATGTCTGATAGTCATTCTCTGTTTAACCACAGCCTAATTCACAGGTGAAAAGCCTAACAGCTTCCTCTAACATGCAATTATTTCTCTGTCTCATTTACGGAGTTCCCATTTGGAATCATTCTTATTTTTAACTCCTTTGTTTCTCTACTAGATGTTTTTAAATTTCAAGTATTAAATATTTCCAAATATGGCATCTATCTATCCATCCATTCATTTACTCATCAACAAATATTTCCTGCCTTCCTACTGTATACCTGGCACTGTGCTAGGAGCTAGAGGTATAGTCATGAGCAAAATAGAAATGGGTTACCAGGCGTGGAGGTTGCTTAAAGTCAGATCAGCTATTGTTCCATCTATTGTCCTCCCACTAAAAGAAAAGAGTGGCTTCCCGCCACCCCCGAATAAAACATTTTCCTTCTTTACTAAAAGAACATTCTCATTACAGAATTTCTGGAACATAGGAAAATAGAACCTTCAGCTCGTTTGTAGCCTGACACTTGAATACAACCCGTGCTTAGCATCTTGGTATTTGTCTTGTCTTCGTTTTTGTTTTTATTTGGTTTTTACTGTATTCACTTCATCATAGATTCATAAGCATAGTCCATTGAGTACATGTGCCAAATATTCTTAACCATTGCCCTTTGGTTGAGTATCGAAGCAGTTCCTACTTTCCTTCTATAATTCTTATTGCCAAAGCTAATTGTGCTAAGTATATTACTATTTAACCGGCTCCTCTCAGTGCTTTGCATTTAATCTGGTGCATTCCTTTAAAAAATAGTAATTACTTGTCATGCTACTTTAGCAAATTATTTATTAAGGATATCTAAATATAAGAACCTTTTTTCTTAAACTGTGCACATTTTGGTAAAAATGAAATCCTTAATGAAACTTGTAGAAGCCTTATAGTACTGAATTCTCCAGAAATATAGAAAGTTCAGGAAAACAGGTATTTCTGCCACTGGTTGTATGACCTTAGGCAAGTCCCGGTCCTTCCCTGGTCCTGAGTTTCACAGACAGTAAAGGAGGGGGTTGGAGGAGGGTCCTTATCCCCTGCCTCTATTAGTCTGTGTTCTGTCCCTGGGAGGAGAAAACGGATGCTTTAACTGTGCCCGCAGCTGCCATCTGTGCTCCCCTCCCTTGTCCCTCTTGTCTTCTCTGTCTAATGAGCCCAGGGTTATAAGCAGAAGCCCTAGTTTGAATCCCAGCTCTGCTACTCACATTCAACCTCATCCCTGTCTTTTAATCTCTCAGGAACATCAGTCCCTTCCTCTTGAAGTGGGAGTGAGCAATTGTGAGGGAGTGGACATGTCAGGACTTCCAGCTGTGAGATCTAATTAGCTGTTCACTTTTGCTCCTTCCCGCAGAGCCCCAGTTGGAGGTGAGTACTCCTTCTGTACCTCCTGCTGTGTGCAGAGGGAAAACTACCAGTCCTTCCCCCTAGGCAGCTTATACATGGAAGGGGCTCATCAAGGAGTTGGTTAGAAAAGACAGTGGTGGGCTGGAGGGTAAGCAAGCCAGGTTCTGAGTCGGGGGCTAGGGTGGCTGGTCTAGGAAGGGCTGGGCAGATTTAGCCACATGTAGGCCTCAGGGCAGCAGCATTAAGTGTTCTGGGGCCAAA
Source organism: Neophocaena asiaeorientalis asiaeorientalis (assembly GCF_003031525.2). Taxonomy (NCBI): domain Eukaryota; kingdom Metazoa; phylum Chordata; class Mammalia; order Artiodactyla; family Phocoenidae; genus Neophocaena; species Neophocaena asiaeorientalis. Next base: position 1,164,582 of record NW_020174133.1, on the reverse strand, counting down.
GCCACTTGGTTGGGTGCTGGCTTTACTGCCCTACCCTCCACACCTCGTCTTTTAAACCCAAGGAGCCCTTGGGCTGCCAGTGGCCCATTCTAGGGTGGTACCCATCCAATGAATTTTTTGTTTTGGTTGAATATTATGTTGTGAGACTCTAGTCTCGCTTAAAGCCTATGGAGAATGTTGGTTTTGTTTGTTTGTTTTAGCAGGCAATTGATTTACAGTTACAAGTTCCTACTTGCCTGTGAGCTGCGGTTCCAATGTCAGTTCAATTTTCAAGTCTTTGCTAGTGTGTTGTAATGCTATTTGGATCTGTCCATGTGTGCATCACCCAGTGGGCAAATTGGGACCTGCGTGGCTGACTGTCTCTTTCCTTTGGTGTACTGTTTAGGGAAAGACCAGGCATGTGTAGTGTGGGCATGAGCCCAGGAGTTCCTCTGAAATTTTATAGGGTCGATTTCTGGAGCCTCCTCCTCCTCCTCACAATCTCCTTGGCACTTTCTGGTTCCCAGGGGCCTCCCTTCCAGGTTCTCTGGCTTGAAAGCCAGGGTTTTGGGACTTCCCTGGTGGCGCAGTGGTTAAGAATCTGCCTGCCAATCCAGGGAACACAGGTTCGAGCCCTGGTCCGGGAAGATCCCACATGCCGCGGAGCAACTAAGCCTGTGCGCCACAACTACTGAGCCTGCGCTTTAGAGCCTGCGAGCCACAACTACTGAGACCACATGCTGCAATTACTGAAGTCCACGCGCCTAGAGCCCGTGCTCTGCAACAAGAGAAGCCACCGCAATGAGAAGCCCGTGCACCGCAACGAAGAGTAGCCCCCGCTCACCGCAACTAGAGAAAGCCCGTGTGCAGCAGCGAAGACCCAACGCAGCCAAAAATAAAATAAAATAAATAAATTTATTAAAAATAAAAAAGTCAGGGCTTTAGTTTCCCTGCTCTACCCCACACTTCCCATGATGGCAACTGCCTCTGACCACGCAAAAGGAGAGGAGAATAAAGAGAGAGAAGAAAAAGCAGTGTGATTCCCCCCATACTTTGGGGGCCACAGATTCTCTGGTCAGAGAAGAGTTCTCTCCCTTGGAGCTTTAGGTGCCTGTCCAGCTGTTACCAGTGCCGCTGTAGGTTTGCCGGGAAACTGAGGTGGAAGAGAATGAAAAAACAGCAGAAAATGTAGGAGATTCCCTCCACTCACTCTAACCCATGAGCCCCCCCTTTCTGCTCCTTTGACCAGAAGTAGAGAGCTTCTTCGGAGCTCTTTCTGACCAGAGCTCCAGGTCAACTGTCCTAGTCTAGGTCTGGAGAGGCCAGAGAGGAAAAAAGGAAAATTCCCTGCTGGTCTGATGTAACTTCAGGTTCTGGTTTTCTTCCCCATCCACCTGCCACCATTTACTTCTCAGAGTCTCCAATAGCGGACCTCAGACTAGGACGGGCACCTGCCTCCCAGGCTAGTGCTCCTGAGGGTACTCCTGCAGAAGAAAGCCACAGGCCAATCAGGATTTACCCCACTGGAGAAAACTTACATTGGCCTTGACACTTAATTAACATCATCACCCTGACGACCCCGTCCCACCCACATACCGACCCCACCTCAAAGGTAAACACTATGGAGCACCTACTAAGCAGTCGGCACTTTCCCAGACCTTATATAATATGGTAACCCCACAAGCTGGAATTTATTGTCCCATTTTACAGACAAGGAAACTGAGGCTCAGAAAGGTTTGGTAATTTTCCCAAAGGCACAGAGAGAGATGGCACTGGAATCCATAGCTGCTGGCTGCGTAAACAACCAGCGTGGTTGCCAAGCTGGGTCCTGGGAATCCAGCCATAAGGAGAGTCAGTCACCTGAAGAAACCACACGATTGCTCGGAATATCACTCACTGCCCAGAGCTCACCTGAGGGGTGAGCTTGTGCATTTTGGCCACTCTGGGCAATCTCCTTAGAAAGTACTTTTGCCACCCTCCATCTGCCCTGAGCAGGGTGACCATCCCTCCCCATTTTCTCTAGCGCATCCCTGTTTATGCCCATTGCTTCTGTGTATTGCTAATAGCAGCCCTCTTTACACTCAAAGGTGTGCCAGTACGGACCCGGACCCTAGATTATAGTAGCGTCAGCCTGCCCCTGGGGGATGCTCAGTCATGCCTCTGACCATACGCTGAGCCTTGTTCTTGGGACAGGACAGGCACTAGCTCCTCCGATTAAACCTCCACATTGACTAGAAAATGTTTCCTGAATCTTCCCTCAGCCTCTTCTTCTCCGGCCTGGAGAGTCCCCAGAGGGCTTCTGGCAGGCTGCGCGCTGCTGTGCAAAGGGCATGAGCTCTGGAATCCAGAATTCTGGGTTCTCTACTGGCCGGCCCTGGCGAAATATTTAGTCTCTTTGAACCTTAGTTTCTTCATCCATAAAGTGGGCATAATAAAACATAAATTTTAAGGTGGTTGTAAGGATGTGATGAAAAAGAAGTGTAAAGCACTTGGCACAAATGGCTGTTTCTCCTTTTTCAGGTTGGAGAAGCTGGAGAATAGGGATGCAGAAGAGGGTGTCGGGAGGGGGACTCTCTCTCCTAGTTGGAGGCTAGGATGAGGCTGCTGTGGAGGGACCACCGGGGCCTCCTGCTCAGGACACACCCCGCCCCTCCCCTCCTTGACCCAGAGACTCCTGGGCCCCAGTCTGTGCACATCTCTCCCAGGAAGGAGTCAGTGAGGGTCTGGGTGCTGGGAGACACGGTGGAGGGGGGGCCACAGAGGGAAAGAGGCCCAGAGTGCGTTCAGGCACTCAGTGAGAATGTAATGAATACATGAATGAGTGAATGAATGAATTAAAGGATGACCCAAATCCTTCAGAGTCAGAGCAGAAGCCCAGGGCCCTGTGTCAATGTGAGACATCTTTGAAAGGCCATCCAGACCTCGAGCTCCCTGAGGGATCCTTCTATGACTGCCTCACAGCTCAGCTCCCTCTGCCTTTCTCACCCCTCACAGGGGTTTCCAACACGGCTCAGGCAACCACCTGCACAGGAATATCCCTCTCAGGGTGTTTCCTGGGAAACTCAACCTAAGACAATGCTCTGTCATACAAAGGAGGAAGTGGAATTTATAATTTATAATGAAGCATGTCATGGCTCAGGTGTGGCTGCACCAGGACCTTGTAGCATTGGCCTCTCCTGGGGCCTTGTGAGAAATGCCGGTCTCAGTTCCCCACCTCAGACCTGCTGGAATCCCAATCTGCACCTGAGTACGGTCCCCAGGGGATGAATGTGCACTGAGTTAGAACACATCACTGAGACATCACAAGGGTCAGGTGTGATTACGAACATGCCCTGACACACAGGTATCTCATGGCCGCACAGAGACCACAAGTAGCAGTGCTGTCAGTGCTGAGATTTTCTAAATCAGTGAACAAGTCTTGGTAAAGTGCCAAACAAAACACATAAAATTCCCTCAATTCATCCAGTAGTTGCATTCCTGGAAAATTCAGTGTCTCTTAATATCGTGCAGAAAACCCCCCTTTGCCACATGTAGAACAGAGGACATTTCCTCACTGTGCATAACTGCTCCATGTAAGGCAGAAGATCTCTGGCCTTTTATTTGGGTGGGCCAAAAGTTTCGTTCAGTTTTTTCTGCAAGATGGCTCTAGTAGCACTTAGCTGTCTTTAACTTCATTCGAAACAATTTTGTTAGATTGTATGCAACAGCTGTCATATCAGCGTGCATTTTAAAAAAGACATATCAAAATTGGTGAATTTTTGTGCAGCCATTTTAATATTGAAATGGAAGAAAAAAGCAACAATTTTGGCATATTATGCTTTATTATTTCAAGAAAGGTGAAAACGCAACTGAAACGCAAAAAAAGATTTGTGCGGTATATGGAGAAGGTGCTGTGACTGATCGAACGTGTCAAAAGTGGTTTGTGAAGTTTCATGCTGGAGATTTCTCACTGGACGACGCTCCACAGTTGGGTAGACCAGGTGAAGTTGATAACGATCAAATTGAGATGTTAATTGAGAACAGTCAACGTTATACCACGTGGGAGATAGCCGACATACTCAAAATATCCAAATCAAGCATTGAAAATCATTTGCACCAGGTTGGTTACGTTCATCGCTTTGATGTTTGGGTTCCACATAAGTTAAGTGAAAAAACCCTTCTTGACCATATTTCCAAATGCGATTCTCTACTTAAACGTTATGAAAATATTCCATTTTTAAAACAAATTGTGAGTGGCGATGAAAAGTGGTTACAGTACAATAACGTGGAACGAAAGAGGTGGTGGGGCAAGCAAAATGAACCACCACCAACCACGCCAAAGGCTGGTCTTCATTCAAAGAAGGTGATGTTGTGTATATGGTGGGGTTGGAAGGGAATCCTCTATTATGAGCTCCTTCCACAAAACCAAACGATTAATTCCAACAAGTACTGCTCCCAATTAGACCAACTCAAAGCAGCACTCGACAAAAAGCATCCCGAATTAGTCAACAGAAAACGCATAATCTTCCACCAGGATAACGCAAGACCGCATGTTTCTTTGATGACCAGGCAAAAACTGTTACAGCTTGGCTGGGAAGTTCTGATTCATCCTCCATATTCACCAGACATTGCACCTTCAGATTTTCATTTATTTCGGTCTTTAAAAAATTCTCTTAATGGAAAAAATTTCAACTCCCTGGAAGACTGTAAAAGACACCTGGAACTTCTTTGCTCGAAAAGATAAAAAGTTTTGGGAAGATGGAATTATGAAGTTACCTGAAAAATGGCAGAAGGTGGTGGAACAAAAGGGTGAATACATTTTCAATAAAGTTCTTTTTTGTTTGTTTGTTTGTTTTTAATAACACTTATTTTCTCTAGTTTCCCAAACCCATTGCTGGTCAGTGTTTCTACAAATTCTGTTTCTCTACACATTTAATTCATATGCACATAAATATATATAGGTCATTTAAAAACTTTCGTATGTGGAAGAAGATTGGAAACATTTTTATAACAGTCCAGTTAACTCTGGATAATCAGAGGGCAAATATTTATCACTTAATTTATCTTTTTTTAAAAACATCTTTATTGGAGTATAATTGCTTTACAGTGGTGTGTTAGTTTCTGCTGTATAACAAAGTGAATCAGCTATACATATACATATACATATATCCACATATCTCCTCCCTCTTGCGTCTCCCTCCCACCCTCCCTATCCCACCCCTCTAGGGGGTCAAATAAAGTTCTTGAAAATGAAAAATGTGTCTTTTATTTTTACTTAAAAACCAAAGGCACTTTTTGACCAACCCAGTCCATCAGTAGCCTCTGGCACAGTGACAACTGAAAACACCCCAGCACTTCCCAAACTGTCCCCTAGGGGTCATTACTGTCCCTTTGAGAACTGCTGATCCCCTAGAGAAAACCCTGGGCTTAGAAATTTACATGTTATTCATCCATTCCTCCCAGTAAGTTTAGGAGGTAAGTATTATTATTCCTCTCCTGAGCTAAGAAAATCAAGCTCAGAGACGTTAAGCAATTTGTCCACTTTCACACAGCTAGTAATTGGGGAGCAGGCAAGATTGAACCCAAGTCTGCTTGTCACCAAAGCCCATGTTTCCCTCTATGGTTTGCTTTGCAGGTGTTTAGTTTATCAAGGGTTGTGTAGTCACCAGGGCATGGCCAGGTTTGTTTACAACAGAAAAGAATAAACCTTCTTTAGGGACTAAAGAGGGCAACTGTAGGAGCCTGAGGCTGAGAGCAGCCGGGCGTCCCTGGGGAATCCCCACCTGAACTGCCCTGTGCCCTCAGAGCCTGGGTGGGCAGATGGAAACATGGCCCCAGGACCCCTTCCTCAGGTGGCACGCCAAGTGGTCATCTACCCCACACACCACAGACAGACCCCTAGAAACACCAGCAGGCCCAGATGAGGGAGGTGCCAGTGACATGGTCTCTGTGGGTCCCTCCCACCCTCCATGCCTGTGTCCCAGATGAGCAGGGAGTGCTCCAGTATCCAGCTGGGATGCCATGCCCTTCACCTGGAATTAACTTGACCCCAAGTGAGGCTTCGAAGGACAGCTAAGTTTGGCAGGTGTACGTGGGAGCTGACAAAATCAGGAAGGGGCCAAGACGGGAGTGAGCTCTCCTCAAGCTGGCCTGGCGGAGGAGGAGGAGGGCTGAGGGGCGCTTGCTCTGTGTGCACCTACGCTCCTTGCTGGTAGAATCATGCCCAGCTTCTTCAGTGAGCTGGGTTCAGCTGCAGCTGAGGTTGTGTGAAAAAATGCACAGCCCGACGGCATTAGTCCCGGATCCTCCAAGAAGCAGTCACCAAGGGTTGGGATCAAATACCCAAGGTCTTTATTTGGGGGAGTGATTGTGTGAGAGAAAATAAGGAAGGGGCTGGAGGCGCTGGGAGAGCCTCCAGGCCTCCGTGCAAGTCTGAACCTGAGTGAAGGAGAGAGGGAGAGAATGTGAAGTGGGGTGTCCTAAACCGCCTCCTGCCCCGCCACGGAGTAGTCTGTAGAAGTTTCGACAGAGCCGTCGGGGAATCCTGGAGCCTGTATCTCTCGGGAATGGGTTGATATCCCTGCCACAGTCAGTCACTGTCTGGGAGTTGCTCTGACCCTAAGGACCCACCTACCCACCACACACACACACAGGCACACCTGCTGGGTTTCCTAGGCCCTTCCATCAATCCAGGGTCTTGGCTCTGCCAGATTTTCCTCCTCCTGGAGTTGGTGAGGAGACTTCAGGAGTGTGAAGGAGGAAGAAAAGATGAAGGAAAACGGCTCTCCGTATCCAGCCTCAGAAAAGCACATCCACAAGACCAGCAAACCTTTCTTTTGTCAGTGTTGACGGCCTTACCACGTTGGTGCACTGCAGGTATCGTGCTAAGAGCATCTCTATTTTGCCCCCTCCATCTTCCTAAAGAGCCCCTCCCAGGAAGAGTGCGGGTGGGGTGAGCATGGTCGTCTGTCCCGCTGTTCATGCGTTAGTAGGAGAAACGTCTGGGAAGGTGTGACTTTGGTCAACCCCAGAGGTGGGGCAGCGTGCTGTGAGGGCTGTTCAGCACCAGTGGGCACCCACCAAGGGGGGCCATGCAGACAGGCATGGGGAGCCTGGGCGGGTGATTAGGGAGGAGGGCCCTGCATGGCTCCAGGGAGCAGGTGAGAGGCGCCGGGGCCATGGTGCCGAGCAGGAAGTATGTTGATTTGTGACAGACTTGAAGGGGAGGGGAGAGTCAGCGCCAGACGGAACACCCACCGGGCAGCCGGCACTTCTCTCCTCTGGCTGAGGAGGAGAGCACTATGGGACCCCACACGCAGCTCCGGCCTCAGCGAGGCCCACTGTGGTCTCTGCTTTCTCTCCAGGACAGCCTGGCCTTGGTCATTCCAGAGCAGCCCAGGGGCTGTGAGACCCCGAGCTGAGTCCTTGCTCCACCTACTTCCTCCTGTCCTCCTCATGATCCCGGCCTCTCTGCCATCCTGTGCTCTCTAAGCCAAGTGATTAATGCACAGAAACCTCCCCAGGAAGAAACAAGACCAGGCTGACCTCCGAAATGGAAACCAAGCCCAAAGGGGTGTGGTTTGCAACCTGGGCAGCCCGTTGTCATAGCTCATGTGTACCAGGAGAGAGATCTGAGGAAGAGGAAGGAGCGTGAGAAGGGCAGGCGGAGGGAGTGGGTGAGGAGGGATGGGAAGAGATTTCCTGCTGGATTGGGAGATCCGTGAAGGCAGGAGCCAGGTTTGCCTCATGTCCCAGGGCCGGCAAGCAACTGGCATGTAGTAAGCACTCAATGAACGTTTGTTGATTGATTGATTGATCGATCAATTGATTGATTTTGAACAAGTTCATCTAGAGGGGCTGTGCAAAGGATGGTGAAAATGCTTTTTTTTAAATTAATTAATTATTTTTTGGCTGTTTTGGGTCTTCGTTGCTGCACGCAGGCTTTCTCTAGTTGTGGCGAGCGGCGGCTACTCTTCACTGCGGTGCGTGGGCTTCTCATTGCGGTGGCTTCTCTTGCGGTGGTCTCTTCTCTTTCACCTCTGGGTGAAAATGGCAGGAGTCTTTTTGTAGAATAGCTGTCCTTTAGAGAAGTCTAAGCAGGGGCATGGAGGGGACCTAGAATGGGCACTTCAGGGAGAGACCTCCAACTGATCTGTGAGTCACAGTCAGTCACCAATGTCCCATTGAGCATTCAAGGATGAAAGACAACAGGATGTGAAGGGTGCTTCTCTGGGATGTGCTGTGTAGTTATTTCCTGCTGTGTCCTTGCCATGCACATATTCATCAAAAAGGACACCTGCAGGGCTTCCCTGGTGGTGCAGTGGTTGAGAGTCCGCCTGCCGATGCAGGGTACATGGGTTCGTGCCCCGGTCGGGGAAGATCCCACATGCCACGGAGTGGCTGGGCCCGTGAGCCATGGCTGCTGAGCCTGTGCTCCTCAACGGGAGAGGCCACAACAGTGAGAGGCACACATATCGCAAAAAAAAAAAAAAAAAAAAAAAAAAAAAAAAAAAAGAGGACACCTGCATGGTCCAATATGACAGCCACTAGACTTGAAATCTGGCTGGACCAAATTGAGATGTACGATAAGTATAAAGTACACCTGGATTTCAGTGAATGGTAGTATGAGAAAAAATATTAAATATCTCATTAACACTTTTTCATATTGATATGTTGAAATGATACTATTTTGGATATAATTGGGTTAAATAAATTATATTGTTAAAATTAATTTCATCTGTTTCTTTTTACTTTCAATGTGGCTATTAGAAAATTTAAAATTGTGTGTGTGGCTTGCGTTATATTTCTCCCGGACAGCACCACCCTGCACAGTGTTGCACGTCTTGCTTTTTTTCCATGTTATGGAAATTATTCCAGATCAGTACTTATGGAGCTGTCTCATTCTTTCCAATGGCCTCACGGTATACAATTGTGTAAAGATATTATGATGAGGTTTCAACGTGATGCATTGGTAGGAATTACAAAATCCCCAGGAATTCATTGCTGAGAGCTCTGAGTCTTTCATTACACAATTTAAAGGCACAAAGGGAATTCCAAGTGGGACCTTGCAGGTTGCAGGTAGTGGGAGAACTTAGGGTCAGACGTATGGACCGGTGAGTCATCCACACAGAGAGACCCAGATGCCATTGAGGAGATGCATCATACACTGGAGAGAACTAAGACTCAGGTGTGGTGGGAGGCGAAGGGAGAGGAAGAGGAAACAGGAAGCAAGTAGACAAAGGACTAGTCAGAGTGAGAGAAGAGCCAGGATGGCCCAGGGCCACAGAGGTCAGAGAGTGAAAAGCATTTCCTAAAGGAGGAGGGAGTCAAGGGTAGGTGTGCATCACAGGGACATAGGGCCTTTAACCTCTGCAAAGAGTCTTCAGGTTTGTGACTTAAAATCATTATGTGGTTAAAAAAATAATAAAAGCTATTTTCACACTGAACATATATTAGTCATTTAATATCTATTATTGAGTCCCTTCCGTGTGCCAGGCCCTGTTCTGAGGTTGGGTTCAGAGGTAAATAAGATTCCTGCTCTCAGGGAGCTTATATTTTAGTGTGGAAGTGTTGTAGTTTATCTTAGGACAGGGGCGAAAGTAAGCTCATCGCACGAGATGAATTGTGCCGAAGCACAGCAGTAGAGGGCTGCCGCTCGCTCAGGCAAAACAGCGCCGTCTGTCCTGCTGTGGTAGCTTTTATTAAAGCATTATCTAGGTTTACGTTTTAAGACTTGTTTTTTTAACATTTCAGAAATGCCAAAGCAGCAACCTATGTTTTTATTAATTATACAAGCAATAATTGGCTTTCTTGAGAACATGCCGTGCTTCGTCCTTGAGCCCAAAAGCAGCACAAAGTTCCCACCATTATTTTGATTATACTGAAGTAGCACAAGGACATTTCCTTGCGTTCCCACCACTCTGATTATACTGAGGACATCTCATGGATCAGTGCCCAAAGCACTCAATGCTTCTTCGCAGGCCCCCGGTTTGCCGGGGGGGGCGCTCGAAGCATTCAGAACTGTTCACAACTCTGGCTTATTCGCATGCCCCCGGTTTGCCGAGGGGGGCTCAAAGCAATCAGGACAGTTTGCAGTTCTGGCTTATTTTCCAGCCCCCAGGTTGCTGGGGGGCGGGGCTCATGGGTCACGTCTCCTTTCCATGTCCTCAGTTATTCCACTACATTTCCCCCTTTTTGTTTTGTAGCTTGTGCAGCATCAAGGAGAACACGGCAGCTTGTTGCAATGTTGTGTGGCGGGTAGCTTTTGCTTGTCGTCGGACTACAATTAAACATATGATTATTATTATAATAAGCATTAGCAATCCTGTAGTAGAACCAAATAAAGCATGTAATTTAGACATGGGATTTAGATTATTAAGTCATTGAATAATTTCAGTCCATACTTCTTGTGAATTAAGTCGTTGTAATCCCTTTTGAAAAGTTTGTTGAATTTTCCCTTGTAAATTTACAATTTTTTCTGTCAAATTTTTGTGATGTAATAATTGCTTTTTTATTTTTGTTCAGGGGAATGTAGACTGATTATATGGAACCGAAGTGACACGAAAGGCACTTTGATTCCAGTCACAACGTAGCTTCATTTGTCTTTGTAAATTCACAAGTTGGTCCCCCAACATAAACACAGCTTGTTGTAAGTCTGCTATTTCCGAATGTATTTCCGAATCAATTTGTCATTGAGAGGACCAAAGCATTTCAGAATTTTTATGCCAATCACTTATATAATCAACGGTCTGAATAGATTGTTCTAAAGCAACTCCAGCTACTGCAGCAGTAGCTGGTATGGCTATAATACCCATGAGAGCTGTAATCAACATTCCTACAAATCTTTTACTTCTTTTTAATGTATCAGCTAAATATTGCAAAACAGCCATAGGAAGAGATTTTTGCCATTCCCTTCCAAGATTGACAGGAAGCCAAAGACCTGTCTGAGCTCGTAAGATATACAAACTTTCAGTAGATATGTTAATAGATATACTAGAGTTAATGTAGGTATACAGAGAGCAATTTTTACACATTATAATACCTTGAGTCTCATTCTATACAGCTGGTCCCTTTAACAATATATAAGGTAATTTTACACAACTACGAGTATATCGAGTAACATTTTCATGAAAAGTTAAACTATGATTTCCAGATTTGTTAACCATATGTCCTACCCAGGCATTTATCTTTTTTAAAGCTGTCATAAGCTTCCACCTTTTCTAAAGGCCAATATGAAGGCCATTCAGACTGTTGTATTATAGACACATCAGCTCCCGTATCAACAAGGCCCATAAATTTCACATTATTGTTAAAAGTAATCGTTAATTGAGGACGTTGGTCATTGATAAAGGATTGCCAAAAAACATTTTTTTCTGTGCTGCCGAACCCCTCCCCCATACGCTTTACTGGGGCGGCTGCTTGTTTTACATATGGTAACAGTAACAATTGAGCAATTCTTTGTCCCTTATTAAATTCTATAGATTTTGTAACAGAAATCATAATAGAAATTTCTCCATTATAATCCTCATCAATAACTCCAGTATGAACTGTTACACCCTGCAGAGTCAAACTACTTCGTCCTAATAATAGTCCCAACAGTTCCTGCAGGTATAGGGCCATAAACTCCTGTAGCTAACTTGTGTACCCCTCCTGCTGGCGTAAGGATACAATCTCGAGGAGCAATTAAGTCAACGGCAGCACTGCCGCTGGTAGCATGCATGAGATCAGTAACTAAGAGCCGAGGTTGAGACTGTCCTGTAACGTCTGATAAAAGCTGGCATTGCTTACTGGATACTGTTGAGAGTTTACTGTCATTTTTCCCATATTGTTGTTGCGGCCCCGGGTTGGGCCTAGCTTCCCATTTCCCAAGACATCATCTCGTGGAGGCAAAAGATTTCCTAACTTATCCCTTTTGGAACGGCATTTATTAGCCCAGTGTCGTCCTTTACTACACCGGCGACACATACCAGGTAGCTGCTCATTCTTAACCTGTTTTGATATTTGGCCTTGCCCTTTTCGACAATCTTGCATCACATGTCCACACTTTCCACAACTGTAACATTTAGTACGATTATCTTTCAACCCTTCATTTATGGCAGCTGCAAGTAAATTGGCATGATAAGTAGGAGATCCAATATCATGGCAAGCTTTTATATACTCCTCAAGGTGAGCATTTACAGCCCGTAAAGGCTGCAATGCCTTCTGGCATTCAGAATTTGCATTCTTAAAGGCCAAAGATTGTAATAATAAATCTTGAACATCTATTTGTGCTACAGCTCTTTGAATGGCTGCACGCAGTCTAGACAAGAAATCAGTGTAAGGCTCACCAGGCCCTTGCATTAACTTAGTAAAAGATTGAGCTGTTTTTCCCGGGGGTTTTACTCGTAACCATGCTCGTAAACAACACATACGTATTTGAATGATTCGTAAATCATCAAATTGAGCTTGAGCTTGTAGATTACTAAATGCGCCTGCTCCTATTAATTCATCTAAAAGTGGCCCTGGAGGATTATGGGCCGCATTAGTCCTTGCCATGTTTTCAGCTTCCTCTCTCCACCAAGTCTTAAACTACATATATTGTCCAGGTTCAAGAACAGTTTTGGCAATCGCTTCCCAATCATGAGGAATTAACATGTTTTTAGTAGCATACCCAGACAAAAGTCCTTGAACATAATTAGAATGCATCCCATACGCATTAATGGCTTCTTTTAGCATTTAAAAAATTTTTATATCATGCTGGTTATAATCAACATTTACATAACCATTCGGAAATTGATCATTAGCAGGCATAGCTCGTCTAACAATAGGGAAAGCAAAGAATGGTTCAGAATATTGCTTTTCTTCCTTATTCATCTCTTCTTCCAACAATATTCTATTAGATTCAGGTTTTAGAGGAAAGCGAAACTGACGAGAGGCTCCAACAGGATGAGCTGCTAATTCTAAAGGAGGAGCCGAAGGAATAGTAGGACATGGCTCCTGATATGAGCGGGTGGTAGCATTATTTTTATTTTCTTCCAATTTAACCATCAAATTTTTAAACTTTGAAAGTATATCAGAAATCTCATTCTGTTGAGAAAGTGGCATTTCATTTAGTTTGCTAGTCTGCTCCCGATCTTTATTACCATCAGAAAAAGCCCCTTCATCCCTGGAATCCGAAAAATCCTCTCCTGTCTCAGACACAAGGGGAGGAGGAGGCGGAGGAAGGTCCTCTATAGGAGACTCACGAAACAGAGTACGAAAAGCAGCAGAATGATCGGCAGCAGAATTCGGACGCTGAGGCCGCGCGCCGTTTTCACTTTCCGTTTCAGATTGTAATGGTTCCAGGGCAAGGGAAATTAATTTACAAAGAGACCAAACACGGACAGATATAGGGTCTCCATGCTGATGAGCTCTTCTTAAGGCTCGCATAACCTGTTTCCAAACTTTTAAATTCAACTAGTTATGACCAGTAGATTGAAACCAGTAACAATGTTTACGTACCAGCGCAAACAATTCATCAAAAGATTCTGGTCTCACTTTCACTCCTGAACTCCGTATTAACTGTTTCAGGAGTCTAGCGTATTGCAATTCTACTGAATGGGAATTCCCCATTACAGTTACTCTACTGTTCCCGAAGGTTTTGCTTACTCTTGGGTCACGTCTCCTTTCCATGTCCTCAGTTATTCCACTACAGGAAAAGAGATAATAAACAAGCAAATAAATTTAAAAGACTACAGGTAGATATAAGTGCAAAGAATGAAATGTGATATCTAGTGACTGGAGTAGGTGGTGGCATGGCGTCATCAAGGAAGGCCTCTCTGTGGAGGTGACACTGAGTGGAGATTGGAACAAGGAGAAGGGGTCAGACATGTAACCACCTGAGCCAGAGGTAAATATGAGTGCAACCCAGTGTTCTAACTGCCATGGGGAGGCTTGTGAGGGGTCTAGTCCAGTTTGGAGGGTGGGCAAGAGATCAAGAGAGAAAGTGGTAACCAAGGTGAGTCTTGATTGATGAGCTCCTACTTGTCCAGGGGACAGTCTGGCTGGCTCAGGACAGAGCTCAGTCAGTTGGAGTGTAGATGCAAGATGAGGCAGAGGGCCAGGCAGGGCTTCTGTCCTGGAGGGATTTGTAAGCCATGATGAGAAATTTGAACTTTATCCTGAGGGCAGTGGGAAGGCATGGAAGGATTGTAAGCAGAACAGAGACATGGTCAGCTCTGAAAATAAGGGTCCCCGCCACCATGATGTCGAGAATGGACAGAAGGGACAGAGCTGGAGGCAGGGTGACAGTTCAGGGGATTGGGGTAGTCATCTGAGTAGAGAGGAGGGTGTCCTGACCGTGGGTAGGGTCCATGATGGTAGAAGGGTGGGGAGGAGAGATTTAGAGAGGGATAGAATCGACAAGACTTCAACCTTGCCTGACTGGATTATGAGGGAGGAAAAGATCAAAGAAGACATCCCAATTTTTGGTACGGAGCACAGGATGAAGGCTGCTACTCAGTAGATATACAAGACGGGCATAAGAGCAAGTGTGGGATAAACAAATAGTTGTATAGCTATACAATGGAATATTATTCAGGCATAGAAAGAAATGAAGTACTGATACATGCTACTGATACATGGATGAACCTTGAAAATTTATGGTAAGTGAAAGAAGTCAGATACAGAAGACCACATATTGTGTGGTTCCATTTATGTGAAATGTCCAGAGAATAGGCAAATCCATAGAGATGAGTGGTTGTTAGGGGTTGGGGGAGAGAGTAATGTGGAATGACTCTTTCTTTAATGGGTACAGGGTTGTTTTGGGGGGGGGTGATAAAAATGTTTTGGAATTAGTGGTGATGGTTGCACAGCATGGTAAATATACTAAAACCACTGAATTGTACACTTTAAAATGATGAGTTTTATGTTTATGTGAATTTTATCTCAATAAAAAAAGAAAAAGAGCAGGTTTGGGATGCAATGATTAGTTTGGGAGAAGTGAATTTGGAATGTCTGAGACACATCCGGGGGAAATGCCCAGGAGGGAGTTGTGACATTTGACTCAGAAAAGAGGCCGCAGGTGGAGTTATCAATACAAACAGAGCCACAGAGAAGCCACTTCAGCCTCAAGCTGTCCCTCTCCTTCTGGTCCATCTTATTTTGGGGGCCCCAGCTCACTGCCTTAGGTCTGTGACCATGGAGACAAAGGTCAGGTTACCCTTCGTGTTAATCGTTAGTCTTCTTTGTGATGCATATTTCTTATTTTCACGTGAGCCCTAGTGCACACACCATAGAACAAAAAGAGCTATCAAGGCAGCCCCAGCCCACCACGACTTATACTTTTTGTCACAGTGAGACCTCAGAGGCAATTCTATGGCACTACAGATTTCCCAGGGGCAATGCTCAGAGTTACTCACTGGTTGGTTTCTCTGGGGTCAAATTAAACCCCAGGTCCACCTGAAAGTCTTCCCACACTCACTGTAATCGCAAGAGTGTTTTTTTTACTTCTTTGATACTTATGGACTGAGCTTCTTTTCTACATTTTACATCTCCATTTATAATTCTTTCCCCTCAGCAAGAGGTTTACAGTCATTCAATTACCACATAATGCAAATATTTGATCTTTTCATGAGATTCTTCATTTTTTTTTTTTTTTTGGTTGACTGGGTAAAGATCCTACCACCCATTTCTTCTCCCGACTCTTACATTTTTATCATCTCCAAAGAATTAATGGTTTCCTGTTTTCTCTTTATAATGTATCAGGTGTGTATCTATTGACAAATACCCTGCTAGGCTGTGAACTTCTTGAAGGACAGTGTCCCTCTGTGTCCTGTGTCCTAGTCACCCAGTAAGGGCCTGGCATAAGGGAGGGTCCCAACTTGGGGCTATGGAATCACCTCCAAAATGCAAATGGGCTTTACGTAATGCCCAGGGCCATATGCACAGTTTTCATCTTCCTTCTTCCTTCAACTTCCTGAGTCCACATAAAGGCCTTTTTTGTAACCATGGCTTGCCCACTTTTGTTTTCCTCCATAATCTTGTCTAACTGGCTCCTAAAGCATCTCATAGTGGCTATTCAGAGCTCAGAATGAGGGATCCCTCTTAATGCTTGAATAGGGGAGAATCAGGAGACAGACATGGAAACCAGCTCAGGAATCAGAACCAAACAAACATGACTTCAAATTCTCATTCTCCCTTGTGGTAGTGGAGTGGCCTTGGGTTGATTATTAAGATCACTGCTTTTGGGCTTCCCTGGTGGCACAGTGGTTGAGAGTCCGCCTGCCAATGCAGGGGACACGGGTTCGTGCCCTGGTCTGGGAAGATCCCACATGCCGCGGAGCAGCTGGGCCCGTGAGCCATGGCAGCTGAGCCTGCGCGTCCGGAGCCTGTGCTCCGCAACGGGAGAGGCCACAACAGTGAGAGGCCCGCGTACCGCAAAAAA